>NC_080672.1:323131126-323731126 GCF_030247195.1 Topomyia yanbarensis | reverse complement strand
CCGCCAAGATCCCTCTCTGAATTTCTCTGCTGTTATCATTGTCGTCGGTTACCAGTGAGCCCAAATACATGAATTCGTCGACCATCTCGATTTCGTCACCGTCAATCCGAACTCGGGTGGGAGGTTCACATTGTCGTCTCTAGAACCTCTTCCTCTCATGTATTTTGTCTTCGAAACGTTGATGGCAAGACCAATCCTGCTGGCTTCAGCTTTCAGTCTTTGAGCATATATTTCGCACGTGGAATGTCTCCTTTGAAAATGTTCACCGTCAAACTTTCATATTACCCAGTTAAGCCAAATATTTTTCGGATATAGCCATGAATTTCCTTAATTATAGTGTAGATACAGGCTTTGAATACAATTGAATTAAAATTGAGTTGATGTAGCAGCAGACAAAAATTAGTTTTGTTTTCTCAAACCTTCGCAATTACAATTAATAAATATTTCAGATTGGCAGATTATCACACAACTTAGAAATGGATACAGAAATAGCTGGATAGATGCGATAGAAGAGAGACAGAGACAGAGAGAGAGATGGGGGGCGTGTGAGGAATGGCAAATGATGGTTAATGCAGTGACATTATTTTTATAGGTATATTATTATGATATATTGATTCCTTTCATTTTTGTCATAATTAATGTGGGTAGTAATTTTTGCGCCATAACCAGTATAACCTAAATCTTGGAACAGAGCTAAATTTTCGCTAGATTCTTGGGCTTCAAACATACAGTTGCTTTCGGTGACGCCACGAGTATAATTATATGAGAAATCTTTTATCTCACTACTAGGTGAATTACTTGTTGATCTGTGTATTGATATACCATCCAATATTTACCTCATGATTGAACGCAATGCCTAATCCAAGGGATAAATACTAGAACTCACTGTTTCTTTATCAACACATTATTTTGTGTTTGAAGTGAACTTATATATTGATTTTTGAGAAATAGTTAATTTATTATAAAGGTAATTCACAAAATGTTCTCAACATCGAATTCCTTGAATCACGTAGATGTGTTTTCATACCCCGATATTCAAAATCGGTTTAGTTTTGCCCCTAAAACACCAGTAAAGCAATACTCTGTATGAAACAATCTCATTTTTAGCTAGTGGAAATTGGTAAGCGAGGACTAAAAATACAAAATGTTTAATATCTCCGCCGCTCGTGCATGGATTTAGACAATCCATAGCTTGTTAGAAAGGTATTTTAACAAGCTTTCTTTTTATGTGCAGTTTGTTGGACAATATCGTAATGTTCAAAAGTTATTCGCCAAAAACCTGCTGTGTTTTGACAAAATCGCCCATATTTCAGAAAGTAAACAACATATCGAAAATCAAAAATAATAGTGTCAAATGGCAACGTTAGGCCTTTCATTTGAAACTAATTTCATAAAGATCGGTTCAGCCATTGCTGAGATAATTACATGTCATTTTGTACATACATACATACACACATACACACACACACACATACAGACATTGTCACAATTTGTCGAGCTGAGTCGATTGGTACATGAGACTCGGCCCTCCGGGCCTCGGAAATAGTTTTCAAAGTTTAAGCGAATCCTATACATTTCTTTTGTAAGAAATGTAAAAAGCAAAATAATGAACAGACTGTTGTAACGGCATTTAATTGGCAAGGGACTGGAAGGTGGAGTATATTTTTCAATATTAAGAGCCATAGTACTCAAGAGAGAGCAAGGATTTGAAGATCGGTTCCGACAGCATGAAATACAAAGTTACTTTACGCTCGTCCGGACATGCCGCAGACTCAGGTGATTCGCATTTCTTCTGTTGTAGCACACAAAGGGTTAAGTCGCCGAGAAACTATAGCTTGCTCATATGACCCTTTCCACGCTTTTCTAAACTTTCTTCCTTCAACTCCTTGCTCTCCCTTGAGTACTTTGGCTCTTAATATTGAAAAATATACTTCACCTTCAAGTCCCTTGATAATCAAATGCCGTTACAACATTTAACAAATTGGCTCAATAGATTAACAAACAAAAATGGGAAAAAATGAACAGACATTAAGTTTTTGATCCAATAGAAACTGGCAGTGTTATGTACAGGATCTACATTAGGCTACGGATTCTACGTTTGTGACGATACCTTTTTTGTTTCGGCAACTCATCACGGTACAGGAATAAACTCTCTCTCACATCAAAGAGTTTCCGTAGTTCTACTTGTGATGGCCTCGAGAATACAGTCACTGTGCTTAAGAATATGGGAGATAATCAATATAGAACCAGCAATATTCGTATATTCGTTGAATGAATCATAAAATGCATCATTCTTTCCTTCATGAGTTGTTCTTCTAGGTTATATATTTTCTTCTTGGACAATTACACCTTGCATGCATGAAGAACTAATCTAAGTTAATGCTTACATGCCCAACTGTACCTCAGCGTTCATGGGGTTCAAGAAACACGAAAAACTCGCTTTGAAAGATGCTTCTTTCGCAATGCTGGAAGCTGCTCAATGTTTACCTTTCGGTGCTCAATACAATTCTCCTGGAAAATTTTCAATATTTTGTATGCTAGGAAAAGAAAGTCGAAGATACGCTATAGCAGTTTTAAATAATAATGGAAAATAATAAAGATATATCAAAATTTCATGCATCAACGCCAACTGTCAATATCTCTGGTGGTACTGCTGCAGTAGAGTTATATCAGACTAATAGCAATAACTTCAGTTCTATGTTCTAATAGTCCCAGTTGCTGCTCTTCCTTATTTTTGTGGATAAATTCTGCCTAAATCAAAAGTTTTAGCAGTTTAAAAACGTTGTTTACAAACAACATGGGCATGAAAATTGTAGGGGTTGATGTGCTTTATTCATACCTTAATACAAAATAGACTGTTTTTGAACACGAGTATTTAGCCTATTTTAGAGATGTGCAATTTGTTCAGTCATTCATTCGATGTTCAATCGTTCTGTATCTTTTATTTTAGTGAAGATTTTTCGAGGTATATACAATAGAATAAAATGTTGATCGAGTTTTATCAGCTTCCAGAGTAATTCAAAAAATTTCAAACATTTGCGCTCTTACCACCGGAGGCTGTCACCACCAAAAAGTTATTTTCTTAAAAGATACTTCAATATGATAATTTATGCCTAACGTCCATTATGCCAATCGTCCATTATGCCTAATGTCCATTATGCCTAACGTACGTATGCCAAACGTCCTTATGCCTAACGTATTTATGCCTATTGGAGTACACCCGACATATTAACGTATCAAAATTGAGCAGCTGGCAACGGTCACGATACGGTGGTAAATTTTGCGGGTCTCGCCAAGGCAAGTTCCTAAGAGCTAAGCGTATGAACCATTTCTGTGTTCCTTCCAATTTTAAACACCAAGTTAGGTCATGCGGATTCCAAACCGGTGAGACGAACTCGAGGATTGGTCTAACCAATGCGCAGTATAGGGATTTTAGGAAGTACGGATCCGTAAAATCCCGTGAAATCTTCGAAATACATCCCAACTGCCGATTTGCTTTCGCAATTATGTTGGTCATGTGAGAATTGAAGGACACAGACTTCATTGACTCTTTGTAGCGCAACCCCGTCGATACTGTAATCGAAGATTCTTCCCATGGAACGTCATCACGGAGCATTTGGCAATATTTACAGTAAGCTGATTCATTCGACACCACTTCACAAAGCGATCCAATAGTGCTTGCAGCTGGCGGCAGTCCTCGACTGACTGGATGACTAAGTACAGCTTAAGGTCGTCAGCAAATATGAGCTTGCACCCGGAATCTAACACTACTGCTACATCATTAAAAAATAATGAGAAAAGTAATGGACCCAGATTGCTGCCTTGCCTGGTACACCTGATCTATTGGTAAACGGAGCCGATATACAAGAGTCCAATGTCACACAAAGTGTTCTGTGCGTAAGATAGGAGCGTAGCCACGATGTCAGCTTGTTGGACGCTCCTAGCTTGTACAACTTCTTGAGAAGAATTTCATGGTCGATTTGGTCAAAAACTGCTTTTAAATCTCAAATCAATTTGATTTTTTTTTTCGAAACACCCTGATAATCGAATAATTTTCCCCGGATAATCGAATCACGGTTAATCGAATCCCCGGATAATCGAGTCCGACCTGTAGTTGGCTTAAATGACCCTAACCTAAATTCTGCGACATGTATTCCTTTCAAGAACTAAATGAATGTAAGTAAACCTTTGCATAAACTGCACTTTTCGATGAACGGAAGTTCCCTCGAATTGATCAGGAAAGTTTGCAAACTTGAACTAAAAGCAGAAATAGTTTTTTTGTCTCTTTCAAATATCCTAATTTTGAGTAGGTCAATTAGAGTTATCGACGACGAAGTTGCAATGAATTCCGTTAAATATTATAATTCCACGAAATGTCTGATGGAGTTTGTTGTATTGGGAATGGTAGGATTTAAGTCAAATTTGGTTTACAAGAGAAGGGAGCGATGGGGAAGCTGATTCATTCAAGAATACATTAGTTATCCCCGAGATCAAGCAAAGAAACGAAAAAGAAGTCAAAGATATGTTATTGGAAAAGCTATTTCTGCATGCAAAATCACACATCTTGGAAAAGAGCATTACTATCGCATTAAGTTTGGTCCACACTTACCTATCTCCTTATTTCAAAGACGTCATTGTGCCCTATATCAGGTGGAATTTGGAATTATACTTTTCAGCTAAAAGGTGAGACTTTTCAAACACTCCAATTCCTCCGAATGCACTGTTGAACTAAACACAACTTTTCAGGATGATTTAAGATCAATTTTTAGTTGTTAACAATGTTGTATACAATTAAATTATCTATCAGATTCTCACTTTTTGTGTTGTTCGAATGTCTAAAGCACCATCTACGGGCAGATATGTAAAATATTTTTAATATAACACCTATGTTTTCACAAAAAAAAAAACTTCAAAAAACAAGCTGCTCTAGACCCCCCGACGGATTATTTTGAAATGAAAGGGGATAGTCCATTCTTTCACATCCTGAAGATTCAAAGATGCTGATTTTTTTTTGCATAAATATGTTCTACCAAATACATCGTGTAACTGTGTACACACAAACTAGGCATGTTTCCACGATGTTCATCCCAGGAAAAAAACCGTTTTAGCGAGAAAAAATATTTTTAATTATTTTTCGCCCAGCTGCCTAACCTCGCCTTTTGACCTTATCTGAAAAACCCGTAACAATATTTAACGTGCAGCGTGTACATTGTATTCGTGTTTAATGATTTTCAATCAATTATAATTATTTTTGAAACTATATAATCACATTTAAGTACCTTAGGGATGCGTACGCCTGTGGCCAGCATACTGTTGAGTTGTTTAAGATGTACCCAAAATACATAAATGTTTAGTTTGTCAAAAGTGGCATTCCCACCCAGTGTGTGGCGTTCGCGTTGCAATCTTGCACGATTTCGAAGTGTCATCGAAGTACAATCAATTATCGGTGACAAATTAAGCTAGACTAATTGATGGAAAAAACGCCTCAGAATCATAAACCTTTTTTTATGATGGTGTTAAAATTGTGATTAATATGACGGTTTTCAGAACTAATATCGATCAAGACTAGATTGGGTAACACTGTAGTATTTAGTAATCGCCGAAATCAGATGCTTCGAAAGCTTTCCAACTTTAAAACTACACCATTCTAATGCATGCTCTAAAACTGACTACGGCGATGCACCGATCACTGAACGTGCGGTGTTGTCGTTATTTCAAACAGCATATTATTATTTTACATCGAGTCGGTTCACTTTAGCGATCGAGCGGCGATGTGATGACTGGCGATGGCGGAAATTGCGAAAGAACGACCACAGACAGCAAAACATCCACTAGACATAACAAAACGGTTGGCTGTTCCTGGTTTTGCTCAACGATAAGCAAGAAAGCGCGGCATACAGCTACGACCGACGGTGAGAACTGATGCAAACCGCATTTCATTGCACATTTCACCGTATGGCGGGACGAGTATTTGTTTGCTGTTTATCAGTCCGGCATTGCTGCATGCTTTTTCGTCGGGCAACACTTAAGATTAATTAAAAATCGTTTTTCGCATGGAAACTAGCTCCGTGTTTGGGGCTGCCTCCATGAGCAGTGTTGAGTTTCATAATCCACCGATGCGCGAGGCGAGTCGAGGCAGATTGTTCGGAGTATCCCAAGAATCCGCGTCTGGTCTCCGTGTTTTATGCCGACACTGCCTGTGTGCAGCGTCGTTGGCGAGAGCCATGATGGAATAAAAGCACTCGATACGTGGCCGTAAAATTCAATGGCAGATGTCTGCCCGAGATAGCCCCCGGTCAGTCTGGCTTCTCCCCATGGCAAAGATTTGTTCGTGACTCGTGACTGCTGGGCGATAGCAGTAGTATCTGACGAGTCGGCTTGGCACTGTTGTGGGTACCTTTTTGCGAAATAAGTATGCTAAACTGGTGTTTACTCGCACAGAGTATCACTGCCACCACGAGTCAATAGAAGCAAACAACTAAGCATCACCCAAAGATGATGCATATATTAGCATGCGGTCCGGTATCGTGATTCCTGCCTTAGCTTATTTATTTCGTCTAAAACCTCGACAAACGATGATGCTGTTCTTCTTGGAACTGAATGACAAATAAATAACGACATTATGTCTGGCGATGGTTGACGCTTCTTTGTGGGTTATTCTGTTACGGTTTGAGCCGTTTGCTCGTTGCTCGCTTATAAAGCAATGCTTGTTGATTGTTTTTATGTGACTTATCTTCTTTCAAGTGTTGAAAAATCTATTTCAAGGCTGTTTAGCTCACGTTGCATGGTAATGTTTACGAATAAAAATCGGGCTATTGGATCAACCAGTTAATATGAGACCGTACACCTAAAATCCTATAGGCAAGACTCTATTACTATACGATCGGGTTATGTTCTTTTTGCCTTTCTCGATGGAAAGGTATAGCAAATGCCCCAAAATCAACGTTTAGCAAAGGCCTGGAGTCATGCACTTTTCGGTTCAGTTCTTCGAGTACGTAAAATGTCTGTATGTGCATATGTGTGCTTTTTTTCATCGAGGGGAAATCTTCAAAAAAGACCAATACCGACTTGGTTGTGGTACTGTTACTGCAGCTCTTTCTCCAACAAACCTACCGACTAAATCTCAACCTACTGTATCTCGGTATCCCCTTCCTCTCGAGACCACCGTTGGGTATTACTTCGGGAAAGGATTGTTCTCTTGCACCTCTTCTTTCCTTTCTGACTCCTCGACTGCGCTTGTTCGTTTTTTAGTTGTTCTTATTCTATTTGTTTATATGTATATTTTTTCTACCCACATACAGCTTGCTGCGTTACCGGTACACCGGTGACCACCATTGCCAACGTTGGAACCCGTCGAGACGTGAACCGATCCAAAGATACTGAAAACCTAACTTGCATCTCTTCCTCCCATCTCCGCTGCGCAGTTGCTGCGACAAAATTAATGTTACTGTCTTTAGCTCCCAGCTGTCCTTGGGCCCGTAGGCCTCTCTGCATACGCAAAGCCCTTTGGCTCCCCTGTGTACGTTGAGTCAGCACTCTATTCAACACTCGGACCGTCGCCAACGTCAGAACCCGTCGAGACGTGAACCGATCCGGAGATGCGGAAGCTTGACTTGACTTGGGCCTGGCTCGCGTCCCTTCACAGACTTGAACCACGTGCCCATTGCCAACTTGCTGTTCTATTCGCCACTTTCTCTGAAGTTCCTGTGCTGATAGCTTTCTATGTGCCCTCGTCAGGACACATCTCTGCCGCAATATTCTCCACGTTAAGCGCTGCGTAAAATCTAGGACAGGCGAGGACCGCATGCTCCGGTCTTTCCTCGACGTCTATGCGCTCCGAACAAAAGGGTGACACAGCGTGTCCAAACTGATGTAGGTACTGTTTAAAACAACCATGACCAGACAGGAACTGCGTCAGATAGAAGGTTACTTCGCCATGCCTATTTACCCAAGTCGAGAGAACCAGTATGAGTCTGTGAATCCACCTTCCTTTCTCCGACGAGTCCCAATCATGCTGCCAATTCGCCATTTCTTCTGAAGAGATAGTCCTGCATGCGCTTGCGACCTGCATGGCTATGAGCCTGAACGTACTAGTCAGCTTTACTCGATTCCGCTGTGTTTCCAGCGCCGCAACCCAAACCGGGTCTCCATACTTCAGTATCGACGATGATACGGTAGCCAGAAGATGCCTCTTGCTACTGCATGGCACGGCGTTGTTCGGCATGATTCTGGCTGAAGTGTTTATAGCTTTGGCCGCCTTCTCGCAGGCATGGTCGACATCTATCATTACGCCCAACTGTTTCAACGCCCGCTTCGAGACTATGACTTGCTCCCCGACAGGGATTTCTGTTCACTGCAATACTTTGCAGTTTCTAACCAATAGTACCTTCGTTCTGTAATGTGCTATCTGCGACTTCACTCCTTGCATCCAATTTTCAATCCTGCGATCGCCTCCATCGCCAATATTTCCACCTCTTCCGGTATCTCTCTCAATCCCATTATTACGATGTCATCCGCGAACCCGACGAACCCCACGTCACTAGGCAGCTTAAGCGTCAATATGCCGTTTTACATCCCGTTCCAAAGTGTTGGACCCAAGATAGAGGCTTGCGGGACTCCTGCCGTCATTCTAATCGATTTTTGTCCCCCGTTTATCTCTTAGATCAGGACCCAATTCTGAAAATAAATCCTTAGAATTCTACACAGGTAGCAGGGACCCTCTTTTTGTACAGTGATTCCGCAATGGCTTCCCAGCTTGCGCTATTGAACGCGTTTTTGACGTCTATCGTTATCATGGCACAATATCGATTTCCTCTTCTTTTCTGTTTGCGCGCCATATCGGCTCTCTCGATTACGGTCCGAATGGCGTCCACCGTAGACTTGACCATCCGAAATGCGAACTGATTTTTCGACAACCCATTATCGCTTTCCGTAAATATTGTCAGCTTGTTGAGGACAATCCTCCCGAGCGTATCCAGCAGGCATATTGGTCTATACGACGATAGATCTTCGGGGGGCTTACCCTTTCCCAATGCGAGGAGTTCTTCATTGGAGACTTGTATCACTTCCGCATTGTCCCGCTCTATTTCGCCATACGGTATAAACTGCCACATCATTGGCGCGTTCTCCGGAAAGAGCCCTTCTACGGTAACCTTCAGTTCATCAGTGCACATTTCCAGAGGTGTCATTGGTCCTCTGATCACACGGCATGCAATGCCCCAGGGGTTGGCGCATCCTGGCACAACTCTTTGAAAATAATCGATTGTTTTCGTTTTATCTCACGTTTCAATGCTGCCCTTGCGGCGCGGATCATTATATTACGTGCCTCTTTGTCCTCTTCGGTGCTAGATATCCGAGCGTATCTTCTAGGTATAAGCTTGCGCGGAGGGCTCCAAGCTCCAATACGCTGGATACCGTCTGTTCCTTGGCTCTAGTTTTCTTGGCATTGTGGTGCCGCGCTTCTGTTAACTCTCCCGCTTTCATGTCAAAGGAGTCGCTTGCTGCCTGAAGTGCTTTTACAAAGAGATCGTTGTCAAATGTCTTCACCTTCCACTTCCGCTCGTGAGCTATCACCCTCTGTATTGACGCTTGGTATCGTTGGTCAAAACTGTACCGGATTGCCAGATGCGGATCACTATGCGTGTAGTCTTCGCAACTTCATGTTTGCCACCAATGTCAACGATGGATTCCCGTCCATTTTTGCGGAAAGTTGTAATGGTGCCCTCATTGCATAGCATAACACCCATTTTAGCTAGAGCTTCCAACAGGCTATACCCTCTTGCGTTGGTATTTCTGCTTTCCCACTCCACTACCCAAGTATTGAAATCTCTTTCGATGACTCGATGACCAAAGCCCTTGCAATTGAAGCAACAGGGAGCCACATACTG
The DNA here is from genome assembly GCF_030247195.1 of Topomyia yanbarensis. Classification (NCBI taxonomy): domain Eukaryota; kingdom Metazoa; phylum Arthropoda; class Insecta; order Diptera; family Culicidae; genus Topomyia; species Topomyia yanbarensis. The sequence goes on along the minus strand of NC_080672.1, from coordinate 323,721,239 downwards.
ATCACCAAACTTTGATTCGGCCTTCTTCCAACATTTTATTAGCTACGGTCCTGGAAAGCCGTATCGACGCCGTCTGCATGCCGCCGTACGCCTTACTCATCCGGATTACCATTGGTGTATCTCCCAGAACACATCGTTCCTTCAGCGCACTTCTCAGCTCATCTCCTGTTGCTATCTCGTCCAGGTTGCTGCACTCAATCACTGTCTCGTGGGCTAGGGCCCGTACGGTAGCCTCCTCACCTAGCGACTTTTCCGTGAGTGTCTTAAAGACTACGCTCCTGACCGTCGGGTCTTTCTTCAGTTCGAAGAGCATCTCACCTTTCTGAGTAGGACAGGTTTACTCCACATTCTCCCACAACTGTTTCAACTGCGGATTATCTTTAACTTTCCGAACGAGCTCAGCGTACGCCCTTCCCTCTTGAAGATCGCCCTTATTTTTTCCCTGATGGGGCTTAGGCATATTTTTCGTTTTTTTTTCTTTCAATTTTGACTTCGTCTTTTGTTCTACGACCGTTCACCAACCGCTCTCTTGCTTCCGATCCAATTTTTCTTCTCTTGCTCCTCTCCAGGTGCCTCCCCTTTCCGTTTTACGGAACATTAATTCCGGGAACTCTTCGGAGTCTCTTATACTTCTTAAGATAAAGCTTTCGCCTTGGCCTCGTTAAGTGCTTTACAAAGTGTTCAGCACGCGCCCTCAGCGCGATCTGCTCTCGTTCGACAAATTCATGGCGGACTTAATGGTCATCACTAAATGCTTAATCTTAGTGTGGAGGTTGTTCTTGTCCTTCATGAACTCGTAGAGCTTCTCTATTTTTTCTCGAGCTCCCCTGTGTTAGTCCTCCCAAACTGTAGTCCTTACTTGGGGTTTGCTACTACCAGTTTGGGCGTAATCGTCTGGCTCGCCACAAGACCTACGGCTGCTTGGAGCGCTTGCTGTATTTCGTGACGCTTGACACTACTCGAACTCGAGGTAGCTACCTGGTTCGAAACTGGCGACGTCGTAAGTTTTCCGCTTCTTGCGAACACGATCACCTCACCACCTGCTGCTGGGATGTAGTCGTTTTTTTTTAATTTTTTCAATTGATTCTATATTTGTTTTTAATATTTCTCTCCATGGTTTTCCATTTTGTTGGTTCCCAACTCCAGGCCGCTATCTTCACTCGTTCTTCATAGTCATTTCTCGTAAGCCAATGATTATCTATGCAAGCAGGGAGGTCATGCTAGGGTTGACTCTATCTTTCATTGGGAACAGTGTTCAGAGCTGGAGCGACACCAGTAACATTCTGATTACGGCATACTGGTCATGGCGAACGTCAACGGAGATTCATTCTCAGTAACCGTGAATGAGCCAAACATACAATCGCCCGATGTGGAAAGGAGACGACAAACAATTGATGTGTGACATGGCATCGACAAGCATCGCGGATTAGAGGTGTGTGCCACTCCGCCACTGCCGCGCCACGCCGCGCCGGCGATTGCGTGTAAAAATAGTAAGTACATAGGCGTGACGCCGCACAGTGGCGGGTCTTCAAACAAAAGTCGGACAAAACCTAGAATGTTACCTAATTTGGCTGAAAATCACAATTTAAGCTAATTTTGAGGTGCTGAGCTCATTATTGATGTCAAAAATTGTAAAATATTAAATGCATTCTTCCATACAGTGTCATTGAACCTTTCTTATAACTATGATCCCGTTTTCATGACAGATTTTCCGTTACTGTTCACCAATGTCAGCAATATCATAAAAAATGAAGAACACTACTTTAAATCCATTGTATAACGTGTTGGTTTACTGTAGATTGTCTAACTATTTTACACAAAACACCATGCTCCTCCATATCAGCAACAAAGCTTCAAAATCTCCTTAAATCTTTTTGCGCACCTAGGCGCAGAACGAGACCATTATATTCGAAAAGTAGAGGTTATTTACCATAGAATGTATGCTATGTGACCGTTCCGAAATGATTCCGAAATTTGTACAGAATACATTAGTGAAAAAAGTATTTTTGATCTGACCACCTTAAACCTATTTAAATTAAAAAGTCATAGTTCCAAGCAAATTTACCAAATGTATTTTATTCCCTAACCAATTTATTTCGTTCCTCTACACAATGAAACTAGTTGTGCTAAAATCGGACCAAAATCAAAAGACCAACATGCATTTGAAGTGAACAGAGCAATGGTGGTTTCGGAAATGAAAATCATTAAAAAGTCCGGACTTTGCTACGTTTAAACTCATGTTAAAAATCGTGTTCTTATCCAGGGATCATAAAATTTTGAATATACATCATTCAATACATGAGAAATTCAGGAAAAATATAAAATATCAATATTTCAAAAATAAATTTTTGAGGTTTTGGCCAGCCTCCAGCCACTGTGCGCCGGCGCGCCGCCGACTTTTACCTGAATTCGGCGGCGCGGCGCACACCTCTATCGCGGATGAGCCACGCATTTCTAGAACGTGTGGCGTGTAATAAAAATACGCGTGTTCTGCGCATCGCAGCAACCAGTATTATTCCAACAAGTGAAGTGTAAAGTACAAGTGACAGTGAAATTCCAAATAAAGTGTAAAACAATATTTTCCATTCCAATCAATCACATCCAGTTGCAAGTGGTTTTCCAAAATACAGTCCACATAAGTTGTTTGCAGATTGTTTTAGGTGGTCCAACCGAGGAGTTGTATTTGTCTGCGGACATTTATAAACATTGCCAGCCACCAACAGCAAACTACAAATTTCCCACACCAAGGGCCACCCCTAGGCCCAAACAAATTGGACAGTGACTTTGGGCTGACAGGCGTGCTGTTCTACTCCCTGAGTAAGGAAGGATGACACCGACTTGAACTGACGAATGGGCTGATAGCACTGTTGCCTCCGTCCCGTCAAAACTTTGGCAGGTCTCCGAGTGCGTTCAAAACTCGTCACCATATAGTTGGGGGTACTAGGTTCGTAAGAACCATTCCCGATTTTACGCCGATCCGAATCTGAACACTACTACCCATGAAGGATAGTGTCAACCTCAGCATGACTTCCCTGCTCGCATAGATAACCACGGGATCACAAGAGGCGACTACGTATAACAAGTGGAGATAGCGGCCCGGAGTTTGGACCCAATAAACTGGAGAACCAAAAAGAAACTCACACATAAGGAGCAGGCGCACAGTGGGACCAATCTAAAGAAGGTGGGACAAAACCTATTTGAGGCCTTAGATGTCATTTTAGAACCAGCATGTCTTCGTAGGATATGTTCACAATATTATTCTGCAACTTTTTAAATAGAATATTTTGTTGTTGGACTAAAGTAGGGTACCCGAGCAAAAAAAAAAATTTCAATAAATTGTTTTAGAGGGTCGATGTCTTCGACAAAGTTGTAGAATATTATGTTTTGAATAACTTCTTCTAAGATACCACAGACATCAGACCTCAAATTTGAAGCAAAATTGTTGTTTTTTGAAAATATAATCAAAAAATCAGTTTTTCGATATTTCCATGCTAAAAACCCTAATTGATTAATTCAATATGTTCTACAAACTTGCAGGTAACACCAAAATACAGCTTTTTGTTGAAAGAACTAATAACCTAAAATCAATATTTTGGCTTCTAAAACTATTTTTCATGTAAATTTACTCTATTTTGATCAAAGATTTCTGTTTTTAGGTGCACTTTTGTGCAGCCAAACTTTGGCTATTCCGATACTCTATTATTCGTAGAATAAAATTAATACTACATAGAAACAGGATATAGTTGGACGCGTTGTTTGGGTGACCATTCATGGACGACGGTTTATAACATAAAATATGCTTATATTATTTTTAATTTATATACGTTATTAGATATTAACAAAATCTTATATTTTGCACGAATTTACAAGCATGTAGAACATATTAAGTTGATCAATTAAGGTTACAATATGGAAAAGTGAAAAAATAATATAAATTTTGAATTTAACCTGCCAAAGAACAACGATTTCGGATTAATAAATCTACAGTATGTATAAGGTATTTTTAATAAAAATGTTCGAAATTGAATATAACACAACTTTGCTGAAGTCCTCAACCATCTAAAAAAATAGAAATGATTCGATTATATTGTGAATATTTTTCCACACCCTTAGGTGCTACAATATCTAAGGCCTCAAATAGATATTATTCTACTTTTATGAATTTGTAGAACTAATCTTATTGGTTAAACTAAAGTAGAAATTCCGAACTAAATAAATCAAATTTTGTTTAAATGGTTGAGGTCTTCAGCAAAGTTGTCAAACATTGTATTTGGAACAATTCTGTTAAAAATACCATTTATTTTTTTAGCCGAAATCGTTATTCTTTGGCAATGGAAAAATCGCATCGTGAATCGATCGTTCGCGCTTCGCAAGCAAGCTTTCTTCAGTTGTGATGCATTCTGTTAGCTTCGAAAATGATACCTAGCAACCTGTCGTTACGGACACATGCGATTCAAAGCTATAACAACCAACGAAGAAGCACATCAGTTGTGTTTTAATTCTTTCCTTCCCCACCGCGGATGGCTTCGTTCGCGAAGCTCTTCTCGAGCGGTTCGCGGTTTGCATAGGATTTTCATTATACAGTTTTATTTCATTTTCATATTCGCACAATATAATTAATGCTTGGAAAACCATATACCATTTTAAAACTAGCTAATAATCAATGGTTTTAAAAATTTGCAACAATGCACTGCTAACAAATAGGCCGCAAGGAACTTCAGTAGATCAAATTGCTAGTATTGTATCACAAAACTACCCATAACGCGGTCTGAGAGCAAAAAATCCAGTGCAAAAATAGGTACTATGTTTTAATCATGCATGAAGAAACCTTTGTGAGCTTCGCGAAGCTACGTGAAAAACATTCACGAGCGAAGAATTGACGCTGCTCTTAAATTTTTTAAGCTTCACTTTTGATTCGCAGTTTGCCCATCTAGTGACCTGCTCTGAAGTTATTAGGCTTCTCACTTCGTGCGTTGATTATGGTTAATTAGTGAGCACAAAATTTTGACTACTTTGTGATCCACAGTTAGCAACAGTCGCGCGAGTGAACGAATTTTCCCATGTCATGGGACTCCCCCATGACCTCTTTGTTGAGGCACAATGGCCGAACGGCGAGACCGAGAACGTGGATGCGGCTGACTTTACAAGAAGGATTTTGACGGCTTGTGGCGTCAAATGAAAAAATTGGAAACACGCAGTAGAAGGCGTCCAGCTTGCTGGTGGAACGCGACGCTTAGTACGCTACGCGTTGCTTGTCTCAGAGACAGAAGGCGGGCTCAGGGAGCAATGATTGCATCGAAGCGTGTACCGAAGCAATTGGGACTACGCCTGCGAAAAGTCGGCGAAGGCAATGAACGCAATAACGAGAATCATGCCAAACGTCGGCGGTCCGAGAAGCAGCACGAGATGTCTGCTATCTACTGTTTCGTCATTGATTCTTTGATATGAGGTTCCTGCCTTGGGTGCTGCGTTGAAAACCAAGCAGAACCGTGAAAAGTTGAACAATATCGTCGGAGGCAATATGCGTTATCGCCGGGATGATCCCCATCTGTATCACCCTGGCGGAAGACGTGGAATGCTAGGAGCAGAGAATTGCACGTAACTGGTCCGCACGGACTTATTGGTTAAGTAGCAGCAGGAGTGGGACAACGTGGAGAAAGGAAAATGGACCCACCGACTCATCCCAAATGTGTCGGCTTAGGTGCAAAGGAGCCACGGAGAGGTGCACTTCCATTTTACACAGTTTTTGTCCGGGCACGGATGCTTCCGGAAGTACTTGCATCGGTTTGGACCAGCTTCGTCACCCCTTCGAATACCCCCGGGGTTCGAAGAAGCTCGTAGGCGTATGCTTGGGGTGACAGTGGATAATATTGTCGAAGGGATGTGCCACGACGACCATAATAGGGATGCTGTCCACAGAGTAGTCCACGCTCCGAGCTGCATAGAAAGTGGGGAAGGGACCAACAAAGCAGCACCACCAGCTAGAAAGCCACCGTGAAACCACAAATCTCGGGAGAAATACCGCCGCCGGGCAACTCTCCGCCGGTGTAGATTAGGTTAACCGCCGGGGACCAGTTGAGCAGTGCGCGACGCTGCACCAAGATCGGGTCGTCGGGATGCCAGCGAACTGGTCGTCAGGCTTCACCGGAATCGCCGGACCCACAGTTTATAAAGAACAGTTACGCAAAGAGTGAAGTCAAAAAAAGTATACCTATCGAGCTCAATTGGAATCCGTCTTTGATACCTCTGTAGCAAAGCGTGGGAGCGTCAGTAAACCGGAAGCTACGCTCCACTCGGAACCGCTGAACAGACTTCAGCATCTGCTGGCTGACCCGTTGAGTAAGCTAGGTCCACCATGGGGGACTATATCGAGTAGATCTCGATAAAGCTGGGAGTTAAATGGCTCAAAAAAGCGGATGTTGGCGTTGAGAGAAATTCCTCCTTCGGGGAACTCTCAGTCGAAATAGAGTAAGTTCACCGCCAAGGACTATCCGAGTAGATCATGATAAGGCTAGTAGCTGAATAACTCACGGAAACAGGAGCTTAATGACTCATTAGATCAGCAGCTAAATGGTTCGCTGAGACGAGAGCTGAATAACGACGTAACAGATGGAAGCTGAAAGCAATAGAAGAGTCGAGAGTTCAAAGGCTCAAAGGTCGAGCCATTTCATGGATCAAGTGAGGATCCGAAAAAGCTGAGGAAACTCGTAAGAAAAAGAAAGAGACAGAGTTAATGATATTTTCCCATCTCGACGAACTGAGTCGAATGGTATGGGAGATATGACCCTCCGGGTCTCGGTTAGCAAACCGGTTTTTGGAGCAACATGCTTCGAATCTTCAGGTGTGGAATTCCACAGACGATCTTTTTTTAGGTGTCTATATTGTTTAATACCCAGCAGGGCTTCCACCGGCCCAGCTAATAAAACAAATGTGAATAGCCTATCATTGCAGATTGTTGATTTAGTGAATTATTAGTTAAATAAATGAGCTTTAAATATATAATTAATATTTAGTAGATAGATGTACACCTGCTGAAAATCGAAATGAGATAGAAAATTATATAAGATCATAATTCTAGTCGAAATTTTAAATCAACTGCTTGGTAATCTGAGATTTGATTTTATTTAGTTTTTTCGTACTATATTATGCATTATCCATACATGTAAATGCTATGACATCATGTCTGTTAGAAGGTTTGAAAATTTGCAAAATACGCACATGTCTGTAGATCGAACAACATTGCAACCTTGGGTTACCCTCTTGAATCTTCTCTTGGAAGCATCACATATTCTCCCTTCACATGCAAACCTTACGATGACATTGAAGATTCAATTTGCGATGGAATTTTGCAAAAAATCGATCCATATCTATTCCAGAACCTGAGATACCATCTCCCCAATCACGGCATCTCTTATTTATCTTTTCCTAAATATACACACTGCTGCAGCTCATCTTTCACACCAACAACGGACGGACGCTGCAAAAATGCATTCCTGGCCTGGCTTTCGGTGCATATTCTGTGTCCCTCTATCCAGCACACACCGCGCTGCCACTACCGGCTGCTGCCACTTCCAATCGAGCGTCATCGTCCCGCCATCCATGACGATTTGCGGTGTAGCCTTGTTTGCTGCTGCTGCTGTTGGAATACGGGCTGCGGTGCATGATGGCTGAACTCGATAAACACAGCACAGCACACCACCACCATACACCATACGCTATACCTCACCTCCTGACCGACCCAAGTCAGCCCGCCAGCAATACATACCAGACGGTAATAAAATAAAATTGAAGGTCACATTAGCGATCGGAGGAAAAATGTGTTACATAAACGTCCCGCAGCAACACAACTGCAAGCCGGCCGGCATTTGAGCCATGGCAGAATGACGCGGCTCGGCCCGGCCCGGCCCGACCGAGCGACCAACCGACGATGACACCGTGTTGTAGTAGCAGACGATGTCACCGCGTAATTCGCCGTCTACGCCGCGAGTGGAGTTTATAGGCTACGGCTATTAATTACGTTAGCATTTTGTTTTTCGCCGGTTTTATCGGTCTGGAACGCTTATTTCGGCGGAAGTTTCGAGTGATGGATAATAAAAATTAATTTCGGGAAATGTGTAACTGTTTCTAAACTATTTGTAGCTGTTGTGAATGTGCCATGTATTTTTATTACAGAAACGAGCCTTTGAGAAGTTGTCCTGTTGGGCATTTCTGGCTATTTAAAAATATGTGTAAATAATACAGATTTGATGCTAAATGTTTAATGAATTAAAATTCGAAAACACCTTTAAATTAGTAATTTAATCGTAAAGGAACCAACTATTAGCAGGTTTTTTGAAAATGATTGGAATTACGCTGGTAAACAAACACTAGACGCAGACGAAAACCAAAAAATACGAATGTTAGAGACCCTAGTAACCAGTAGTGAAGGAATTCCTGGAAATAGATTTTCTGGGGACATTGTATAGCAACATTCGAATTCCCTAATTAAGTAAATCAAAAAAAATTTAACATTACCAAAGGTTTGAGGTTTCAACGCTTCCAATTTTTTATGGATGCAACATAGGAAAATTTAACCTCCTCCACTTTTTTGTACAAGCCAATTTATTTTTAACCCTCAAAAAGGCATGCTAAAATTGTGATAAAGGCGCCGGTGGTTGAGTGGTAAGCGTGACTGCCACTCATTCCAGTTGTCCTGTGTTCAATTCCAGCCGAGGTCGTTGAGATTTTTCTGAAGTGAAAAAATCTGTGGTCATGTCTTCCTTTGGAAGATTGGTCCCCGGTCCATGAGTTGATGGATCGATATCTCGTCCAGATAGTGGAGTCACCTCTCTGGCGTCGGTAAAGAAGAAGTAGAATCCAATTTCTATACTTACTAACAAATATCCTCCTCCCGTGATACTTGTAGCAGCCAGGGGTGGTCGCACAAGCTCAAGCTCAAGCTCAAAAAGGCAAGCTAAAATTGTGACTTCAAGAAGCATCGCTCCTAAGACCGAATGAAATTGAAAGCTTTTTTGTCGATTTATTGCTGAGAGAATAGAAAGCCCGAAAACACTCGCTCATTTGTATTTTAAATAACGAGTTAATCGAAACTAGAGAACTGTAACTGTAAGAACGTTTAATTAGTCCCTTTTGTTTATGTAACGCTCAATGTGAATACTCACAATTTCTTTTACCTTAATATAGGGGAAGATGGAGTAAAACGCACCCCCGGGGCAAAATGCACCCCTTGCTTATATCGAAAACTACTGAAAATTTATAGAAAAATGGTAACATCAGTCGGAAGTCTGCCAAAGTAAACATACTTTGTCAAAGTTTGATAACCGTACATCAATAGCAGCTCGAGAAATAAACAAAAGACAATAACGTGCTCTTCTCATGTCATTATCGTGGCTCGTGCAACAAGGATTTTCAGCTCTTATAAATGCAATTTGTATTATTATGTCATTGCATTTCAGTTCTATTTATACCGTTGTTCATTATTCTGTCGCACTACATATGAAAAATCTACTAAAAAATTCACTTTTTGCTAAATTTATATCTCTGCTCCATAGGGGGCAAAATACCCTCTTCTTTGATTTGGCTCATTTTTTAATCGAAAACAGAAAAATTGTTCAGAAAACCTACTAATTGCATAACCTAAGGCTATTTAATGGCACACTTTTGTGAAATCTCGTTAGAAAACAAAACTAGGGGAAGATGGGATAAAACGCACCTCCGGGGCAAAATGCACCCCTTGCTTATATCGAAAACAGCTGAAAATTTCTAGAAAAGTGTAACATCAATCGGAAGTCCGCCATAGTAATCATACACTGTCAAAGTTTGATAACCGTACATTAATGGCAGTTCGAGAAATAAACAAAAAACAATAACATGCTCTTCTCATGTAATTATTGTGGCTCATGCAACAAAAATTTTCACCTCTTATAAATGCTGTTTTACTATTATATCAGAACATTCCAGTTCAATTTATACCGTTGTTCATTATTCTGTCGCACTACATATGAAAAATCTACTAAATAATTCACTTTTTTCTAAATTTATATCTCTGCTCCATTGGGGGCAAAATGCCCTCTTCTTTGATTTTGCTGGTTGTTTAATCGAAAATAGAAAAATCATTCTGAAAACCTACTAATTGCATAACCTAAAGCTATATAATAGCACACTTTTGTGAAATCCCGTCAGAAAACAAAACTACTTGCTTATTCGCCGAGCATTATGTCCCGATGTTGCGGTGCATTCTGCCCCGTTGTTGGAGTGCGTTATGCCCCGTTGTTGTGGTGCATTTTACCCCCGCACAGGTGCATTTTGCCCCGCTTATTTTTCAAAGAGTGATTTTCAATGATTTTGAAAAATTGAACATTTTTCATGTTTTTTTAATATTTTTCAAATTTTTATGATTGTGATCTCAGAGGAAAATGTTGGCTAAACGATATCATTAATTAAATACTCCCAATTGACGTTCTATAGCTGAGTTATGATCATTTTTCCTTAGGGGGTGCGTTTTACCCCATCTTCCCCTACTTGCTTGTTCACCGAGCATTCTGCCCCTTGTTGCGATGCATTCTGCTCCGTTGTTGTAGTGCATCATGCCCTGTTGTTGTGGTGCATTTTACCCCCGAACAGGTGCGTTTTGCCCCGCTTATTTTTCGAAAGGCAATTTTTAATGATTTTTAAGAATCGAATATTTTTCATGTTCTTGATTAGTTTTCAAAGTGTTATGATTGTAATTACAGAGGAAAATGTTGGCCAAACGATATCAATAATTAAATTCTCCCTAATTATGTTCTATAGCTGAGTTATGATCATATTTCCTTAGGGGGTGCGTTTTACCCCATCTTCCCCTATAGGGTTTGGTTCATAGTTAAGAACCTCTTGAGGGATGATGGACTTTCATATTTACATATTTAGAGAAAAAATAATTCAGCACATACCAACAAATCTCAACCGTTACAAAGTTATTTAACTTTATCACGTAAATAACTAATTGGGAAGATGAAGGAGCATCAAATTTTGTTAATTAATAATTAGAATAATCTAGAAACTCATTTGTAAAACACAGATAAATGTCTGCAAAGTGTCCAAAATATGGAAAGGTACAAATTAGGCCTATCATTCGTTCTTCAACATTGTATTTCTATCTCTTTTGATTTCTGTGAAAATTAATTGTGAATTTATCTACAGTTCATTATAGAAGATTCTTTGTCAAAAAGCATGCTACATTACTTTTCTTCGCATACTTCTATTAGAAAGCTGAGAAAATTTTCTACCAAATTAAGTCCTAATATTTTTAATTATTTTGTTACTTTTTTGTAGTAAAGTTATTCGAAGTTAATATTTTTATAGTGTAGAGTATTGCGATTTTTTGTTATTCTCAAAGGCCCGCTTCATACCGTTACAAGTATCAAAGTCTGCTCGAATGCCAAATTTCACATAGTTTTGACAATTTTTGACCCCAGTCCCCTTCAATGGAAGGTTTTTCCATTGGAACTATGGGAAAATAACTAGTGAAATTACATTAGGGACCATTCATAAATTACGTAACGCTTTTAGGGGGGGGGGGGGGTACGACAAGTTGTGACAAGTTGTGACATAGGGGGGAGGGGGTGTTAACTAGATCGTTACGTAACATGTTTTCATCGAAGAAAAAAAAATTTTCTTGGAATTTGTTGCGTAACAGGGGAGGGGGGGGATGGAAAAATTTGTGACAATTTGTTACATAGGGGGAGGGTGGAGTCAATTTCGGGCAATTTTTGCGTTACGTAATTTATGAATGGTCCCTTAAATGCGAGAATTTTCGAACTAGCCTTTAGAAAATAAAAGTTCATGCATTTTTCAAAAAGAAAAATTTTAGTATTTCAATATGAGAATCCATCCGTTACTTGAAAAATACGGAAGGTAGGATTTTGGGATATTTTGTTATTAAAATCCCCTTTTTACCTTTCTCACATAGAAAGACTATGAAATCGGTCGGAATTTTGACTTTTTAACCGAGGCCCGCTGGGCCGAATCTCTTATAGTATTCGACTCAGTTCGTCGAGATCGGAAAAAGTCTGTATGTGTGTATGTATGTATGTGTCAAGCAATCTCACCGATTTTTCTCAGAGATGGCTGAAACGATTTGCACAAGCTTAATCTCAAATGAAAGGTACAACGTTCCCATAGGTCGATATTGAATATTTTATTGATCAGACTTCTGGTTCCGGAGTTACGGGTTGAAGAGTTCGTTCACACAGCAAATTCCCATATGAATGGTACCACCATGATGACCAAATGATGCAATACATATTAAAATGTACACAGAATTACTTGGATTTGTGTACCTAGATCATTAATGACCCATCGAAGTCACCTTGACCACATTGGCCACCTATAACTGTTCTTGATACCCCCGGGGAACTTGCTAACTTCTTTAGTTAATGTCATACCTATTTCTCAGCGAATTATTTACCGATTTTTACAAACTTGGTCTCAAATGAATGGTCCAACGTTCCCATCAGCTGTTATTTAATTTCTAATTGATCCTAATTCCGGTTCCGGAAGTATAGGGTGATGAATACGAACACACAACAAATTTCGATTTCAACGTATACTGCCATGAATGTAATAGGAGACAATTTTTCGAAAATGTGACCACAACTGCTTGGATTTGTAGTTCAAAGTCACTAATAGTCATTCAAAGTCTCTTTGGTAACATTAGCCACCATCGACGGTTCCGGAAGCCCCGGCGAAAGTATTCAAATTCAGAATGACAGTTATATCGATTTCTCAGTAATGACTGGACCGATTTGACCAAACTCAGTTTCAAATGAACGGTGTTGCGTTCCCAAAAACTGTTATTAAAGGCCATTTCGACTTCCGCCTGCGGAGATACGGGTTGTGGAGTGCGATCACATAGAAAACTCCTATTCAAACCGATACCGCGATGAATACAAAAAGGATTTTTTCTGCTAAACTGGGAGCCAAACATTTTGCATTTGTAGTTCTAGGTTACTGACGCCCCATCGAAGTCGTGTTGACCACATTGACCACCAAAGACGTGCCCGGGAAAAGAGACCATCTTTCAAAATTAAGGGAGGTGTCTGGTGTTGTGGGTAAAGAAACGACTTCTTTTTAATTCGCTTAATTGTTAGTATTGAACCGCTAGAATAGTCTTCCGCTATCTCTGTTGCCACGTGAACTTTTGTTTCAAACAATCATGCGTTCCTCGCGCGTATTTGCTGTAACACATGCAGATTTCCATTAAAAGCATTGGCAACATTAAAAGCGTTTTTCTCGAAACCGCATTTTTCAAATTGTCGGACACGTCGTCACTCAAAAACTATTCAACTTGATTGACTTGATTTTTTAACAACTGCTAAATATGTGTAGCTAACCGATGAACCACGGAAAAGTCCATAAAAATTTTTCCCCATTATTGTGAGTGAATTCTACACTAAATGATGAGATTTTTCGGTTTTTATGAAGCCATTTTCCGAAATTCAGACTTTTTTCTATTTTTTTGGTTCATTAAGTAACTACAAGTCTAAGCTTTAAAAAATCTTGCTGAATTTCCTATTTCAGACAATTGTATCAAGAGTTATCATGTCCGCCGTGGCGCTCCTCGACGTGGAAATGGTTGGCACGCTCGCATGTGTGGCTCTGCCTGACTGAAAAATCTTATTTTTCGTACATACTGAATGTATAAATAAATCCTTACATTACACAAGAGGTACATTGTTGCCTTACTTTCGAAATCGTAAAACAAAATTACTTTCGGGTTGTCTAGTCAAGATCAATCTACACCTACACAGCCAATACATGTAGAGGTCCTGGAAAATTGCAGACGTTCGCCTACAATTTTTGTTGTCAATATTAATGTTTGTGGCACATGTGGTATGTGATACATTCATTAAAGCGGCCAGGCCAACTGGGCAGCGCACAAAATGAAGATTATTCAAAATTATACGGCAATCAAATTATTTATTTTATCAGCGAATTATTTTGAACCTTGAATAAGGAAAAAACGTGGAAAACTGTTCCGACCATTTCAATTTGATGGGGGTTTGATAAATCGTTGAATGTGACTTGGCTAAGAGGGATAATGTCACTCCTTTAGTCCTTTCCTGGGACAAATATATTTAGCCCTGACCTGCCTAAAAAATTACTTTCGGTTTGAGCACTTTACAAACGCCCCCCTTAATAAACTCACATTAGATTCTCGGAGATGGTTGGGGAGATTTTCACAATGTTAGTCATTAAATACATTATCTCGACAGACTGCTATGAAATTTCGTTCGCATCGGTTAAATGGTTCCGGAAATATAAAATGAATCGTCCGGTCATATAAGAAATCCCCATATAAGCCGGGACTAAAATTTCCGAAACATGAAGTTGCAGAAATCGAATTCGTATTTTTGATGCCAAATTTCTTTAAAATGCATGAAACGTCGAGATTTTATGTTATCCCGAAAAAATGATTTGAGAAAAATCGATTTTTTGGAACTTTATGGAAAGGTTATGCAATCGGTCGAAATTTAGACTTGACTTAACCGAAGCCGACCGATTCACTTCGTCGAGATAGTAATGTCGCTCAATTTTCTCAGAGATGGCTGAACCGCTTTGCACAGTTTCAAATGAAAGGTATACCGCTCCCATAAGCTGCTATTGATTTTTTAGTTGATCCGACTTCCAGTTCCAGAGTTAAGGGTTGAAAAGTACGCTCACACAGCAAATCCCCATATAAACTGGAAACACCATGGTGTCCGAATGATGTAATACATATATAAATGGATTCAACATTACTTGGATTAGCGGGTCTAGACCAATCAAAGTAGCTTTGAACGTATTAGTCCCCGGGGAACTCGACAAGTTCCTAAGTTACTGTCCTATTTTCCACCGAACTCTTTACCGATTTCTACAAACTGGCCTAGACCACTGATAGTGAATTAAAGATTTTTGGAATATATTGTCCACTATTGATAATTCCTGGGTTCCGGGCATATTCCAGAACTACAGCCAGTTCCAAGATGACTGAATCAATTATCACTAACCTAGTCTCAAAAGGAACGTATAATATGAAGTTGGGTGTTGCACTCCCCATCCAACCCTCTCCCTCCTTCCTCTCACACCCCTCCCCAACTCTCTCATGCCTCCCCCTCAGACCAACCTCACACCCGCATTCGCTTCATCCTCCTATATACCAAAATACGTTAGGCTGTTCACGACGTATCCTCCCCCTCCGACTAATTATACCCCACTTCCTTATCAGCGCGTTTCAAAATATGTTAACATGAAGACAACATTGAACTTTATTCTTTGAAGTGTGTCAGCGTCGACATGTTGCTCATCAGGCTCGTGGCAGTCATGCTTTTATATACCTACCAAGTTTAATAATAATGGTTATAGGCATGTCCACAATGTTACATTGAACGTACCCAACTATTAAATCATAGCTATGATAAATGAGAAAGGCAAAATTGCACCACTAGGTGGATTAAAACAGGTTTTTCAATCACATTTCTGATGTAGTCTGAAAATCATACATTTTTGCCTTTCTCATTTAAAGAAAGCCTATGCAATCACTCCAAAAATCTATTTTCAAACCGAGGCCCGGAGGGCCGAGTGTCATATCCCATTCGATTCAGTTCGTCGAGATCGCAAAATGTCTGTGTGTATGAATGTGTGTGTCAAATAATGTCACTCAATTTTCTCAGAGATGGCTGAACCGATTTGCACAAGCTCAGATTCAAATGAACGGATAAACGCTCCCATAAGACGCTATTGAATTTTTAGTTGATCGGACTTCCGGTTCCGGAGTTACGGGTTGAAGAGTGTGGTCACACAGCAAATTCCCATTAAAAATGCCCAAGCAGCAATTTTTGTTTCCATAGCTATTTCACAACCAGTTGGCAACAAAAAATAGGTACTGTTATGACTGACATCTAACTTCCTGTGCGACCCAAAAAGCGCAGTTTTAGGCCGATTTTCAACATGATTATGATTGAGCAAAACAGTAAAAACTTGTTCCCGTTTCGTTGGAATAACCATGCGAGAATAACTAAAGGAAATCATATTGTTGTCAACATGTTGAATGCAGGTCGCAACAAGATTACTTAATCATACATATTTTTTCGTTCACCTAGACTGTCAATCGCAACTAAAAAGTTACTTATTTTCTTATAAATATGTTAAGATTATGTTACCAGTGGAAATGAAAATGAAGACCAAGTCAAAATATATGTTGATTATTTAAATTTGAACAGTAGTGTGATTCTTCATATCAAAAATTGCCAATGAAGCACCAAATTTTACTGCGGATCAGAGTCTATCGAGTGATATTTTATTCCACTTCATATTATTTCACGCGCTCTTGGTGAAACCAAATTATCAACAAAATAAAACTCATTTTTTCAAGGAGAAAACCGAATCATATCAGAAATCCAATATTATTCAACGAAATCACGCATTTATCATAAATCAGGAACATAAATCGCTTTACCGGTAGACTTTTATGAATATTCGTGAGCCGGTTGAGGTTTTATTTTCAATACATTAGAAAATGATGCATATAAGAAACATGGCTTTCTAGCCATCCAGGGCCAAATTTAGGATGTGATTTTGGTGAATGCGAAACAATTCGCTTTTCGAACAAATTTACATCAATGAGCAAAGATTTTGATTTGTGAACAACTACATTCCAGCATACGGTTTGACTCCATCGAACAATTTTTAGTTCACATCCAAATATACCTTTCCTTAATATGACCCTGTACTATACTATTCTTACTGAAAACGTTCTAGTTACAAAGTCGGATTCTTGTCATACGCACGTTTCAGGCACATATCATCATTATACCTTGAATAACAAACTCGCACGTATTGATGAATAGCATTTGCAACACTGAATTGACCAATTCATAACTAAAGGTCAGCAAGATAATAATTAAGTTGAATTTTCGTTTCCATTACGTTGATAAAATTCACGGGTCACATTTCATGCACTCCACTTCATATTATAGAAGCATTGAATCGTACAATGGCGCCAACTATAACATGTTCGGTGTATCGGAAAAATGTAAACATGTGACATGTATGATTGTAACGCGAAATTTTAAAAGGAAATCTTGTTTTTATCGCATTAATACCAATAGTTGAACTATTGGGTCATATTTCTATGAGAAGCACAGGGAAATATTATTACAGGACGCAATAAAAATAAAAAATTTCCACTAAAATAGGAGCTATTTTAAACCAACGGTAAATCATATGTATTTATACTTGTGCATCTTATAACAAATGATTGGAAAGGAATAAGGACTCAATGGTTACAGGAACTAAAATTGGAAATAACGCAACCAGTGGTACACATATGTTCCGCGAGTGAACCACTAGATTACAAATTGAAAAATAAGTTTACTTGCAACTTTGATATTTTTCGAAAAAATAGGAACTGTGAATATTTGATTGCTGTAATATTTTTCTCCTTAGTAATTTATCGATCGAAGGGTGCTCTTAGCGTTTCTTTTTATTTTGGACTATTTGAGTTGGCATGATCATTATTTTTTTCATTATTTCAGTTATAATTATCACCTGAATCATTACAAATGACAGTAAGGAAACCAAACTTTCCCTAGTTCACCTTTTAGTCACTTTGTCGAGAACGACTGAAGAATGTGAGTAACGTATTCAATGATGGCATCTAGCTCATCATTTGATTAGGGTTCGACGTAGATGAGAGACTTACATAACCTCATAAATTCGAATGGCACTGCAGCGCAAGAGCAAGCAGTCATTCGACATTACTCTATTTTGATATAATTCGTTAATTACAACTTTTTACTCCAGCTTGTTGAAACTTTAAGGTGTTCCAAACCTTTTGCGGCAACATGTGAAAACAAGCAGTTCTCAATATCATTTTTGAAGAAAAACACATAGTCACTTTACAGGATGGAATAGAGTTTCTAGGATCTCCTCAGGATGCTTATCATACCGACAATACAGTTTTGTTTGTTTTTCATACCTATTGAACCAAAAATTAGCCTCAAAATAAGGTGATTTTTTGCATAAATAATCAAAAAAATCAAAACGTAATTCAAGCGTAGGTTTTTTTTCATGAAGGCTGCAGCAATTAAAAAAAATTAAGGATTCTATATCAACTCAGTTGGCAAATAATCCCAATTGTCAAATAAATGCTACAAAATACCCATTAAAATGTGGTAGTAGAACATTTTTAAAGACTTTTTTGTTAGGAAAAGCCTACTTTAGTCTACGAGTGGGGAGTGGGTCCAAAATGCTGGTATTTTGTCTACGTGCTTTGTAAACGGTCCCTTTTCGGGTGGTATTCTCAAGAATTTTTTTGAATTATTAGACAAAATGTCATTCAGCAAAAAATTCAAAAAAAATCTATTTTGAAAATTTGCATATCATGGACTAGTATTTTCAGACGCTTCAATTATTAAACAAGGAATTTGCTAAATAGGAGTACTCTTGAGATCACGTTAACTTTTCTATTGTTTCCGGAACGTACTCCAAGTAAGCGTTATATCTCAAATTCATACTACTCATTCCGATCTATCTACTATCTTTCTTGTTCTTAGTTCCGAAATTATTTTCCAATATATCAATTATATAATCAGTGTTGAAGGAATTTAATCACTTCGTTTAAAATCAGCAATAGCATACATGCCATTTGTTTATATTTTTCCGATACACCGAACATATTATAGTTGGCGCCACCGTACAGCTCAATGCTTCTATAATATCAAGTGGAGCGCATGAAGTGTCATCGGTGATTTTTCACAATGTAATGCCAACAAAAATATAACTTATTTTTTGTTTTGCTTAACATTAGTTGTGAACTAGTGGATTCAATGTTGCGAAAGCATTTTATTAATTCGTGTGAGTTTGTGCTAAAAGGCGTAATGATGATATGTGACGGATACATACGTATAACACGAATACGACTTTGTAAACTGAAACGTTTTCAGTAAGAATTTTGGTGTTTGACAACTGTGCAATTGTCAAAATACATACAACAAAATCAAAATCACAACTAAATTTCAACAAACTCTGCAGCATCAGCAACCAGTTCGGAACATTAATAAACATGTTCTAGCTGGCAATATAAATGACTATTTGGTGACAAAATATGTTAATAAATAACCTTGATGTTATGTTCAACGAGTGCAACAAAAATAACTGTATTGTTCTCTCGTTACAACATAGTTTGTACTTAGACAATTAGAACTAGTTGCGATTTGCTACTTGGGTGGTAACCCTATGATGTCCGAATAATGTAACACGTATTCAAATACGTTCAACATTACTTGGATTTGCGGGTCTAGATCACTAATGATCAATTAAATTAGTTTTGAACACATTGGTCACTTATGACGGATCTTGATGCCCCCTGGGAACTCGCCAAGCTCCCGAGCTAATGTCACAGCAAACTCTTAACCGATGCTTACAAACTTGATTTCAAATGAAAGATATAATATTGACTTCTATTGAATTTCATTCAGTTCTGACTTTTGGTTCCAGAGTTACAAGTTTTCTCATATCAAACCTGTACAATCATAATACCTCATAGGTTTAAAATCTATTGAAATGAACATCAAATTCGATTCGCAGGCCTAGATCACTGACGGCGAATCAAAAATTTTTCAAATGTATTGTCCACTGTCCATAATTCCGGAAGTTCCGGGGTTCCGGGCAAATTCCAGATCTAAAGCCACTTCAGTGATGACAACCAAATTTCACTAACCTAGTCTCAAATGGAAGGTATAATATGAATTTCGGTGTTGAACCCTCCATCTGCCCCTCCACCTCCTACCTCTCAACCCCCAGTCCTCTCTCACCCCCCCCCCCTACCCTCTCAGACCAACCTCCCACATGCATTCCTTCATCCACCCCGTATACTACAATAAGATAGATGATTCCCGACGCATCCTCCCTCTCCCACTAATTATATCCCTTCCCTTCTCCACCATGAAGTTAGCATGAACTCACGCTGATTAAGCTATATAAATATTATATTTTTGTGTCAGTATCGACATGTTGCTTATCAGGTTCGTGACAGTCGTGCTGTTATATATGTTCATCAAGTTTGGATAAATAAGAAAGGCACAATTGCACCAATAGGTGGATTAAAACAGGGTTTTCAGTTGTTCAATAACTCTGTACCGGTTGAGATTGTATGGATTCCTGATTAGATGTTTGGTGTAAAACAATTTTTCCGTCAAATATAGCGACATTCTTATTGATGAAATTCAATATGTTTTTATATCACTGTATTGAGATATATGAGCTAGTTTATAGAGTACCGGTGTTTCAACTTTAATTTTAATCCTTTAAGAATGCAAGGTGATTTTACTACGCAAATGCGTAAAATATCCATTTTATTTTTATGTGTCGAAATCATTGATAATACGAAAATATTTTACATTTGCTTTGTTATCTCATTTTTTTTTTCAATTAACTGAACTGCCCATAAAAGCATAACAGTCCCATCTGGATTTTTGTCAAAAATGAGTTAACTGTTGGATTAGATTCTGTATCACCACTGAAGCACAAAGCATAAATAAGATTACCAGATTTGTTAAGGAAATATCGAAAAAATACCAAAACATGGTTGTCCCATCCATAAGGCTCAATGAAAATGCAAATCTTGAGCAGCTTTTTTCTCGGCTTGCTGCTTTCAATAATGGACTCTTATGCTTTTATGGGTAGTATAGTGTATATTAGAGTGGCTCGCGGTTGTATGGGAAAACTTCAAAATGATTTAAACTAGCGGGCACAGCACTTTTTGAGTTCCTTTTGGGGTATCAAATGCCTGTGCAAAATTTGGTAGCGATTGGTTGCTTCCCGGGTTTGCGCATTGCGTTCAAAGTTTGTATGAGATTTTATATGGGGAAATTAATTATTTTGCGTTTACGTTAATAAAGATCGCTATTTCACTGAATATGAAAAATCAGCTTTATAAAACTATAGTTTAAACCTTGGTTTACAACTTTGTCGAAGACCGTAACTAACTACGAGTTTTCAAAAAATAGTTATAACGATTTTAAAACATATGGTAAAATACAAATGCAGAAATTGATTACTTTTTCCAACACTGCCGGTGCACAACCGACATCGACATTAAAAACTTAAATAAATGAGAATATATTCATCGCAGAGACTTGGTACCTTTGAATGAAATGTTCAGAATGAATTGCTGAATATCATAGACGTAGTCAGAAAATGAAAAGAAGAAGGGGGCATGTGTACTCCCCAGTCCCTGTTTAGATTGTTTTGTATAAGACAAATAATCATTACGTCCTTGTAAATGTCAACGACTGAACTTTCTTAATATTTTGATAGACCCAAATATTAATCATACTACAATTTTTGTTGTGGGAAATAACATTTACAATATTTAGAATTTAAACCTCCTAATTTATGTGTTGTTTTTGCTTGGGGAAAAAACTAAGTCAGTTCTGGAAATCGCGTTGGGTTCTAACCTGAAGTATATTTCTGGTTCGTCAATATCACCTCTGTTTTGCATGAACCTAACTAACACCTAACTACCATTTTAAAGGAGATAACAGTAGAGCCCTTAAATAGTAGCACTCAAACAAGTAAGATTAATTTTTAATTCGGCGGTTTAAACCTGCGTTGAAGAAGTTCTCCTTATGTTATACTACACTATCTAAACAAAGAACTGGGGAGTACACAAACCACACCCCCTCTTGTTTTCATTTTCTGACTACGTCTATGTTATTCAGCAACTCATGCTAAACATTTCATTCAAAGGTACCAAGTCTCTGCGATGAATATATTCATTTATTTATTCAAGTTTAAAGTATCGGTGTCGTTGTGTACTGACAGTGTTGGAAGAAATAATTAATTTCTGCATTTGGATTGAACCATAAGTTTTGAAATCGTTATAACTATTTTTTGAAAACTCGTAGCTAGTTACCATCTTTGACAAAGTTGTAAACCAAGGTTTGAATTATCGTTTTCTAAAGCTGGTTTTTCATATTGAGTGAAATAGCTATCTTT
The DNA here is from genome assembly GCF_030247195.1 of Topomyia yanbarensis. NCBI lineage: Eukaryota > Metazoa > Arthropoda > Insecta > Diptera > Culicidae > Topomyia > Topomyia yanbarensis. The sequence goes on along the minus strand of NC_080672.1, from coordinate 323,699,219 downwards.
ATTAACGTAAATGAAAAATAATTGATTTCCCCGTATAAAATCCCATACAAACTAACGCAATACGCAAACCCGGGAAGCAAACGACCGCTCCCAAACTTTGCACAGGCATTTGGAACCACAAAAGGAACCCAAAAAGTGCTGTGCTGAAAAATGTTATTTTCGAGCCACTCTAGTGTATATACTACTCTAAAGCATATGTAAGTGCTCAATACAAGACGAACAATTAATATAATTTATTGATTATTGAATGGACTAAAAGTAAACCAATGAATATGTCAATAAAACATTTGTTCTTCGTGCTGATATGACTGCCGAAAATTAGTAACTGGTTTTGAATTCTTCTTGCGAATTATTAATTCATAATTTATGAGCAATGAAGGATAGATTAAATTAAAGTTTTAATTTTGATTGCTACGGAAGAACGTGTTTCTATGTATAATGATGAAATACAGTTACATTTCGTAGGAGTGTAGGGCTATACTAATATTTAAAGGAATGGGAATATTTTACCTTGTTTCGAAAGTATTTGTCTTAAAATGTATGGAATTTTATTATTAAAAATTGCAAAAGTTGATTTTTCTAGTTATAGATTTTGGCGACATTATTTCCCGAAACCTCAATATCCCATTTTTTTTTCGAAAATTCACTCCCATCTATTTCTTCCTACCGCAACGTGCGATTTTAATTCAAATTTGTGGATGCAACACATGATAATGTTTACCGAATTATAGAAAGATCTTAGCTAGTGTATATTATTTGAAAACTGCTTCCTACAATTCGAAATATATTTGACTTGGGATTTACTACCTTTTAAGAAAGATCATAAGTCCGCTAAAATGAGATGATATTATGTGCTGACGAAGATTCAATTATAACGCTATAATCCCAGACATCCCTCCCATCGCACTCCCGACACTCGACCCGCTATGTTCTCTCAGATCACCGAACAGAATCAATCAACCGAGAGGCGACTAGCTGCCGTCATTCTTCTCGCACAAATTCATTCAATTTTCTCGCCTTTCACGCGTGTAACACGCATCAATAAAGCCAGCTCAGAACTCGCCATATCCGCACTCCACGCTGCGTCGTGAAGCCAAAGTCAGCAAACACCAGCCGCCAATTTCACTTTCATCGCTAGCCATTCCCACCAGGCCGAAGTGAGGCGAGCCGTATCGAACAACAGCAAAAAAATAGCACACGAGCGAGTATGTGTACGCAAGGAATTAGAAACGTAAATAACATCCAAAAATAAAAAAAATGCCATCAACCACCATCATTCAAGTCTGAGCTGCTCTACAATCCTCTTCTGGGCGGCCTTGCTTCTGCTGCGTACCAAACGGTGCCCCGTTAGCACCACCCCCGTTTACTGTGCCAGGATTGTGCTGAGAGATGGCACACGGAATAGAACGAGAGAGGAGCAATCGACCCTCTCCGCCCAAAACCTGGCACACTGTACCTATTCGATAATAGCCCCCTCGGCCGCTATTTCACCCAACATCCGACACCGGACGATCATCTAGCTATCTGGCTGCGAGCGACCGAGTTTGCCGAAAATCTGCATGTGACGTCGGGGAAGTTTTGACCGAACCCCAGACGTGCAAATGCCGTGATCAAATAACCGACCCTCTTAGGACAATAATAGTTGGCAAGCGTCTCCACAGGCAACGCAACAATGTAACAAACTGGTTTTATCCTAACTCAACAAACGATGTAATTCGATAGGTTGAAGCATAAATACAATTTCTAAGATTTTAAGGAACCTTTATTAAAATCAGTGATCCCCTCGTAGGCCATGCGTCTCGGGGCAGAACGTACATAGGTACCTACCGACTGACGTATCTAACAACCGAATGTGCGTGTCTATAAAATATATACAGACTCGCCTATGTAAGACACCGCCCGGCTGCTGGCTCGTGCGTAAGTGTCCTCCTGCCTACATACCGCCGGCTGGCGCGTCATGACGGAGAGGTGTTTGTTTGTGTATAGGAGCACGCAGATGGATCTGGTGTTCATCACGCGAGGTGAAGCCCGACGCGACGATGATGTTGATTATGATGATGATGATGATGATTATGATGACGATGATGCTGTAGCACAAAAACTACCAGCCACAGACGTCGCAAGTGGCATTACACCAGCAAGAGAGCAATGCCTAACTCGCTAGCCAGTCATGCTGGGCCAAGGACGACCTAGTCAAGAGTTTTGGTAATTGAAATTCGGAATCTTTAGAATGGATACAGATGAATGATTTTTGTCCGTGTTGAAAATGTTGTTTTCAAACTATATACTTACTATCTGTATAAGTTCATAAATCTCATAAAGAGCGCGTTATTCACGGAAAAAAATCCGTTCATAAATTCATGAACGAAAGATCACGATTTCGTGAACTGAGAGATTAACGAAAATGGTGGAGGAATTTCACGAAAATCCGTCCGAAAATATTTAAAATCGTAACCGACCATCTTAGATTCCTTTGAAACTTTACACGTTTGATCGGCATGGAAGACTAAACATTTTCCACAATCAGTAAAATTATTTTGACTCAAAAGAAATTTTATAAAAGGGCGTGAACATTTCTACGTTGAAATTAATGCAATTTCTACATTTTTTGTTGAATTACTGTATTTTGTACAGCAAAACTTTCTGAGAACAGGTTTCAGGGAATGAATATTTTAGTACGAAAAAAATATACACTGAACAAAATGTTGTCATGTTTCACAAAAACAAAAATTTGAATTGCAAAATAAACCCAATTTCTATATTTTTTATATTTTGTCAACAAAAACCTAAAGGGTTAAGAAATATGTTGAATATAGTCGTATGATGGAGAACTTATCGGTAATTTTTTTTTCAAGCAATAACTTTATACATGTTTTAAAATTTCATACTAATTGACATACAAAACTGTAATTTTATTACTGAATATAATTCTAAGTATCATTTTAAATCAAAATGCATTTAACAAAAATCTTCCAAAATGCGATAGTTTTCAAGATATGTGGAATTTTGTTCCAGCGAAACAGTTAATTCGTGTGATTATGCCATTTTTAAAATTTATTCGCGTTACCCCATCATAAAATGTCAAAAGTCTAATGTTTATCGCATTGAAGACGTGAAAGAAACTTTTTCAGTGTATTTGGATCATGGAGAAGCTTTCAATAAAAAAGTTTTCGTAACAACAACTTTTGACATACTTTTATAATTCATACTATTTGCAGTCAAAAATACTTTTTGAATATGATTCTAAACGCTATTTTAAATCAAAATGCTCACAACAAAAATTTTCTGAAATGTAGCAGTTTTCGAGATATTTTAAATTTTGTTTTAACGACACAATTCTTTTGATTTATAGGACCTTTTCAGAAGTTATTCGCGTTTCTTCATCAACAACAATAAGCTTCTCAAAAGACTCATAACATTTCCTGTAACTTTCTCTTTAACATCAAGATGATATTGTAAACTATTTGAAGGCTACAAGAAACAATCAAAATACTATATTCAACCATAAGGTCTTTCTATTAAACTAAATAGACCCAGGTTTTTTTACGCGGTTTTTACGAGGGTTTTTACGAGATGTTTTTCCAATTAACGCGGTTTTTGCAAAAAATATTCGAAGTCCTTTTGAATGCAAAAGAAAGATGGAAGAGACGGGTCTGGAAGACTCCTTATGGCCCACACCCCAACAATACGGGTATTTTCGGAATGGTCTTGAAGAGTAGGCTCCAGAAATTGATTTTGACGCCATTTTGACATCAAAGATGGCGACTTCCGGTTTAGCGAAATTCGCTATAACCCAATTAATATGGGTATTTTCGGAATGGTCTTGACGAGTAGGAGACAAAGATCGATGTTTGACGCCATTTTGAAGTCCAAGATGGTGACTTCCGGGTTAGCCACATTCACTATAACCCAGTCAATATGCGTATTTTTGGAATGATCTTAACGAGCAGGTTCCAAAAATTGATTTTTGACGCCATTTTGAAATCCAAGATGGCAATTTCCGATTTAGCAAAATTCAGTATAACCCAATCAATATGGGAATTGAAGTTGTAGTACAAATAGCTTTAATTAAACAGTTGAATTTACTTAAATTTAAGCAATATGTTTAATTTGAATAAATTCAAATCCCCAACTCACACCACATACGTCTCCTTCTTCTCTCTTTTCCATTCTCACCGCACTCTTCTGGATGAACACATAAAAATATTTTGCATTTTGCTGGTTTATGATTAGATCTTATATTTGAGGGTGATTTAGATGATTGCCCAGATTTTTCATGCGGGAATTTCGGTAAACCGGAAGTCGCCATCAAGAATTTTAAAATCCCGTTAAAAATAGACGTTTGTCTGCTACTCGTCAAAACCATTCCGAAAATACTCATGTTGATTGAGTTGTAGAGAATCTCGCTAAGCCGGAAGTCGCCATCTGGGGTTTGATTATGGCGCCAAAAATCAATTTTTCATGGAAAACCTTGCGGGGAAGGTGCAGATTTATTTATATCTGGCACCTACTTGTCAAGACCGTTCCGAAAATATCCATATTGATTGAGTTATAGCGAATTTCGCTAAACCGGAAGTCGCCATCTTTGATTTCAAAATGGCGTCAAAAATCAATTTCTGGCACCTACTCTTCAAGTCCATTCCGAAAATACCCATATTGTTGGGGACTAAGAATTTTGTTTCAGAAAAAAGTCTAAGTATTTTGCATTCAAAAGGACTTGAATATTTTTGCAAAAACCGCAATAATTGCGAAATCCGTGGAAAAAAAAATCCCAAAATATTCTAAGTCTTTTGCTGAGAGTTTTTTTACGCGGATTTTCGAATTAACGCGTTTCTTTACGCGGATTTTCCAATTACGAGGTTTTTTTTACGCGGATTTTCCAATTGACGCGGTTTTTTACGCGATTTTACGCGGTTTTTTACGCGGTGCGTATCCCCCGCGTAAAAAAAATCTGGATGTAGTTCGATCATATTTTGGTTGTTTTCATGTAACTTTCAAATGGTTTACAATATCACCTTGAAGTCAAAGAGAAAATTACAGGAAATGTTATGAGTCTTTTGGAAAAAGCTACTGTCGTTGATGAAGAAACGCGAATAACTTCTGAAAATTCTAAGTCGGACGGTTTCTTGTCCGTCTACTATCAAAATGTTCGAGGAATGAGAACAAAAACTCAGGACTTCTTGCTGGCGCTTTCCTCTTGCGATTACGACGTTATTGTTTTCACAGAAACCTGGCTGCGGGCTGACATACATAACTCGGAACTTTCAATGAACTACACCATCTATCGCTGCGATCGCAACTCTTCCTCTAGTCAACTACGTCGTGGGGGTGGCGTTGTTATTGCGCTAAAAAATAATCTCACCGGCACTGTAATAAAAATGCCTGGTTTTGAATGCTTGGAACAAGTTATTGTGCGCATTTCACTACCAAATAGCACTCTATATATTTGTATATATTTGTATATATATATATATATATATATATATATATATATATATATATATATATATATATATATATATATATATATATATATATATATATATATATATATATATATATATATATATATATATATATATATATATATATATATATATATATATATATATATATATATATATATATATATATATATATATATATATATATATATATATATATATATACTATCTGCGGCCGAACAGCAGTCCAGACCTGTACAATGCCCACTCCTTTGCAGTTCAACAAATTCTGGATAAAGCTAGTAGCTCAGACAGTGTACTTATTGTAGGTGATTACAACCTTCCCCATCTCAGATGGATATTCGACGATGATCTCAAATGTTACCTGCCTGAAAATGCCACAATCGAACAAGAGATAGCTATCACGGAAACGATAGTCGCTGGGGGACTGTGTCAAATCAACTCGCTCACTAACGCAAATGGACGGACACTCGATCTGGCATTCGTGAACTACGACGATTTAGTCGAACTTCTCGAGCCTCCGACCTCTATACTCAAAGTGGACGCTCACCATAAAACCTTCGTGCTGAGGTTTAACATGCAAGTTGAAACAGAAGACGCTTTTGCCGAATCCGTCGACGCCGCATAGTTCCTAAGAAACGTGTCAACAGAAAGACGGACTACAAATATCCGTGGTGGAATTCCGAGCTTCGTCGTCTACGCAACATTCTCCGAAAACATCGCAAGCGTTACTTCCGTCATAAGACCGACGAAAACAAAGCTGTTCTTCGCCGAACCGAACTTCAATACGAAACAGCCCGGAATAGTGCATTCGGCGAGTATATAAGTCACGTCCAAAGCAACCTTCGGAACAACCCCTCGACGTTCTGGAAGTTTGTGAACAGCAGAAAACGTGCTGGTGGCATTCCCGTAAATGTTTATCTTGGAGATGCCAGTGCGCAATCCACAGCCGAATCCGCAGACCTTTTTGCAGAACATTTTCGTGGGGTATTCACCAACCCAGCTATCTCTCCCTCACAAGAGTATATAGACACATCACCATCATACAATATCAGTCACCCTTGCTTGAATATGACTGAAGCAGACGTGTTGAAAGCTCTATCCAGTGTCGACCCATCGAAAGGACCAGGCCCGGATTGTTTGCCTCCGATATTCATAAAAGGATGTGCACGATCATTGTCATTGCCGATCAGCATTATTTTTAACCGCTCAATCACTGAAAGCGACTTCCCGAGTGCATGGAGCGGCTATATTTCCAATTCACAAGGCTGGAGACATTCATAATGTTGAAAATTACAGAGGAATCTCACTTTTGAACTGTTTTGCTAAAGTCCTTGAAAAATTTGTTTACAATGAGATGTACGCTGCTGCTTCTCACATCATCGACGAATGTCAGCATGGATTTGTGAAGCAACGTTCTACAACTTCGAATTTGATGATGTACACTAGCATCTTGGTCCCCTCTGTTGAGAAGCGTCAACAAACCGATGCAATATATTTTGACTTCTCGAAAGCATTCGATAAAGTACCTCACAACATTGCTCTTCTGAAACTGCAAAGACTAGGATTTCCGTCGTGGTTAACTGGATGGTTGCAATCATATCTGTCTAGTCGGAGTGCTTTCGTTGAAATTGGTTCTAAACGTTCTAGCTTGCGCGATATGCCAACCAGAGTCCCTCAAGGAAGCCACCTAGGGCCGCTAATTTTTATTTTATTTATAAACAACATTTGTGCTCGTATCAAATCTGGAAAACTATTCTTCGCCGACGATTTGGAGATTTTTCGTTCCATTGCTTCTGGACTTGACTCTGCTGCACTTCAAGATGATGTACTTAATATTGAACAATTGTGCCTGTTGAATGATATGCAGATAAACGTTGACAAATGTAAAATGATAAGTTTCAGGCGATCATCCACTCTATCTCATTATGAGTACTTGCTCCAAGGCCGCGTCATCGAAAGAGTGGACTCCATTCGTGACTTGGGAGTGCTTTTTGATAGAAAGCTTAGCTTCTCGTATCACATCACCGCAACGACGGCGAAGGCATTCGCAACACTTGGTTTCCTAAAGCGAAATACCACTGGCTTTAACGATTTCTACGCACTAAAATCTCTATATTGCGGATTGGTGCGAAGCATTTTGGAGTATGCTGTGCAAGTGTGGGCTCCACATCACAACGTCCAAATAAACCGATTAGAACGCGTACAAAGATGTTTCGTGCGATACGCTCTAAGAAATTTACCGTGGAACGACCCTGCCCATTTACCACCTTACAACGATAGATGCATGCTGCTTGAGTTACCGACGTTAGAGTTCCGCCGCACATTCTTGCAAAGAATGTTTATATTTGATATGTTGTGTAATAACATTGACTGCCCAGATATTCTTGCACGGATTAATGTGTTTGTACCTCCTCGCGCTCTAAGGAATCGTCCTCTTTTGTGGATTCCTAGACATCGTACTGTTTACGGTCAAAACAATCCTGTGGATAGATGTTGCTACAAATTCAACGAAACTTCACATCTGTTCGACTTTAATGTCACCAAATCTACTTATAAGTTAGCTATTAGGAATTTTTAATTAATTTAGATAGTATAATCTATTTTTTAATAATCTGTACGGTATCTACCGAAGATCTAACAAATAAATAAAAGAATGGTATAAACAAATAAAAGAAAACAAAAGAATTGTGTCGTTAAAACAAACTTTAAAATATCTCGAGAACCACTACACTTCAGAAAATTTTTGTACTTGACATTTTGATTTAAAACGGCGTTTAGAATCATATTCAAAAAGAAAATTGTGTTTTTGACTGCAAATAGTATGAATTATAAAAATATGTCGAAAGTTTTTGTTAGGAAACTTTTTATAGAAAACTTCTCCATGATCCAAATACACTGAAATAGTTTTTTTTGCATCTTTAAAACGATAAAAAGTATATTTTTGACATTTTGTGATGAGGTAACGCGAATAAGTTTTAATGAGGGCATAATCACACGAATTAACTGTTTCGCTGGAACAAAAAGCCAAATATCTCGAAAACTGTCGCATTTTGGAAGATTTTTGTTAAATGCATTTTGATTTAAAATGATATTTAGAATTATATTCAGTAATAAAATTACAGTTTTGTATGTCAATTAGTATGAAATTTTAAAACATGTATAAAGTTATTGTTAGAAAAACTTTTTACCGATTACTTCTCCATCATATAATTATATTAAAAATGTTTCTTTCCTCTTTAGGTTTTTGTTGACAAAATATAAAAGATTAGAAAAAATGGGTTTTTTGCAATTTAAATTTTCAACACAAATTTTTGTTTTTGTGAAAAACAACATAACATTTTTTTCAGTGCATATTTTATTCGTACATAAATATTCATTCCCTGAAACTCTCTCTCAGAAAGTTTTGCTGCATAAAATACAGTAACTGAACAAAAAATGTTAAAATTAGTGCACGTCGAAATGTTTACGCCCTTTTGAAAAATTGCTCTTGTATCAAATTATTGCAATTGTCAGAGAAAATCATGGAGATTCATAAACCGAACACAACTTCAAAGTTTCGTTCGAATCGACGATGGTCATATTTTGTGGTCGGCCGGTTTCTCATGGAATCCCTCGACATAATAAAGCTCGTTTTCATAAAACTATTTGTGTTTCCAAAAAACTAGTTCGCGCCGATTATAAACATGGCGTTACATTCGAATGTTTGGTTGGGTTACTGTTGTTGTTCCCTGGACATGTTTAGTTTTTGTTATAATTCTTGTTCATAATTTGAGAATGCACAGCCGACAGTCAACGATGTTCATGATTTTTGGAGCTTTTTCGCAATTTTTGTGATTTCTCATCACGTCACCGTGCTATTTTATTCATGAGTTTATTATCAGATTTGCGTCAGACTGGTGGGAATTAGGTTCATGGTTTCAGGATCTTAGTCGCGATTTTTGATATTTTATGACAGGTAATGATATTTATGTTCATGATTTCAGGAACTTTGCCATGATTTTCGAAGTTCCTATTTACGTTGTCGTGATATTTTAGTCACGAGTAGAGATTTTCGTGATTTCTATACGTGTTATCGTGATATTTTATTCTAGAGTTCACTTTCAAATTTGATACGCGAAGTAATGTGACTGAAGTTCATGATATCAGCAGTTTAATTCTGTGAGCTATATAATGAACACAATTTGTGGTGCTCAATGCAGTTTTCGTTTTTTGTCAATACATCACACTGAACCTTATCAAATGAATAACGATGTTCGAGGTTCTAATAGTTTTCTTATATCCACTGCTCGTACCTATTACTGGTCGCTAGCAGCTGGACATTTCATGAAAAAATGCATGGAGCGAAAATAATTCCAGAAATAATACCCCAAATTCTGTGAAAGAGTTCACGTTAAAAGTTTATTACCATGTTGCATGAAATTAAAAATGATTAGGAATATATTCTAAATATTACAATCACACAAAATTGATCGTACTAGGAATCATGAACTAGTTCACGAATCCCTGAATAATATTTTATAAATTTGTGAACTATTTGACGAGCACGAATGGTCAGACGTGACTATTGTGCTAGGAATCATGACACAATTCACGAATACAAGAACAACATTTTATGATTTCGTGAACTATTTCTCGAACACAGATATTGGATCGTGAATAGTATATTAGGAATAATGAACCAGTTCACGAATACATGAGTAATTTTGTAAACTATTTCAAGAGCATGAATGGTAAGTCGTGACTTGTTCACGGATGAATGAATAATATTTCATAATTTTATGATTTATTTATTTCACGGGCACACATGGTCAGTCACGATTATTATACTAAGAATCATGAACGAGTTTACGAATACTACAAATATAAATAAATATTCCATGATTTTGTGAAATAATGCATGGGAACGGATATTGGATCGTAGCCAATATATTAGAAATCATGAATTAGTTTACGAGGATTGAATGAATTCAAGAATAAAATTCCGAGTTTCGTGAAATAGTACACGAGAAAATATCGAATGTTTTGTTTTTGTGAACTAATGTTCCTAAACCTATGAATAGCAGAGTCAACCTTTGGTTTAATGAATAATGTTCACAAAGTTGTGAACTAATTCACGTACAGAAAATCTATTTGATATTAACGAAGCGGAAACCGCGACTGAAGTTCACAAAATAACAACAAATATTTTTACCAATTAAAGCGTTATGCGGGCGTTACTGAAGGGAAATTGAACATAATTATAAAACACATGATTTTTGTTCATGGTCCTGTTTTCGTAGCGTGATTGCTCCAGAATTCGTGACACTTTCACGATCTTGGGAACAATTCCTTTCTCATGTAGTCTTGAGGGTATTTTTTAAAAATAAATGTTAATTGCGCACCATGAGGTTGACAAACATGCCCAATCAATAGTACTGCCAATATTGCTGATTTGACTCGTCCCACACCAAACAAAACCCCCCGAGAGACCAAAAAAGGTTAAACTCGAGAATGCCTCTACACTAAAACGAACGGAACGACATTCTCCAACAATGCGTATCCCTGCCTAGGATCGGCCTTAGCCTTGGCAAGGGCGGGTGGTACCGCCTGCCGAAACCGCCAACAGAAGGGCCGGGAGAAGACATCCGAATTGAATACATTGTTTTTAATTCCGTTTCGTGTTATGTCTCCGTCTGCTACTATTGCTGAGCTGTGATTGTTGCTGGTGTTGCTGTTTCTGTTTTAGTGCACTGGCTCGAACCGGGGCGACTACTGCGGAGAGGGTTTTCCGACTAACAACCGCGCTTTTCGGCTGTGCTTATTCAATATCAGACTAAATAGACTTGGTTTGTACTGGCTACTGAGAAAATAAACTTCAATTTTGAAAATATTTTGAGCTTGACAAATTAAGTTTACATTCGTCAGAAAGCACATCGAGATAAACATTTACTACAGGGAACGGTTCTTTTAAAAATATTTTGCGGCATATTTTTATATTAGTATGTCGCGTAGTTGAACAATATATGTTCAAGAACTTAAACTGTAAGTAAGGTTAGGTAAGTCCCAACAATGCAAAAAAAAATCTACGTTGGTAATAAACTTTTCTCCGTGCATCGTCGAAAGCTGTTTAACCTAGCAGACCAACTCCTACCAAACCGATTCCAATCGGTCCAGCACACATGAATCCACACAGTCTGACGTTGTCTGGGTCTCTTCCTTCCCGAAAATAAAACACCAAATTCAATCTACAGTCCACCACCATACCTACCTGTGTCGAAAGTGTTTTGTCATATCGGTCTCTCGGGGGTGGTGATGGTGGCGGTGAGACTGTCTGTGATATTTTGCCGTTGCCGGTTTCCTGCCTATCTACCACCCCCGAAAGCAGCCACAGCCTTTTTCAGCACCCAACTCAACCGAACTGAGCCCTCTCACCCATCCCTGTAACAGATTTTCCATGCAAAAGAGAAGGTTTATCTTTCAGGACCAGCCCTCTGTCAAGGACGACGTCTCTGTACAGCCAGCATCACTGCCATGAAAGGCAAAACATTGATTTTGAATCGAATGACTAGAAGCTGTATTTAGTTACAAAATGTCGATTTTCTGAATGATATGATATTAAATCATCCCACAAGATGCAAAACGTCGTGTGGAATGCTTGAATATCGAGCATAGTGCCGAACATAATTCTTTGTTTGGGGCTTTATAGCTATAACGCCCCATATATGTTGGTCGCTGTCAAACTCCATATGATGGTATAGGGTTGCCAGGGGGCTGTTCAGGACGACTCGTCCCTCTTGCTCGCGACACAGTGAGCATTTGGTAGTTTCGATTACTGTCTGAAACTCAAACAGGAGTAGGCTATGCAAAGAAGTATTCTAGCGCCGACAATAGTCGTCTCCCGGTATCCTTAGCTATCGGTTGAGAAAAACGAGACAGTAGCCATTAACCGGAACCAGAGACTATACAGTCGGTGCCAGAGCGGCAGAACGGTCGAAGCCGCCGTCAGTCGGAGCTGGTGGCAGTCCGGAGAAGTCAGAGAAAATGATAACTCTCTCGGGAGCAACAGGGAGAAACTCAAGCCGGAAAATTGCTTTGGGAAAATAAATTCGTTTGTCACCGAGAAATTTCGCTGGAAGTTCACATAAATTGATGCATGTGTAAGTTCAATGAGTCGGCTTCCTGCTGAACAAACGGGGATGGTGAATCGCCAGACTGGATTGTTTTTAGCTTTAGATAAAACGGTAAAACGGTCCGATAACCTGAAAATGCAGATGTATGCAGGTATGAGGAACAATGAACCAACGGAGAACACAATTATTTTATCAATCGATTTTGTGAGGTAAAGAAATGAACTCAGCTGAAAAAATTATGAATGGTTACGCAGCTGTGTGGAGGGAATCCCCAAAGCGAATTTAGAAACAACACAACCTCTGTTGACATTACCTGGGTTTTGTTTATACAAATTCAATCAATATACATATGTTATGAAATGAATGTTAGTTATTCTAATAACAGTGAGGGTAAAGGCTATACGGCTTCTCACAGATGGTAATATTCATCATTATCATCATGACCGAAGAGTTCGTGTGCTCATGACCGAATGTACTGAAGATTCTCAAGAAATTGAGCTGTAACTCTCTATTCCTCTTGTAAACCAACCGATCACGCATCTTTCTTGACTATACACAGCCAGAGAGTGCGCGGTCTACGTTGGAATCGAAGGCTTTTTCAAGATTATAAGTAATAACTCTGGGTCCATGGCCGGCTCCAGTCGGCTGACAAAGAGGAAGTACGCCATTTTGATAATGTTTTAAAATTTTTGTAAATTTAGAAGCGTCGAATATGGAAACCTAATTCCTAACACGGTTCATATTTAGAGAGTGAAGAATAATGAGACAAATCGCATCGTCCTTGAATACAATCACTTTTTTATAATTCGTTTATTTAGTATGACGAAGCCGCAAATATTTACAATATTTCCAATATTTTAATTTCTATTACGCTTCTTTCGCGATAGGAAAATATTCGTTTAGTCGTCTACTCGTTAATAGTGCTTGCTGTTGAAGTTGGGGTGCTCGATGCTGCGTTTGAAGTTAAAGTTATGGCCTGAACAGCTGCCACAAAGTTGACAACGGTTTGTGGTTCAGATAGTGGTATTAAACCTCAGTATTCTCCTCACGGTGCTCTTCGTGGGTGCACAACATAGTGTGTTTAATAGAGGGTGATTAATCATGAAGTTTTTTTTTCAAACCAGCAAAATAACAAAGTAAATTAAATCGCGAAATTTTAATCATAACTCGAATTTTTTTTTTTTGCCGTTTCCTCTAAATGTTGACCATACCTGCTCCTAAGAAGGTCCATTCGAGTGGTCCTATTTTTGTTGATGTGTTAGATAATTTCAATTGGTATTTGGCTATTTGGTTTTGTTCATCGATGAGACCGATTTCCGGCTCAATGCTTACTTCAATATGCAAAATTGCCGTATTTGGAGTGAGGAGCAACCGGAAGAGTTGCAAGAGCTCACACTTTATCCACAGAAACAAACATTTGGTGCGGATTATGGGCCGGTGGTATCATTGACCCGTATTTATTTAAAACTGCGGAAGTGCACAATGTTACAGTGAGTAACTTTCGTTATGGTGACATGTTAACAGACTGGTTGCTGCCCGAACTTGAAGCATGTAGTCTTGACAACATTTGGTTTCAAAATGACGGCTCCACATGCCACTTAAGTACGGTTACAATTGCGTGAGAAATTCGGTGAGCTTTCAGATTATCGCCGTGTATCTGACGATTGTCCGCTTAGATCGCGCGATCCTCTTTTTCCTATGGGATTGTGTGAAGTCAAAGGTCTAGGTGGAGAAGCCTGCAACGATTTAAGGGAGGCGGCTGGTGTAGTAGGGAAAAATGGACCTCTTCATTTAATTGTTAGTATTGAACCAGTAAAATAGTCTCCCACAATCTCGGTAGCCACACAAAACTTTTTTTGTTTTAAGGAGACGTCTGATGTAAAGTGCTCGAATCGAAAGTTATTTTGCTTTAAGATTTTGAAGGCAAGGCAACAATGGTTCCTTTGTGTATTGTAAAGATTTATTTATACATTCATTGTGTACGAAAAAATGTTTTCAGTCACGAAGAGCCACACATACGAGCATTCCAAGAGTACACGTCCAACCATTTCCACGAGGAGGAGCACCGCGGCGAACACGATAACTCTTGATAAAATTGTTTGACACAGGAAATGTAATAAGATTTGTAAAGCTTCCACTTGTAGTTACATGATGAACCAAAAAAATAGAAAAAAAAAGTTCAAGTTTCGGAAAATGGCTTCATGAAAACCTAAAAATTTCATATTTTACTATAAAATTCGTAAACATTTCTTCAAAATAATAAAGAGTAAAAAATGGTTCAGTTTTCTGGGGCTCATCGACGGGTAGCCTGTCGATGAACCCCACAAAACTGAATAAAATTTTGTATATATGAATTCTCATAAAAAAAATCAAATCAATTCGTTGGTTAGTTTCTGAGCTATCGTGTTCGCCAATTTGAAAAACGTGGTTTCGCGAAAAACACTAGTAAAGGGTGTCCAACATCAAATTGCATCACGGAAAAAACGCTGTAACACGTTGTGTATTTTGTTTGAAAATTTGGGTAGAAGTAGTTGAGAGTGTGTTGTTTACACTTTATTTTTGTCGCCATCAGTTTTTCGAAAATGGTTGCTGGTTGATTGAAATCTGCCTGTGGTACAGTAATTACGCGCGAGGAATTCATGAATTTCTCCTTAAAATTAAAAAGTGCATTCAGTAGAATCCAAATATCTTTTAAGAACATCTAGCAGTTCGGGTTTCGAAATTATGTAGGACATTGAACAAGACTTATTTTTGGTTTAAAATCTCAAAATCTGAATTTCAGAAGGATTTGAAGAACGTAGCATATTTTGTAAATGCACCATTACAGTTTACAACATATATTGTACATATACGATTCTGTATGATATTTGTAAATATACCCATAATAATATTTTTAATGCCAATTTTTTGATGGCATAACTCCACTGAGCCTGAATTCATTGTTGTCAGAAATCTTAACTCATTTGGATAAACAAGCTCGAATATTACGAATAATACAACGGATTAAATTCATACAAAAGTCTTAGATGTACTTGCTTAAAAGAATTTATATATGGGTACGCGACGTTTGGCATAAATACGTTAGGCATAAGTACGTTAGGCATACATACGTTAGGAATAAATACATTAGGCATAATGGACGTTAGGCATAATGGACGATTGGCATAATATACGTTAGGCATAATGGACGATTGACATAATGTACGTTAGGCATAATGGACGATAGGCATAATTCACAAAAATATAAAAGTAAATCCAGTAAATATCCCTTGCAACTGTAGGTTTTTTTTCTATTTTTTCCATGGCCGAGATGAAGAAAGTATCCCTTGATTTAAGGCAACAGTTTGGTACAAGCACATTTCAAACCTATTATGTGTATAACCAATACAGTTGTATCCAAATATTTAAAAAAGCAAAATAATGAACAAACATTAAGTGTTGGAGCCTATGGAAACTTGCACTGTTTTGTACAGCATCAGCCTAAGGCTACAGATTTTACGATTGTAACGATACCATTTTCGTTTCGGTACCTCGTCACGGTACACAAATAAACTCTCTCTCGTATCAGACAGTTTTCGTAGTTCTATTTTGATGGCCTTAAGAATATAATCATTGAACTTAATAATATAGGAGATAATTATTATTGAAGCAGCAATATTCTTATATTCGTTGAATAAATAATAAAATGCATCATTCTTTTTTTCATGAGCTGTTCTTCAAGAGCACATATTTTCTTGTTGGACAATTGCACCATAAATGTATGTAAGAGCTAATCTAAGTTGATGTGCGTTATTCATACCTTAAGGGGTTATATACAAAGTTGTGGCGATTAAATGAGGTTCGTGATTTTTTTATTTCAAAAAGCAAAAGAGAGTTCGTTCGGAGTACAGCAAAATTCCATTTTTTGGCCCGTTCCGTTTTTGGCATGATTCTTTTTTGGCAACAAAAAAGTTCCGTTTTTGGCAACATTGTTTTTGTTCATAATAAATCTTTTAAAAATGCTCAATACACATTTTGTTATAATAGTGGATATCACTTTCGACTTTATTTTCAAATATAGGAGTCATATTTACTATATTTTATGGGAGGGGGCATAACGTATAAAATTAAATTAGCTGCTTTTTTCACATATTCTAATATAATTGATGTTCTTGTAACGTTTGTGATGTCACAAATTGAAAATAAAAGCTTTTAAAGTAAGGTTCCATTTTTGGCACGGTTCCAGTTTTGGCAACTGAAAAAAAATATTGCTGCCAAAAACGGAATTCTACTATACTATCAAAAAAATAGAATACAAGTTGAATTACATTTTTTTTACAAAATTCAAAACTTTTTGAGCAACTTGGCGGAATGTCACAATTAATCTTCTTAAGACAGATGTGTTCTGTTTAATTTCACTATATTAATAATAATGAAAAACAATTGCTTTTCACCATCAATCAGATACTAGTATTTCAACTGTTACTTGTAGTCTTCTTCAGTGTTCATATCAGTCTAATGAAAATTGCTATTTTAGTTATTTGAAATTTATAGGTTGTACGTAGAGAAATTAACGCAAGCTGAGTTTCTGCATACCACGCATTTGGTCTTCGTCTTTTATTTGAGTTCAGATTTATTCAAGTATATATGGTAGAATAAAATGTTGATCGAGTTTGATCAGCTTCCAGAGTAATTCTACCACATCTAAAAATTTCAAACAATTACACTGTATCATTCTAGGCCATCACTGCCAAAAATTTACTTTCTCGATAATTTATGCCTAACGTCTATTACGCCTAATTTCCATTATGCCTAACGTATATTATGCCTAACGCCCATTATGCCTAACGTATGTATGCCAAACGGCCTTATGCCTAATGGGGTACACCCTTTATATATCATATATTATGAAACAAGCCCAAGAAAAAATTGGAATCGAGGCGGTTCATTAAATTGACCCAGAGAATCTCAAACACTTCCATTCTACAAAAAAATTAATAATTTGCACAATTTATATCCGATTTAAACTATTAAATGTTTATTTTTGTTGTTTATTAGCAGGTTTTAATTTAATTAATATAATTTTTAAGGATTACCTTATCTTGCCCAAAATCTTGACCAAACCCTCACTTTTCTTTAAAAAATGAGAAAAAGTTCTATAAACTAATGAATAACGTCAGAACCAGTAGTCAGTGAGTGAAACTATAACACAATGTTCAAACGACCGAAATTGCATTCAATTACCAGTAATTCAACATAATAATATTTAGCATCGATGTAATATTTGGATTTCACTGAACGTACTTTTTATTTTTTACTGTAACTCGAAAACTGTTCTACTGTAAATTTTTTGGACTTAATTTTCGGATTCAGCACTCGATTTTATATTGAACATGACCACCACCTTATTGAGTTCAGAAATGCTGTAAACTAGTGCAACCGTAAGATGACCTGAGTTGATCTAAAAAATTATTGACGAGTGGCTGTGTTATGCGCAAAATTCCTAAATGAACAGAAACCCGGGCACCCTAAGGTAGAGTCAATAGCAAGATAAAGTATCCTATCACAGAAAAAAAAAATCGTGTGTGGATCCAAGATTTCCAAAAAGATATATTGTAATGGCAATAGGTAAGATGTTACATTTGAAGGCTATAAATAAAAAAACATTTCGTGACGTTTTTCTTTACACAATTTGCATGATGTAACCAGCTAAACTAACATGTGGCAATCTGACATTTATAGTTGCATGGTGTAGGATGAAGAGTGCTTTGCTCGAACAGAAATGATGAAGTAGAGCGGGATTACCGTCCACCATTTGAACGTTGTTTGTTTATTTGGGGCTTTAACCTTCAAAGCAATTCGCCCGCATTTGAACGTTGCCTAGACTTGAAAAAAAATCATATTCCATGATCTGCTTAAGTTTGCTTTCAGAAATAAAGTGCGAAGCTTCTTACATCTTAAATATTTTAAATAGTAAATTTATACATGATTAACTAGAACTGGTTAACATCAAGTCACCGACGTCGAAATATGCAAAAAAACAGTTTCAACGTTAAATCATCAGTTTTTGGACCATGGGAGTTACAATAGTATGCAGTTACATATCCCGTTATGTTCGCTTAGATCTTCCTTATTCTGAGCAGCACAATATTCCTGATGTGATGAAACTAGATAAAATCGACACCCAACTTCGGAAAAAGTAACATCTTCTTTTCCAATAACCATTCCACCTCTCCGAATCTTATTACCCTTGAAATCAATTTATATAACGTTGATTCTAAGTACGCCTATCGCCTTGCAGTTGACTCATGTACCATCCTTGCTGCAGGAATATAAATAACGGCTCTTTGTAATATTTTTCTCTTTTCTACATATTTTTGGTGAGGTATGTTTATTTATTAGGGAAATTTCGTACATTTGTTTATTATGATCTTCCTACACACTTTTCATAGACAACACCGGTGGGTAACTAGCAAACATGACTTCTTTTCACCCCAGCGTGTCAAGCATGAATCCCAGTCCAGATCTATGGGATTTTCTGAGCTGAAAAATTTGAGTCGCAAACAAAGTGGCATAAAATTTCTCCTGACAACGAGTATGGAGTCACTTCTTATGTGCAGTTTTATGTTGTCCAAGTTAATTTATAAACACTATTAGTATTTTACGTAGGGTTGATTGCAAGATGGCTCAAATTTTATCTACAAGACGGAGTTTTGAAATATGCGATAGTAGACTTATTTGAAAAAACAACATGATTGGTGCAGTACTACTCTAAGATGGTCAGGGCATGGTTTAAGACGTTAAATCCGGACAAAACAGTGTCAGGCAGTTGCGAAACCTTAAAAAAGGTAAAAATTTTAGGGGTTTGTGTTTGCAGATTTGTCCGATAGGTCCTAAATGTGATGAAGACCTGAATCATTTTGCCACAAGCACAGAACGCTTGCCAGGCGCAAATTTGTTTGCCACCATCTTCTGTTTGACGCCATTGTTCGGTTCCTCTCACACCAAAAATTTCTGAATATACAATTGACGTAATTGCAAACATGACACAATTTAACAAGTCGTTATTTGCTAAATGACGAAAAATAACCGTTTTCCGTTTAATTTTACATGAAAAATTCACTTTACGTGCTCAATGACCTAAAATTACACTTACTACCATTCAGAACAAACGCCATATGTGAAGTAAAATTAAGTGCTTTACGATATTGCAAAAAAAAAAATTAAAATTGAAATCAAACGTAGAACTAAGTCAGGTTTGATGCTCGTATATGTCAGGATCAGCAGACATAAATTAACGCAATTTTTTCTAGGTGTGTTCGTTTAATCCAACACAAACCATTGCTTTTACTCAAAACGAATAAAAGCTTGAATCAAAAGGTTTGAGCGACGCTTGCTGTTGTGGATCCAGGGGGAGGTCCGGATCTTCATCCGAAAGTTTTTAACTGGTTGAGATATTTCAGATTTGTTTCCGTTTTAAATTCGTTCTAAGCTCAAAATCATTCGAAACCAAATTTGACCGTCATTACTGATTTTCATTAAATCTTGAGCGTTTTTTCAAAACGTCATATCTGCAATGAGTTACTCTCTGTTTATACTTTCTCTTTCGATTTTTACGGCGTCACTATAACACTTTTCACTTATTTTACTGTACAGATCGAAAGACGGTGGTTTTAACTAGCATATTATGCAAAGAGTTGAGGAATAAATGTTAAAGTGACCGAATTATTAACAGAAGAGAAAGTAAACAAAGAGAGTAACTCATTGCAGATATGACGTTTTGAAAAAACGCTCAAGAAATAACATTATTGAGTACCGCGTATCAAATCGAAATGTCTGAAATTTCTTTCCCTGATTTTTTTCTGTATCCGCCCCTGGATGCACAAATTGGTGTAACACCATTCTGGCTTTGCTGCTCCGCATTTTCCGCCGCTAGTATAATTCCACTTGGTTTCCATATGCTCCTTGAACGTTTGGATCACACGGAATACGGGGCGAGGCCCCTAGCCCAAACCCAATTTGCCCATGCGTAAAGACGCTACTTCCAGATACTACTGATATAGAACGGAAACGGTATTTTCACTTCTGGGAACACTTCTGGGAAACGTAAAATAAGCCAACAAAAAACTAGTTTGATTCTATAGTTTGGCACTAAATGAAGAATCTTCAAGGTTTTGGCGATACACATGTAGGGTTCGCAGTACCGGCCCTTTTTGGCGAGAACCGGTACTACGGTACTGAAGCCCTCAGTACCGGTAGTACCGGTACTCGAATATTTTGTTTAAAAAAATTGAAAAAAGCTTCAAAGTGAAATTGATTGCTCAAACTGATGGCCTTATTTTCAGATGATTGATTTGTGCTGATCAAAAAAAACAAGTTTGTTGTTTTTAATTGTTTCGGAATGGCATAACTCATTTCAGTAGAAGATATTTTTCGTATGCGGCACCTTCTTTTATTTCGAAAACTGGGCCACTTTGAAATCAATAACTGCTAAGCGATGCGACTTTCGTCGACTTCAACAGATGGTAAATGTAAGAAACCCTACAACAGGAAATCAAAGCGAGAATGGCAGCAAATCCAAGCAGGTTGCTCGTATTTCTTCTCTTGCTTTTCAGTAAATTGGCTCCGACATTTATGTCGTTTGTCTACTATTCTCTAATGCATACCAATGCTCTTTGCTTTCCTGTAAACGATGGAGTTTTGCTGAATTTTCCGATCACCAATAATTACAAATCGCCCCATTAGAAGCAATTCACCAAGTCTAAAATTGTTAGCTACTAAATCGCTGTTCGTTCTTTTATAGATGAAGATTTAAGAGCAAACCAAATACAGACATGACTTAGACCAAAGTCTTATCACGCGTCACCCAGTGAATAATGGAAACCAATCAGAATGTCGCTAATAAAAAAATCATAGCAAATTTTTACGTCTATTACGCTAGATGTGAATATTTTAAAATTTGAATTTTTAGTACAAGATCGTTAAAATTTAATTTGGACAAAATAGTGCAGGAATTTAAATATACCGTTCAGTAGAACGGGAGCTAGTAATGTTAAACATCTTGAATATTTTTATGATGATGGCCCAACCTCATTCCCCCACAAAAGTGTTAGCTCGACGATTTATCTAGAAGATAATTAATATAATTAAAAGTCATCTTGCAGACCGATATTTTGAAACAGGTCCCTGTAGAGAGTCCATAAATTTTTCATAAAAAATTGTATGGTACCGAAAATACCGGTACTGAATTTTGTAAAATAGGTCAGTATTCCCGGGATTTTCGGTACCGGTATTACCGGTACCACAACCCTATACACATGCCATTTATTGATCGCAGTTTTGTGAACAACCGTAAATCACGCGGTGGTGGTGTACTCATCGCTGTATCATACGCATAATCTATTTACCACCAGATAGCGAAAATGATCTAGTCAATGTAAACGACAATATCCGATCAACCGATGCTGTTATTTCTTGCCTTCGAAGTGATGACTGTGCATTATTGTTTGGTAACAACCACTCTGGTCTTATTTGGAGCACACGTGACAATATTGAACCTGTAGTCAATGAGCTTCGCTCTTACATTTCTCCCGCATGCGCTACGTTATTGGATGGCTTCAGCTCCAACTGTCTCACATACATTAATAGCATTTCCAGTCGTTCCTAGGCTTTGTGTTTTTTGATCTGATTCATGGCTCGAATCGTCACTGAGAGGTCGCCAACTAACAGTGTGTTCGACCTTGTTTCCAAATAAGTTAAGTGTGAGGTTTATTCAGTAACTTAGTCCTACTCTTGGTCACACTCTTCATTCAAAAGCTAGTCACAGTATTACTACCTGGGTGTCGTATATTCTATGCTGATGACATTAAATTATACATAATGATAACATGCAGCAGAGATTGCTTAGCTTTAAATCAGCTGTTGGAAAGTGTCGATGGCCTTTTAAATTTGTTATCAATTAATCAAATGCGGTGTAATATCGCACGGTGCTCCATTCCCAATTATAAAAAATCAATGCAAATAAAACGCCAGTTGATTCATCTTACTACCTTACACCTCTAAGCAGATTTTCAAAAAAATCGTTTCAAAATCAATCAACAGACTACGAACACCAGTTTAATTGTTTAAGCACTCTCAAGCTTTTGCAGCATTTTCAAAATAGCCACAATGGACAATTTCAAAACAATACATCTAAAATAATAAGCACAGTAGAACAGAATAAAATGCTGATTTGACAAATTTCTGAGTGAGCACGCTCCTGTCAAATAGCGATCTCGAAAAAAAAATCGAAAGGGCATACTTCAAAAATGTGTCGTGGTTTTTTTCAAAAATAATCAAACTCCCAAAAAATGCATAAAACATTAACCATCGGTATATATTATATATGATCAATTTGGAAGTCAGACCTCCTCTATGATCAAGGATCTTTAGGCAATTTCACTACAACTAGCAAACTCTCGGTGTATTGTGCATTGTCTAGAGAACAAAGGAAACATTGCAATAATTCTTCCATTACGAGTAAAATTAATGAAGAAACTCCAGTAAAATTAATGTTCCCAATCGTAAACTTTAAACTGTGATCTATACGACCAAATTTTCGTAAAGAGGAAAACCTACTGAAGGTGAAAATGGAGCTTAGGCTTACGGATGTTGCCTATTTTCAGTATTATCATCTCCGTAATGCGGTCTTGATATCATTCAGCACCGTGTATATAAAAAATGATTATATAGAGGTTAAGCTACATGACCTATCACTGCGTACCCCCCTCCCTTACCTTCCTCCTGAGCCAATTGCAAAACTCATATCACAATACTGAGGAGTAGAATCCTATACACTTGTTACTTAAAGAAACTTCTTTCCGGATATTCCTAACGGTATTCTTGTGGTGAGGATGCGGATCGAAAGACCTATTTCATTTCCTCCTACCGAACTATAAAACTCAAAACTCACGAAACTGCTGTCAAACAAACTACCTTATGCACCCATGAAAGGCACACTCTTACGTGTAAGAACTGCAATCATACAGCACACTACGGGAAACCTTGCGCGGAAGATGCAAGGGAGAATGCATCTCAACCGATTGCCACCTAATTTACTACAAACAAATCCAAAACAGAGTTTTCAATACCAATAACACAAAGGGTTGCCAAATTTGTGGCAGCTGTTCAGACCAAAGCAGCATCCAGTACTCCAAAATCAACTCCAAGTAACATCGTCGAGGAAGTTAATAACAATGATGATGCTGGTTTACACTGGTCACCCGCAAATGCAATAACCAGGGTAGAACACCTAATCGCGGACACCAAGAAAGCTTTGGGATGATCACCTTAACGTGAAAGACAAAAGAAAATTAAATGACCCCCATGATACAGTAGGTGAGCAGACAAATGTGTTCCCGCCACGAAAGAAGGTCTCCACACCCAATAGACAGCTGTGTGCACGAGATCCAACGGGTAAACGGGATATTTGTTTTTATCTATATTTTCTACATATTGTAAACGCAACAAAGAATCCACGACTCCGTTTAACTACCACTATGAAATGAATTGAGAACCTGTAAAATGGGATTTATAATACTAGTGGTGAAGCACTAATTTTAAATTATCTAAAGATGGCGGTTGTGGAGCATTTTGCCGCCGGCGCACAGTGGTCACAAACACAAAAAAGACGGTCAAAAGTGTTTGCTGGCTTTCAATGATGTTGTTGTGCTTATGTGTAGGCGATACTACACTCATTTAAACAGTTGCATTACACCGGTGCGGCACAAGGTAAAAACGAAAACGCTATTAATGTTCAAATAAGTCTCTAATAATGGTTCTCTTAGCTTACTGTTTTTCGATATGAGGTTAATATGTATTCAATACCTTGCTTCTCTTCGCCACAGTTCCCCTACCAACAAAAAGAACAATTTCTCCCAACCGCGATCAAGGAACAGCTCGATCACAGATTCAAGACCCTGACAATAAAATGGGCTTAGCGATCCCGGTTCTGCCAACTTCCAGCGAGCACCAGTCAGGGTTTCGAATTAGAATAACAATAAACCAAATTGCTTATCAAGGGCATCTTTGCTGTTTTTCTGCTTAATGAAAAACTACTCCCTGTACCAAGTGGAGTTTAGAGTCCGAAAAAGTACAACAAAAAAAACAAAATATATACACACAAAGGCGAAACAAAAAAACGGTGAAGTAAGCAAGAAGCATCCATCGACTCTAGACATAACAACAACAAACACACTTGTGCAAAATAAAAATGGAATCATCAAATACACCAAAAGGGAAAAACATACATACCAGACCAAGCGAACAGGCAGGCAAACTTACCAGTAGCCTATGCAGGTTCTGGTACGAGAGACGACCCGAGCCCGAGGTGCATGGATTTATAACAGCAGCAACAGCAGCAGAGGCAACCTGCGGTACCGGGTTGCGAGGCAGAAATGTTCAGAAGGGTTTGGTGGGTGGCAGACAGCTGGGGTGGTGACGACGTTGATGAAACTTGAGGCCATGCAAAACAACGACCACGACGATGACGACGACACTACATACTACGGGTAGTGCACAGTGGTACTTTTGTTGCTTCATTTGAATTAATGTGGAAATCAGCAAAATAATTCCTCCAATTCTTTTCTGGGCCTGAATTTATTTAATGCGATTCGCTAGAAATCCACTAGTGTAAAATTGTAAAAGTTAAAATAGGTAAAAAAATCGTTTCGTCTTAGTCTAACCCACTGTGCGATGAGTATAAAACAGAAAAGTGGTTACTGCCAAAGTCGTCGTCCCAGCATGTGGAAAGTGATGATCGGGTGGTGGGTGTATCTGTGGAGAGAGGGTGGCATCTCAGACTGGTGGTGCTAGTCTAAACAAAAATTTTACGAGAAAGATGGAGAGAAAAGGGTGAGAAAAAAATCGCGAGAGACTGGAAAAGTGCAGTTCTGAATGTAGTGATGAGCATGTTACCGCTACGATATTGCTATGCTCATACTCTCCGGTTCTTATTTTCTCTTTCGTTTTCTGGCACAGATGGACCACTACATGCGCTCTGCCGTATTCATACTCCTAGATTGATGTTTGTGCATGGTTTCACGCATAGGTGATTAAATGTTGTTGATCATAATAAATGAACCACTTTGTGTTTATAATATCATTTCTATTATGATGCGATCGCTTCACGTTCATTTTTATACAGTAATATCTCGCGTATATCGCGGTTAGTATGCAATTTTAGAGTTCAAGCGTGATATATTCCAAAAGAAAAAAAAATGACACTCAAACAAAATTCAATATAGAGTAGAGCTCGTGAGATGGTATTTTTGTATTGATTTTGACAAACAAGCACTCGTTTGAAAGGTTATATATTTGGCAACGTGTTGGCAATAATAGTTATATGCTTGACTAAATATTTTTCAAGCTAAATCCAGGCGAAGGTACTTTTTTCGATGTTTTTAAAATCTGGGGGTACGATAGGTCACTAGATTCAAGGCTAAATTAAACAATGTACACACCTAGAAAATCACCGGTTCAACTTCTATTTGAAGAGTATTAAGGGGTTAAACCACTGTACACCATTATTTGTTCAACTTACATTTCCGGCCAGCTCAAAAAAAAAATGATTTCGAGGAAAATGCGGTTAAAGATTTCAGTGCACACGGAATATACATAAGAGGCGTTGCGGCAGAATTTGAAATTTGAACATTTACGTATTGTTTTCTTATTGTATGTTTTGGGATATCATTTTGAGCATCCTAAAGCACATTTTAGCCTAATAAATAATAAATCATTTTTTTTTTTAATTTTACGGTGGTGTAACCCCTCAATACTGCAGATTATTTAAAAATTAAATTTATGTCATTGAGGTAAGAAAATGAGAAGTAACAAATGGTGTGAAAAACCATGAATTCGCGTAAGAAAATGTTGAAAAAACATGTTGTTTCGACGGAGCGCTGGGCTTTGTACTTTCGAATGACTTCTTCAAGGTCCTCCTCGTCGCCAGAGTGTGGAATTGAAGTTGTCCATTCCGGCTCACTTGGTTGCATAGCTGTGAGACGATTAGTAGTGACCTATATGTAGTGCTACGGCTGACCTAGTGTGCGTATGTTTCATGTTGTTGTCCGTATTTTTTCAAAAACAAAAACATCGAAAAATCAACACAAAACTCGTGTTGTGTATTTAATTTTACGTAAGAAAAAATCCACTTGACATTTTTTTACATTGATTAAATGTACTTTACTGATGACCAGAGCCTAAAATTCTCATACCTATCCAATGAACGACGAAATTCAGAGAATTCATTTTCGTCCTTTCCCTGCCTCTTTCGTCGCTAACTGCATGAAAAAATAAAACAATAAAGGCGATGTCCCCTCCTCTCTCGATTCTATGAAAACGAGTAGCAGCATCAGCGACTTTCGTTTTCCTATGACAATCCGAAGTTGCAATTTCGTTTTGATGCATGGTCAGTAATTTGCGATTCTCATTCATTAAATGAAATTAATGCAATGTGCATCTAATAATGCAACTAGAACATAGTTAAAATGAGAAATATGCACACCGGCCTGGCTTCCGTCTTACAATACCATCATTAGCTCGCAAATCTACAGAATCGAGCATCGACAAATAAATATCATTGCTAGTGTATGTTTGTTTCCCCAGCAGTAAGTTCAATATCGAATGTACCAATATCATTCTGAATCTCAAAGCGAAAACGAGCGTGTGGAGAGAATAATGAAAACGCTCTGCTACATGCTTGCTTTGTCCTAGCCTGTTGTCTCATTTTCGATTTCGCAAAGTGCTAGTGGTATGGAAAGAAGCTTCGTTCTTTTGTCATTTTCGCCTGATTTTGGCAAATGAAAAAAACATTTTCTGACTCTGCTGATGACGAAAGACAACGCGTTTTCGCGGAACAACACGCAAAAACATAAGCGCCGCCGGAACTAATACAGCTGATCCACGGTAACAGCCGAAATGACAATCGTCAACGATGTGCTCTACCGTGTCTCTAATTGATACAAGATGAGCGACCTCTGCAATAACATAGCAAAGATAATGCCCTATACCAGTGGCTTTCAACCATTTTCGTTCCATTTACCCCTTTCCGAATATTGATCCCCATGATGTACCCTTTTCTGAAAATTGTTTACCGTCATTACTCTGTAAGGTTGCTACCCATCCGGGTTTGACCCGGAGACTCCAGTTTTTGGAGAGGATCTCATGGCCTCCGGGTTTTGCATCTATTTCTCCGAGTATAGTGATATGATGAATAATTTTAACTCAATATGTTAAAATAAGTTTCTCCAGTGTTAATGTTGACTGCTCCAGAAGCGGACCTTAACTGTTGGCCAGGTAGAAAAGATTTGCTACTTTGTTAGAACCTTCCTAGCGACTGTGAGGGCGTATAACCGAATTGTGCCCAACAAAAATTTTGGAAAACACCGCAGTGTGCTTCAGAGATGCTACCGCTTTCCTGCCTGCTTCACGGTACTTAGCTGTGGCACACCCAAAATCCGACGGGTATGTTTCTATTACTTTTGGGTAAGATTCTATTGTCTTTTCGGTAACAGAACACGCAATTGCGCATTGCGGTATTAAACTCATATTCCCGCAAAGGTAGTAAACGGTGGAATGACGAATTTCAGTTGCTGTTCATGTATGCGCATCACACAATCAAAACACTTTTTCAGTATGTGTCAACCTCGGCTCTGTTCGGATGTAGGTTAATTCGGTCGATTTATGATAGTATTAGTACCGAGTCAAACCAACCGGAATCCTGGCGGATCTCTGACCAAATTCAAGCTGGAATCTGCCCCAATATTGGCAGAAACCAGCCAGAATTACGGATTTTGTGCTGGGTAGGTTGGATAGTCAAATAAAAAGTTTAGGCGGTTTCCGGATCCGGCCTAGCTGCCAGATCCGAACCTCCCGCATCCAGACCAGTGCCCAGATTCGAACCAGTTCCCGGATCCGGACCAGTACCCGGATCCGGACCAGTACCCGGATCTAGCCCATCCCCTTTTCCCCTTACCAAGTCCGGACCTTGAACCAGACCCAGACCTGGTGCTTAGATCCAGACAAGTGTCTGGATCCGGACCCTCGGTTCGGATACGTGGATCCAAACCACTGGTCTTGCTTCCCGAACATGTCGGGAAGGACTGTTCATGTTTTGTGCAGTCGCTACTTTGCTGTTAACGTCCATGATAAAAAAGAAATTTCAATTTAACACGAGCCGAAATACCCCACCACTATTCCGAGTCGTTTTTTTTTCTGTCTGCTTTAAAGCTAGCCGTATGTGAGCCGATCTTCAAATACGGAATGTGTCGTGTAGAGAAAATCGAACCTCGTCTTTGTCCTCATAGTGTTCACTTCACTTGATGCGCAATACAATGACAAGCGAAGTGCTACACACTTCCAGACAATCCGACGCGATAATATTTATTGAATAAGAATTGATGAAACATGAGTGCGACGCAGAAAAGATTTGAATGTGTTGGTATTGCCGTTTGAGGAATTTTTTGCTTTGACCGTTTTAGCATGAAACGTCTTGCTATTAGAGCATTTTTTTCTTATTACCGTAAAGGTATTACGGCCGAGTTTTGGGTGCAGAGAGCAATGGTTTTTCCGCTGCTCCTCCACAGCGTGAGTGGCCAGTGCTTTTGGATTTTTTCGATAGCCAGGGAAGTGAAATTTCACTCCTATCTAAGTGGACAATACGGTTTACGAACGCGATACATTTACAGCTAATAAGAAAAGCTCAAAGTAGTGGTGTGCTTCATGCTTTGGCAAAACAAAACAACAAACGGTCAATGTGAGTCAATATTGGTAATTGATACTTCGACGAGTTACAAAAAGAATGAAGGATTTTATACTTGTCTAATTTAAACTCAGCAGATAGGTCAGATAGGTTCAAAGTGATTCTATAGAAACCTATTCCAGATCAGTAAAAATTTCCGTGTGAAAACCTTACCAAAGGTGGTAACCCTATTACCCTGTAAAAAAGATTTTCAATTGGGTAAATGCCACAATTTTACAATAAGAAACCTGTTCCAGGGTACTCTCAGTAAGCATCTCAATTCTTGACATGCTGACACAATATATAAAGACAAATACCCGACAGGAATGTTTGAATAACAAGTTAAAATTTGTCCCGCATAATTCACCCCCAACAATCGTCCAATTTACCCCTGGGGGTGAATTCACCCGCGGTTGCAAACTACTGCCCTATACTTATTGTACTTCCATATCTATTTGAATCCAATCTACTCTACCAACAGAAAGTGAAGAAGATCAAAGTAAGTCAAAAACAATAAAAAGTAATGATCAGTCAATCAACAACTCATAGTTTACAATGCATTCATGAATACAGAAATCTTTCAATCGTAAGTCTTTTTACTTTTGTTACTTTAGAATGAGTATTTTTACCAACAAGTTTTGTGGTCGGTACGGAATTGTCTTAGGACACAACGATGCATCGCTCTAGAAGTTATTCATCCTATCTGTAGATTCTGTAATATTCAACAGTTCACTGTAGTCTGTCAGGGTTTATAAGCATTACCATCAACAAATTTGTATACTTGACTTGAAGCAGCTGGTGGTGCTCTCTAATTACTAATGTAAATCGTTTTGGCCGGTACCTTCCAATCGGTTCATGCCTCAACAGGGAACGATATTTGCAGCAGTCCTGAGCAGGTCAGTTATACTGCGAAGATTAGACAACCAGTAAGAAAAAGCTCAATGGAAAAACATGATAAAAAAATCTTAGCCAGAAGAGTTTCCACCACACACACACAATGACTATATCTCAGTTGATTGTACTATACGAGATTGAGCAATGAAAACGCGACCTCTTAAAATCACAATTTTTCATTTGTCATTTCATATACAGATTTATCGTAAATACTTTGTTTGCAGCACTTTTAGAACTTTGTATGGCGCATATTTTTGCTGAAGTACCAATGTTATTATCTCGTCTATTTGAAAAGTTATGAACGATTTTTGTTGAAAAATGCACCATTTTTTAAAATTTATTTTTTTAACAGAAATATCGCTCCCGCAGTTTTTTCACTAAAAACTAGAAAGGTTCCGATCTTTCAAATGAAGTTAAAAAATTGAAAATCCATTTGCAATCTTGGAAGATATAGAGTTTTGAAAAAAAAACCATTTTTGTTTTGAGAATCACCTGTAACTATGCAAACATAAGAGATAGAAACTTTATTACTTCTGCAAAAATGTGCAATTACAAAAGTTCTAAAAATATCTAGAACGAAGTATTTGCGAGAAATAAACATATAAAAAGTTAATATTAGAAAACCAATTTTTCAAGAGCCACCCAACCTTAAATATTGCAAAAATTATAACACATGAACCATTACAGATAGCTATACAGTTTCTTCAAAAGTTACTTCAATTTGATTAATTTATAACTTTATAGAACATTATGTAGCTGAACTTCTAAAAAGTTGATACCTGGAAAACCCAAACCACAAGGACCACCCTAATTCAACTAATATAAACAAATTGGTAAAAAAGTTCTAAGAAAGTTCTCCAAAGACATTATATATCTAAAATCAACGGTTTGGGCGCAAACAGTTTTGTCTTCCTAAATACAGCTTTGGGACCATAGTGCGACGGCGACGACGATGGTGAACCCACGCCGGGATGCGAGATGGCGGCGGGTGACGCTCGTGTGCGAATGGCCGAAACTATAGGTGCGGAGGGCGGCGTGGCTGAACGGAAACTTCCGGTTTGATTCACGAGAGCGCGCGCGCAGAAAGAACGTCTTCCACAAAGGCCAACGTGTTCTGGATGGCCTTCGCGTAATATGCTTCTGCTACGGTCCACCTCAGAACGGAATGAAACCTCCGCTTCTGACTTGGTTCCTCGGTACGCCTTTGGCTATGTACAGGATTTCGACCCACGGGAACGTAAGGCAAAAATTGAGTCAGGAAACACGGACGGGGATTGGTTGCCGTCGTGAGAATTTCGTAACGAAACAACGAACTTACCAACCTCTCCGTTTAGCTGCCGCAAGGCGGGCCTTGACGAAGCACACGAGCCTCAGAGATCCTTCTCCGGAGGTAGACTGGACTCTCATTTCCACAAAATTCCAGCTACTACATAAAACCCCGTAGGACAGCGCTACGTTTTGTTCTTTTATCACTTCAAAAAATTATAATAGTTCCGACACGATGACAAAAACTAGTCAAATCAACTTTATAATTTAGCTATCAAACGTAACGACCTTTCTCGCGTCTAAAACTTCTTAATACCAGCCAAGACTTTTACGAAATGAACGTACGTTTCTTCTCCCGTGTTTAAAAAACCTCCGATCGATTGAAACTACGCCGTTGAGTTACGAGATGGCGATGAAATTGGCATGGCGGTTATATATAAGATTTGGCGGGAAAATATAAATAATTCATAGCCTATCATTTTTGCAAGAATTAATGAAATTTAACAGCCTTTGATTATGGCATTTAGCCGAGACATGAGCCTTATCCAAATATTATAGCAACTGAGTTATTCGAAGCATCTTGTAAGAGGATTGCTATAAACAGCTCGAGTGTATTTCAAACCATAAAGATTAATTGCTACTTCGTTTTCATTTTAAAATCTTCTAAATTATTTACTAAATAATTGATACGAAACACAAAACGTTACAAGTCAACTATGAGACTTCTGGAAAGTTAACGGAAAAGTCTAGTCTACAATCGTCGTGAGACAATATTTTTATTCAATTTTTTAAGGTGCGGTGGCAAGTAAATCACACGGAAAAAACTGTCCACTTTAAAACAATCTTCGGAAAACGAAAAAAAACAGTTTTTTTCCACACCGTATGTCAGATCTTCATAAAAATCAATCAGCAGTACTGTAACAACATTCTACATACGCTGATTGATTTTTATGAAGATCTGACATACGGTGTTGAAAAAAATTGCTTTTTTCGTTTGCGAATTTTGCGCATTCTCTGTCCAACCTTAAAACCGTTTTGTCTAATTTTTTAAAGCGTGATACAGTGGAGGGGAGGGAGGGCGATATAAGCAGTTTTTGATATAAACGTGTAGCGATATAATCGAAACATTACTGTAAGACATCTCTTGAGATCCCAAATTAAACCTTCTTTGCTCATGTCGTATACTACACGATTAAAACAATGTAAACTTCTTTCTACTTGCAGGTAATCAGGATACTATTATACAAATAATGCAACTCTCGAAAAATTCTAGTAAGTACAATTGTCGTTTCGAAACGTATAATAGAGCAAGTGTAAACAGATGTATAGTAGGGTGATCAAAAAATTGAAATTGACTAGTTCCCCACGTCACTCTGAGACTCTGTTCGAATTTGAACCAAGTCATTCACCGAGCTCTTTACCACATTGGATAAGAAACTTTATTATGTCTCTGAGTTTCAGTCGTCCAAACACGACTGAAACTCAGAGACATACTAAGGTTTCTTGTACATCAAACAAGGAATGTTAGACTAATTACGTTCAATTCCTTAGCCGAGGCAGAAAGATTCGTAGCGAACTCGTGAACAACTTGAAACACGACGATGAATACGAATATGTCTGAACTAAGACCACCGTATATGTGGACAATTATTGGACGGACATTCGCCTACATGATTTGGCGACACGGGAAGGGGGGGGGGGGTAAGCTGGCATTTTCAGTGGTGTTCAAATGGTACGGATGAGATTTAACAAATCTATACCTTCCTACATGACCTTCGAGAGCAGAACGATTCAAGGTGGTTACTACTTGCAAAGAACGCAATGCACATACCCTGGGCATACTGTCACTAGGGTTGTGGTACCGGTAATACCGGTACCGAAAATCCCGGGAATACCGACCCATTTTTGGTACCGTAATACCGGTACTGAACAAAAGCCAGTACCGGTATTTTCGGTACCATGCAATATTTTCATGGAAAATGTGTGGACTCTCTAGGTGGACCTATTTGAAAATGACTGCAAAATGACTTAATTATATTAAATATCTTCTAAATAAATCGTTGAGCTAATACCTTTGTGGGGAAATCAGGTGGGGCCATCATCATAATAGTTCTAGAAGTTAAACATTACTAGCACCCGTTGTACTGAACGGCTTGTTTAAATTCCTGCACTATGTTGTCGAAAATAAATTTTAACGATCTTTTACTAAATTTCAAAATATTCACACACGTTAGAGACGTAAAATTTTCTATGATTTTTTTTATTAGCAACATTCTGATTGTTTTCCATTATTCACTGGGTGGCGCGTAATAAGACTATGGTCTATGTCATGTCGGTATTTGGTTTGCTCTTAAACCTTTATCTATAAAAGAACGAACAGCGATTTAGAAGCTAAAAAATTTTAGACTTGGTGAACTGCTTCAAATGTGGCAATTTGTTATTTCTAGTGATCGGAAAATTCAGCACAACTCCATAGTTTACAGAAAAGCAAGGAGCATTGTTCTGCATTAGAGAATAGTAGGCAAACGGCATAAAGGTCGAAACCAATTTACAGAAAAGCAAGAGATGAAATGCGTGCAACCTGCACGGATTCACTGCCATTCTCGCTTTGGTTTACGATTGTTAATAGGGTTTCTTATATATACCATCTGTTGAAGTCGACGAAAGTCGCACCGCGTAGCAGTTATTGATTTCAAAGTAGCCTAAATTTCGAAATAAAAGCAGGTGCAATTGAAAACAATAAATATACTTTTTTGATCAGCACAAATTAATCATCTGAGAATAAGGTTTTCGGTTTGAGCATTCAATTTCAGTTTGACACTTTTTTCGATTTTTTTAAAAAAATATTCGAGTACCGGTACTTTACCGGTACTACCGGTACTGAGAGCTTTAGTACCGTAGTACCGGTTCTCGCCAAAAAGGGTCGGTACTGCGAAGCCTAACTGTCACGTGTCAATTCCCTAACTAGGTGATACGCTATGGTACCACCAAATGGCCAACAACGTAAACCAAAGCTGACGGAATGATCAACAAGCAGTTGAGGGCCAACCTAACCATGACTCCCCACTGAGAAAGAATATCAACACAAGAAGCGGAAATTAGTGCGCCCACGTTAGATGACAGCAGTAATATTGGGTTATAATTTTTTCTTTACGTTTCATGAATTGAAATTAAATAAATATGATAATTATAGCTAATGTAGCAGGATTCTCAAAAACTTTTCAAAATCCTGAGCACCCTAGTGCTGAGTTGTAATTGTAAATTAAAAGATAACATGATATTTAAAGGTTAGAAATAATATATATTGCGTTGCGCTACTCATTTGCATTAATCGAAGGGTATGTGCATTGCGACCTCTTCACACTCAAACCATAGACTAACAGACATAATACTCGAAAACAATGCTTCGCCCGTATTAACGATCATTTTAAATATATTTGTAGTTGGGACTGTGGCCGCATTTGACATTATGACGCCACTGACATATGAACAATCATATGGGGGATACACCACTAGTGAAATTTTTTTCCCAAGCCTGAGGGGTAACCCACCAGCAAATAAGTGTTTGGGACCGTGAATAAAAGGTGGAGCTAGTGTCCTGGGGAAATTGCCGGAAAGATATTTTTAGGGAATGTCTGTTGGTTTGGGCTCAAACTACAGCGTACAATTATAAAAGTCAGATTTTCACAGGTTAGTTCTGTCAGTCTGCTGCTAACTGCGGATTACATTATGCATAATCTGCAGTTAACAGCAAGCTGACAGACTTTACCTGTGAGAATCTGACTTTCCTAGTTGCCTGCTGCAGCTTGAGTGTGAACAGTTCTTCGGTCAAGAAGGAGGAATGATGAAGTAGGGCGGATTTACTGTACATCAGAAACAATTCCCTGATATGTTAAAGTTTGTTTACATACTAAAGTACGCTTAAGTTTATTTTGTCTTAAATACTTTTAGTAGTATGATTTGGTAAATTTAATTTTTTCAATATCGAGGTTCTTCTATGCGAGCAATTCTGCTTTCTGACCCATTTTCAATTTTGTTCTTGAAAACGGGATGGTAAAATGGCTTGAGATTATTTGAATATTACAAAACACACTTTAGTCTTGAATAACATTTTTTTTGTTGCATACAAAAACCTGAAACTCTTACTGACCATTTACGTAACTTTTGCAAAAAATATTTATAATATTTTACTGAGAGGATTGCCAAACGAATTGTTGATGAAACCTCCAGAAAAAATTTATTGGACTCAGTGAATCAAACTTATTGACAAAATTTGGCAATTTGACAGCGTTATAAGCAGAATTGCCATGAAATGATACACCAACGAAATGTCTTGCGTCAATCTCGTTGTTGGCAGGCAGGCCGGCGATCAGTGTCAGGGATCACTGCCCGCCTCTTGTTTATTAATTTAAATTCATTTCTAAACACTGTTGTAATTCTGATATCAGTTAGTAGAAAAACAGCATTATAGATTATGCCTCAGCATAGTGGAATATGCTAAATTCATAACAGCATTAAGCTTTTCTAGCATCTCAAAAGAGCATAAGTTGCTTTTAAACGAATTTGTCCTGAAAGATTTGGCTGCGGGCATTTTTTGGCTCAGGAATTATTTTCTTGGTCAAAATTCAAAAATAGTTAAAATGTGGCAATTATTGGGACATACATAGAAAAAAAATATTGGTAAAAGTAAGAGTGTTCCGCTCTTAGCAAAAAACAACCAACGCCAACTATTAGGTTGAAAGTAAAACTTTTAAATTAATCAAGAATAATAATCAAAGTAAAAGTTTTCCTTTTAAGCAAATGAAGAATAGTACTCAAAACAAAAGTTTTATCTTTAAACTAAGAGTATGCGTTGGTTGTTTTTTGCTAAGAGTGAAAAACTCTTATTTTTACCAACATTTTTTTCTGTGTGTAACTTAGGTTTTTGTCCCATTATGACAGCTGTTTATTCTACTGCTTGTACTGCTTCATAGCGTACTCAATTTGTCACCGCAATTCAATGGTTCTAGGACCATCATGAGAATTTTAGTAAATACTATTCAGAATGTTTTTCAAATCTGTGCTATAATTCTTATTCAATTGTTTGGCCTATATTATCCCTTAAAACAACATAAGACAAATCATGCATTTTTTGGTAAGAATGGAATTTCGTGAATTGAAATTCATAAAAAAAGAAAAAGACTTTAGTGTATTTCTATAGTTATTTTTTGGGGGAAAGGGAAAACATCAAATTGTTTTCAGGAATCAATGAACTTTGACGCCCATTGAACATACAGATTGGTTGATCGGGTATAATGCTGAACTAAGAAAAGCTCAAAAAAATTCTTTTTAAAAATTTGAAACATGAAATCATTAAGATTTAACTAAAATAGACGGTTC
This sequence comes from Topomyia yanbarensis, assembly GCF_030247195.1. Classification (NCBI taxonomy): domain Eukaryota; kingdom Metazoa; phylum Arthropoda; class Insecta; order Diptera; family Culicidae; genus Topomyia; species Topomyia yanbarensis. The sequence continues at coordinate 323,662,347 of NC_080672.1, read as the reverse complement.
TTACTATTCACAAAATTTAGCAATCTATACCATAAGTGTACAATAGGACGTTACAAAAAATCGCTTCTTTTTTAAATTCACAAAATCATTCCCTGTCAAAGTATTTCACATCATTTGGAAAATTCCTCCCACTTCGCTTGAAGTTTTTGACATTGCATTGGTACTACGGGAAAATATGAAGGACAAATATATAACATGCTAAAACTTTTGAAGTACCACTCGGAAAATTACAATTCATACCTCTTTTTAATGAAAAGGTAGTAGTATTTGAATGGAAATACTTTAGATGCCTCAAAACCCATATTTCCCGTATTTTCGATAAACTAAAATATCTCCATTCAAATACTACTAATGTTTGCTTTAAGGGGAGCGTCTGGTGCACAGTGCTCAAAAGGAAAGATATTTTGTTTTACGATTTTGAAGGCAAAGCAACATTGGTGCTTTTTTGTGTAATATTATATATTTATACATTCATTCTGTACGAAAAAAATACTTTCAGTCACGCAGAGCTACACATACGAGATATCCACGAGTACCAATCATTTCCACGTCGAGAAGCACCGCGGCGAACTTTTGATTAAATTGTCTGACACAAGAAATTCAATATGAATTGTGAAACTTAAACTTGTATTTCCCGTGATGAACCAAAAAAAATAGAAAAAAATTGAGTTTCGGGAAATGGCTTCATGAAAACCGATAAATCTCATATTTTACTGTAAAATTCGCTCACTTTTCTTCAAAATAATAGGGAGCAAAAAATTAATTCGGTTTTCTGTGGTTCATCATCATTTGAGTAGAAGTAGTAGTTTACATTGTATTTTTATCGCCGTCAGCTTTTTGAAAATTTATGCCGACAGATTGAAATTTACTTGTGTTACAGCAAATCCGCGCGAGAAACGCATGGCTGTTTAAAACGAAAGAATAGGGTTGCCAACCCTCCGATTTTGACCCAGAGCCTCCGGATTTCGGAAGCGATCTCCAGGGCTTCGAATTTTACATCAATTTCTCCGTTTGATGGAGAAATGGATAATTTCAGCTTTTTTAATTTAATTGATTCTTTGCAAAATATTTAGAAGTGTAAGTAGCGCATTCACTATTACCCTGGCTCAGGTGAGCCCGCCCAATATTTCGAAACAACGAAAATGAAAAACAAGTCGAATTTATTACAACTTAAGGAAACCAACATTTTGCTATATGCTATAATACTTCGCTACAATTAAAATTTTGCATCCACTATGTCGCTAAAAACGGTATAAAAAAGTTATTTTCGAGCAACTTTTCAAAATCGCTTCGCTGTTGGAGGTGCCTATCTGCAGCTGCACCATGGGATAGCGTGTTTGTTCTAATCCAACTGGCTAGGTCAACATAAAACGAGTTCTTCCGGTGTTTTTGCTGCTCCTGCAGCGATCCCAACCAGTTGGCTATGGAGGTGAGTTTTGCCCATTTGTTGGAACGTCTGGTGACGAATTACCAAGATCACAGAGTGCTACTCCTTCTCCTGTTAGTTGTGGAGGAGAGCAATTTTCGTTGGACTTTTCCTCCACAGCGAGTGTAGCTGGTACTTTTGTGTTCCTTGCACTTGGCCGGGGAAGTAAAATTATACACCTAACAAAACCGACAAAACTGTTTACAAATGTGAGAAATTTACAGTTTTATTTTTACGGTAAAGACGAGTGCTGCGCATTAAGCTTTGCAGAACGTAACTCGGTACGGTGATTATGAGTTAATTTTGGTAATTATAGCATTTAATATATTTTTCCTGATATTTTCCCATAGTGTCAATGTCAAAAACATCAAACAAAGTGTGCGGGAGTCCAAAATTGTCCAAATGATGTGAAATTTGGCAACAGAGCTTAGTTTGACATTTGTCACAATATAAAAGAAGAGTACTTTGAGAATTCGAAAAAAATTACAATGCCCTAATGTACAATAACACAAAACTAATTTCTCCTGCAATAATACAGTGGTTTTTATAATACATTATATTAATATTGAATGCAGTTAAATTTGAATAGCATTAAGAAAAACTAATTTCGGAACAGTGATATCAATAGTATTAACATAGTAGTATTAACATTGCACAATATGGAATATTTATCGTCGATTTGTATTCGGGTAGCAAGCTAAATGTCGTCTAAAAAAGATTTTTTTATGAACAAGTTCTGCACCAGCCACGGTACTTAAAGAGTCAAAATCTAGCAGACCCGTATCACACGAATACTAGCGAGAATCGCTAAAAGCTGAATGACAGTTTCCCAACCGTGGCAGTGGTGGTGCAGTGGCTGCACCATCAGCATAAACCGCACATAAACTGACACAAAGCTGCCTTGGAAAACTCTCGTCTCTTCGGGGCCCAATGTGGAACCCATTAACCAAAGAAACACCCCGATCAGACGGAAAAGGACTCTACATCACTTTTTTGCCTGGCCGAGGCACGTCCCGAGTAGTAGTTGTAAGCGGAGTCGTGTCGATGTCGTCGCTGTGACCGTTCACCGTAGTCGTCGTCGTCGTCGTCGTCGCTGCCGCCGCCGCCACCGTCATCGTCGAGACAGACGAGACAAATACACACCACCCCAACTCTCTGCCCTGCGACCAAAACTGACTGACGTTCGTTACTGACGCGTGTGGTTAGGTTACGGTTCAGGAAGGGGGTATCCGAGTGTGGGATATTTTTGGGTGGTGCAAGGTGAAGGCACTGCAAGGGCAGTCGTCGCTCGCAAGTGGTAATGCATGATGGTCAGACGTGCCAGTAGTGACGGCAGAAGCGGTAGCAACAGCAGCTCGGCAGTAACAGTAATGTGTATTTCTTACTCGATGCGACTCGTTCTCTCGCTCTCTTTATGAAAATGCTTTGGACGGCTAAAGCTATCAGTACAAGGAACCTGGTTGCCGGTTGCGAGTAGTTGATTTGCAATTACTATTATTTAATTAGTTTTGGTATTTAACATTTCCTTTCTGATTAGAAGAACAGAAGAACAAAATAAATGTTTAATTTATTCTTATTTAACTATATTAACGAAACCTGATCTATGGCAATTTGTTGTAAAACATTTTATTCTGTGATAACTTTCTTACATTCCTCTGCGCGAAATCTACAACTTATTTTCTGTTCTGTTAGCATTAGACTTCCAATTTTGCAGCATTAGATTTTCAGACTATCTCGTTATTGGAGTATTTGTTTCGCTATTATGGTAGGCTTAGCAATAGCTGGTGTCTTCTCTAGATCATTGGGACGGCAACCTAGGGAAAGAATCACAAGAGAGAAAAAAAGAGAACCAACTGTAGATTTATATTGCTTTCAAGAACAGATAGATAAAAGATATATAGAAGGCATCACAACATGCCAGAACAGCCCTTACCGGAAGGCTGGATCGTCTTCGTCGCAGCCGAAAAGCGAATCCATTAGCCAAGACCTGGCAGAACTATATTCGGTGTATGCCCAGACAATACGTTCGATATCGTGCTAGTCATTGCTACCATACCACTATAAACGAGTCTACCAAGTGCGCACACAAATCGACAATGCCCTATTCTCATGCGGTTTTTTGCAATAGCCAGTAATGAGTACCGCTGTTACAATAAATTGCTGTACAAAGGATATGTGAACCGCATCTAACAAAACTTACGACGAATTCCGAAGGGCTTCTGGACTTTTGTTAATCCGAAGAGAAAGGAAACGGGTCTTAGGTCTAGGATGATCTACAATGGCGAAGTAGCGACTACGACGACGACAAAGTGCTCCCTATTTGCCAGCTACTTCTCGAGTGTGTTCACGACTGATGCGCCATCTGCCATCGAGCTAGACAACGCAGCCCGGTTTGTTACCGTTGGTGCGGTGGATGTATTCACCAATTCAGAACAATCGGTTCCCTCTGCAATACAAAAAAAAACCAAAATCGTCTTATGCTCCAGGACTGAGTGTTGCTTGCTTTCAGCTGTTCCGAAAACAATGTTTCGATATTTTAGCGATCCCGCTGACGCACCTTTTCAATATGTCACGTCAGCAGCAAAAATTTCCCGATGATTGGAAGTGTTCAGTCATGTATTCAGCACACAAGAAAGGTGACAAAAGCAACATCGAGAGCTAGCGGGGAATCGCTTCGCTGAGAGTCGAGTCAAAAAATTTCGAATCGCTTATCAACGAGGTGCTGTTTTCAGCTAGCAAACATTACATAAGCACTTGTCAGCACGGATTCGTCCCTGGTCGATCGGTTGAGTTGAATCTAGTTAGCTTCACATCGTTTTGCATGGAAAAACTACAAGTGGCAGCCCTATGGGGTTGCACGAATTGTAGACGTAGGACTATACTACTAAATGTAAAATATTTATTTTCTTGGTACATTTAAAAGAATAATAAATCAAATATATTTCTTACGTATAGTTTAAGCACAACCAATCAACATCGAATGTTACATATTCAACCAAACCTTCTTGATTATCAGGTCATTTCATTTGTAGAAGGTGATCCAATCCGATTAAACTCATTTAAGAAGAGCTGGAGAAAGAAGACAGAAAATCGTGACCGAACTATTATCTGGAACTAAATCTTTATAGCACAGAATCAGTTTTTAAAAATTGTAAAAACTTTTCGATTGTGTGTGTTAAAAAATCGTTGAAGAAAAATCAAATTTTAGACAATATAATCACATTTCTAGCAGTAAAGTACGCATACAAATGTAGCAAATGCAGTGGTCTTAATCATATATCGTAACTATAAATATACAAGAATCGGAAATAATTAATATATGGACTTAGATGCGTTTTTGCAACGCATTTTCGAGTGGCAGTGTATATATTCATAAATAGACTTTGTAGTATGTACCTATTAGCATAATCAAAATAGGATAGTGTAAGTGTAAATGAAGCACGTGAAGTGGAAACGAATCAATGAATTGATCGAACGTAAATAATAAACTTTCGTTGTGCTTTCCATTGATCCGCGTAAATTTATTGCTAAGAAAGTTTTCGTCTTTGCGCAACGAAAGCACATATTGCTACCATGCAGGTTACGCATGCAACCGCCAACAAACAGGGATGCCACATTGAAATCTGTGTTTCGGTCAATAATATTTTTTTACCATCTGTGATAACTGAAACAGGAAAAAAATCTGTGATAAATTTCCGAAAAATTTGTGAAAAATCACAATATTTCCAAAAATCTGTGAAATTTTCATCAAAATACCAAAAATCTGCCATCAGTGAATCAAAAATTGTGAAAAAAAATCTGTGACATTACAGAAAAATTTGTGAATATGGTAACCCTGCTAACAAATTAGATAAACCTACCTACACACTCGCCTCAAAGATTGAACCCAAGCGCACAAAGCAAAATAGGTCAACGCTGATGTTGATAGGTAGAGCGAAAGGGACAACCAGTACCACAACACTATATTAACCGCGTTTACAAATGGTACTCGAATGTACAAGCGATTTTCTGTACTAATAATTGTGTTCGTGTGTTGGAAACGAGTACAACACAAAAGGAAGCATAATGTTTGAACGGACAAGCTCAGTCGCGTGTTGGACGGAACTGGGTAGCGTACCTCCACAGCCAGTGTAACGGACTTCTAACTCAGCTACACTAGCTGTGAAAACACACAGCGCAGTGATATGCTCCGCCTGCCGTTCAACTGGCAACTGAGCTTGTCCGGCCAAATCCGTTCTTTAAATAGTCGATGATAACGTCATTCATAGAAGCGTATCGCGCTAGGTACACAAATCCTTCGTGTTGGGCTAAGGAAACGCTATCATCTGTGTGTAAATACGAGATATTTTGACTAGGCTGTACATTGTTTAAATTTTTAATGCCATGATATCAAAAATCTGTGTATCTATTGGAATCTATTCTTAGAAGTATTTCGGGGCGATATGTGCAAACAGAATTGAAAATTTATCGTGAGATGGCTGAATTATAAGCGTTTAAAATTGGCCACTTTCCGTTACGTACCATTTTTGCAGAATTTGCAAAGTGCACCCCCACATCGAAAACAAAGACGTAGTCCTACGTCAAAAATATCCAAGAAACTCCAGGTGGACGCAGTCTACACGGATCTTAAGGCCGCAGTTAACCACGAGATACTACTAGGAAAGCTTGATAAACTAGGATCTACTACGAGATTTTTCCACTGGCTGCGATCCTACCTTGCATACCGCGAGGTCGTCATGCAAATTGGTGACAAGGTGTCTGAATTCTTCAAAATGCATTTAACAAAAATTTTAAAAAATGTGATAGTTTTCGAGATATTTGGAATTTCGTTCCAACAAAAACATTTAATTCGTGTGATTATGCCCTTTTTAAAAGTTATTCGCGTTACCTCATCATAAAATGTCAAAAATCTAATGTTTATCTTTTTAAAGACGTAAAAGAAACTTTTTCAGTGTATTTGAATCATGGAGAAGCTTTCAATAAAAAAGTTTTCCTAACATGAACTTTTGACATATTTTTATAATTCTTACTATTTGCAGAAAAAATGCAATTTTCATTTTGAATATAACTTTAAACGCTATTTTAAATCAAAATGCTAATAACAAAAAAAATATTGAAATGGTGTAGTTCTCAAGATATTTCAAATTTCGCTTTAACAGCACATTTCTTTTGTTTTCTTACGACCTTTTCAGAATTTATTCACGTTTTTCCATCAACAATAATAAGTTTTCAAAAAGCCCATAACATGTCCTGTAACTTTCTCTTATTAGAGTTATTGTTAGAAAAACATTTTTATTGATAAGTTCTCCATCATACAATCACATTCAAAATGTTTCTGTTCTCTTGAGGTTTTTATTGACAAAATATAAAAAAAAATTCTTTGGGTTTTTTTACAATTAAAATTTTTAACACAAATTTTTATTTTTGTGAAAAAGGACACAATTTTTTTTCAGTGTGTATTTTTTTGCACATAAATATTAATTCTCTCAAACTCGTCCTCAGAAAGTTTTGCTGTATAAAATACAGTAATCGAATAAAAAAAAATTGAAATTGATGCACGTAGAAATGTTTAAGCACTTTTAAAAAATTGCTCTTGAGTCAAAATAATCTTACTGATTGTGGAAAGTGTTTAGTCTTCCATGCCGATAAAATGTGTAAAGTTTCATAGGAATCCAAGATGGTCGATCAGGATTTTAATTATTTTCGGACGGATCTTCGTTGAATTCCTCAACAGAGAGAGACTAAAATGTGCAAAGCCAAGAACATTTTTGTGATGAGGAAGGTGAGCTCTGCGGACCCGGTATAGTAGATTATCTAGTAAGATACTACTATCGAGTTATATACCGTACTATATCTTTAAACGCGTTTTCTCGAAAGTAGTATTTTTTAAGCGGTTAAGTAAGACTTTTCATAGAAGTACTGGTCCGATTTCAATAATTTTTTCTCCAATTGTTCAGAAAACATACAGCTATGTTTGCTCAAGAGGGATTTGCAAAATGTCAATTTGATTCATTTTTATAACCCCGTATAAACCAAAAAATAACGTAAATATTGGAAATTTTCACAAATCGTCACATAACTTTTCCAAATTATAAAATAAAAGAAGTTCCTCTCGTCTAAACATAGCCAATGTGACTGTGATTATCTTTTCGTCTTGAAAAGTAAAATTGAAAAGTCAAAACATGTATGTTCAAAATAAAAAAAAGTTTCTATATCCATTGAGTAGATGCTCAGTTCAAAGTTTATTCTCAAAAAAGTGCTCAATTTAAGGCCTCGCGAGTAGAAAACTCTCTTAATATGTCAACATATCACGGTACGTAAATTTCATTTGTTATAGAAAATATTTAAACAAAAAAATCAGTATCGCCAAAATACTCACTAATCGAAAGCTTAGATGCTCCTCTTCCATCTGAGCATAACTTTGGAATGTGCTACGGGGGGTCTAGAACATTTATTTTTTTTTCAACATTTTGATCAATTTTTAGGTAATTTTTCAACGAATGGCTCAAAAAATACATCTCTTTTTTGGGAGGTTAACTCAGTGAGCACACACTGTTAGAAATAAGAGGTCTTGAACTTTGCAAAACAAATCATTTCCTTCAATTTAATTTTCTTCGGAATATATTTTTGCTCGGGTTTCATTGTAACTAATGTTATATTCAAAATTTTATCATTGTTCTATGGTTTCTTTGAACAATTTTAGCTCAATTTGATTTGTTTTAGTTTTTAGTTTCCTGGAAAATTACGAGTTTAACCACGATCGACAGACTCTCCCTTTAAAAACACATAGGAGCAGTGGTCCACAGTTTAGCAGAAAATTATATTTTCCGCAAAATCATTTCATACTATCTGATTTGGAGGGGGCGAGAAAATATTTGAAAGCATTAGGGTGTTTTTAGGGATTGTTTATTGGTTTAAAGTAGCAATTCTATTATAGCAAATACGGAAAATTGAAATTTTAAAGTGCACTTTACCAAGTATTTTGATTTGAGTAATTAATGAAATAAAGGATCTAAATACATCAAATAAAAGTAAAATGTTCTGATGAATCCAAAAATGATATAATTTTGAGTAGGAAAAGGGTCGGAAAAGAATCCCGAGCAAAAAATTCTATTATCATAAAATATAAACAAAAGGGTATTGTTTTGCGGATTTGAAGCAATTCTAAAAAGTTATTGTAACAGGTATAAACCCTATGTTGGCCCAAAAACACACTTACCATGGAAGTAGGAAGCAGATATTAGTAAATAGGAAGCATATATTAGGCCAATGTACTTACAGTAAGTGTACTAAAAACACTGTAATCATTGAAATTGGTACACATAAATATGAACTCACGCTACTTAAATTTAGTAAAAATGCACTAAATTGAAGTATGAAACAATACATACACATAACTAATTGAATTCAAAGAACACAAATAAATCATTTTCTGATACTAATTATTCATCAATTTAAAAAAAAAGTTAGTTTCATATATTGACATATAAACAAGTAATGAAGTGTCCATAAAAAATCTAGAACCTTAAGAAAAACAATTCCAAATTTGTCTCGTTTAAAATAGAGGCAAGTTTCCGGATAGTGAGTACATCAGTGATATTGATTTGTTTGTGGTAATATTGTTCTACCAGAGACAGAAAATGCCCCGAGTAAAAATATTATTCAAATTTTAAATTTAAATCAGCCCGAAATTGGCTAAATGTAGGACATTGGTGTCTTCGGAGGTTATTTATTAACGTAACATCCTCCTTCTGATACTGTATTTCCAAAGATCCATCCTCCTGAAAGTGATATATCTTCTGAGAACTTTTCATTGAAACGCAAAAAAATATCTTAAAAATGTTAACAGAAATTATTGTTCTAGACGGTAGAACATTTCAAATTTAGTCTCAGATGAAAGAGGAGTATCTAAGCATTCAATTAGTGAATATTACAGCGATACTGATTTTTTTGCCTAAATATTGTTCTACCAGAGACACCGTGGGTTATACTGTACATTTCTAATTCAATATATTGGGTGTTCAGTCACAAGTGGTGACTGAGATATAGTATGCTTTCGCAGTTAAGTGATTTTTGCAGTAGGAAGTTTTAAGCTTACTTGCCACGTACATAAGGAGCTAAACAAACCTTTTAAATTAAACTATAAAAAGAGCTAATCGTTACCACAGAGAATTACTAAACAAAAAACCTGTTTTAATCCACCTAGTGGTGCAATTGTGCCTTTCTCATTTCTTTGAACTATGAGTCTATGGCTGGTTATGTTCGTTTCAATTATGGAAACATCTACTACATTCTTAGTACACTTTACACCTACACACAATAGTTTGCCAGCCACGAACCTGATGAGCTATGTGTCGACGGTGAAACACTTGAAACGAAAAAATATCATACTTTATTAGCCTAATCAGCAATAGTTCAATGTTGTCTTCCTGCTAACTACGAACGAACATCTCCCCAGCTTAATTCGGAATGCCTTGTGCTGTACCGGTGGTATAAAGATGATGGAGTTGAGAGGGGGAGGGGTATGAGTGATGGATGGGGTGGTGGCCTGGGGGGGGGGGGGGGTGCAGTGAGGGGTGATTTACGAGGAATTTAAATTTGGGTGTGACCGGTGAGGGAGAAGGGGGTGTAAATCTCTCCTGTTAAAACCCAGAAACCTTATGTCCATGCCGGGATCAGGTTGACGATTTTTAGAGTGATTGCATATCCTTTCTAAATGAGAAAGACAAAAAGCTACGTTATTTGTGCATGACCTCTTAGCTGACAATTAGCTAAAATATATATTTTTGAAATCTGGACGGATCTGATTTTTTCAGATTTGGATGAATCTGAAGCTGATAAGTCCATACAAGTTACAAATAGCGTTATAACTAGTGTATTAGGAAATTGCAGATGCAGATTGCAGATTTAAAATAACTCATTTGCTCCTTTTATAAACTGGCTGTCCAGAAATGGACGAAAGTAAACAGAACAAAATCTAATATGATTTTTAATTATTCGAGTTGTTTGAAACACCCAAAGAACATAAATTGAAAGAACAATGTGAACAATGGACTAGTTCGCTATGGACGTGTGTGGCAAAGATCTATTTTGCGGAGAGTACAGTCGCAATAAGACGAGAAGGTATTTATGGAACATTGTTGTCATGTTGTTGTACCATTACATTGTACTATTGATAGATTATAGTGAAGACCCGATTTTCTCAGCCCACGATTTTGTCAGCCTCATATGAAAATTGATAGTTGGTAGTTTGATGAGCTCTAGCAGACGAACCAAGTCGAATTCGAGTAAATTTTTTCTTGACCATATTTTTCTTATCTTAGAGATCCTTAATACGAAAAAATCAAAATTTTAATTTTATTTTCAATTTTGCGCGGTCTGACCCTATTAAGCGAAATTTAAACTAAATAATTGGAAAGGGTTATGAAGGGACTAAAGAAGAATATTTTAAGGACTTCGGTTGTTAAAACGAAAGAAAAATATATGTCCCGATTTTGTCAATATCCCCGTTTTAACAGCCTAAGACTCACCAAACGGATCTTCACTGTATTAGAATTGTCTAAAATTGATGCAAGTTATTATGAAAATTCTGCTGGTTAACTTGAGTGCTTATGCTACAGAATGTGCGAAGTTAAAGGCTGATGAAGTACTATCTCTGATAGGCGACACTAAACTAACGAGGCATCAATACTTATTAATTTGCGCATAAAATTGATGCAAGTTATTATGAAAATTCTGCTGGTTAACTTGAGTGCTTATGCTACAGAATGTGCGAAGTTAAAGGCTGATGAAGTACTATCTCTGATAGGCGACACTAAACTAACGAGGCATCAATACTTATTAATTTGCGCATAAGTAGTAGAAAGGCGCCGTTTAATATTTGGCTAGATTATAACAGAAGCGCTTTTTCTGAAGATGCTTCTAGTTTTCCGATCTGTATACTTCACATCTTTGCTCTCATTTGAGTACTATGGCTCTAAATTTTCAAAACTTTTCCTACCCAACCCAGTAATCTCAAGCTAATTAAATGTCGTTAAAATGTAAAAAAGTGTTATACCTAAATCGAAAATACAGCTAAGAAATCAACCGAATTGAGGCTAGCCTAAACACACAATTAATAAAATCGTCGATTAAAACCAACAAACGATACCGAGTTGATAGCTGAAAGTCATAGTAAGAATGTCGATAGATTCTATCATCTAATATAAAATTTGTGGAAAAAAAGTTACAGTTCACTAAAGTACGTTGAAATCTTATCCGCAAGGACCGAATTGACGATAATGAAATCGGATAGTTTATTTATGTTCTCTTTCGTATTCATTACCAACTATTGGCAAAACTTATATCATAAAATGTGTGACAAAATCAATTTATCACTATAAGATGAATTGATCTGACCTTTTCAATATCAAATTTGAGCTGAGCGACCCCAAATTCACTTATAATATATGGCTATGGAACAAAATTCTCTAAAAATGTATATAGCGGATAAAGAGAATATAGATCAAAGGGGTGGGAGGGGGCGTTTATGTAGAAAGAGATGGCGTGAGGGGAAGTTGAGAGGGGGCTGATGGAGTATGCAACACCCAACAGCATATTATACCCTCCATTTGAGATTTGGTTTATGAAAATCGATTTAGTCATCACCGAGTAATCGATGTGACTATGGAATGTGAAATATGTCCAGAACCCGAAAATTCCGGAACTGACAATAGTGGACATTAAATTCAAAGAATCTTTGATTGGCCATCAGTGATCTAGACTTGCAAATAGAAATGATGTAATCTAGACTTGCAAATAGAAATGGATTTTTATCCTTTGAAGTATTACGATTTTACCAGTTTATATGAGAAATTCCTAGGTGGTCGCAATAAACAACCTGTAGCTCCGGAACCAAATGTCAGATACGAATGAAGTTCAATAACAGTCCATGGGAGTATTGTATCTTTCATTTGAAACCAAGTTTATGGAAATCGGTCAAGAATTCCCTGAGAAAAAGGTGTGAGATTAACTTACGAACTGGGAAAGTACCCGGGGCATCAAGAACCGTCATAGGTGGCCAATGTGGTCAAAGCTGCTTAGAATGATCATTAGTGATCTAGACCCGCAAATTCGAGTTATGTTGCACCCTTTTTAATATGTATTACACCATTTGGACATCATGGTGTTACCATTCTATATGGGAATTTGCTGGGTGGCCGCACTCTTCAACCCGTAACTCCGGAACCGGAAGTTCGATCGACAAAAAATTCAATAGCAGCTTAATGGGAGCGTTATACCTTTCATTTGAAATCAAGTTTGAGCGATTCGGTTCAGCCATCTCTGAGAAAAGTGAGTGAGTTTTACACATATACACACACATACAGACATTTGTCAATTTCGACGAACTGAGTCGAATGGTATATTAGACTCGGCCCTCCGGGCCTCAGTAAAAAAATCGGTTTTCAGAGTGATTGCATATCCTTTCTATATGAGAAAGGCAAAAAACACAAAATATCACGGACACCCTTCAGCTTCCATTCAATGGAAGCGCCAGGTTTATCACGGTTTTGCCACGAGTAGGTAGGTACACTTCGAATCTAATACACGCTCGAACTCGCCACGGCACATGGCATGGCATCCCTGCAGCTATGCTGAATCCACGCTCGCGCACACACACGCGCGTCGGCACCGCTCCCGAACCAACACCGATGGAAATGGGAGAGTCCGCCGATTGCACAAGAGTATCAAAATCATTGGCAGCAGTAGCGGCAGAGGCAGCCGCGCCAGAGCATAGAATAATGATAAACAGCGACAAGCGCAATGTGTAAATGTTTAAACAGACTCTGTCTGGTCGCTTGGCCAGATATTCCGCTCGCAGCGGAGCTTCAGTTACTCGGCAGACCTCATCGAACCGAGTCGCGAATTTTGAACGGTGAAGAGCGCGCGCGAATCGTTGCACGAAGTGAAGCGTGTAGATTCTGTTCCCCCTTTTCTGTTTGTGTTGGAGTGGGTACTCGGTGGGAACAACGCGAACGAGCATTATTTTGTGAATATACGTCGAAAGGGCTATAATATTACTATACTGGTGCGGTTTTCAGGTCGGCTCGGGACCTAAACTACGCACATTGTCTACAACAAGTTCCACGAAACTGAGTGATATCCGTACATCAGTGAAGAAACTTATATGCTGTAAATATAGATCGGGAAAATTCTCGAGCAGATTCCTGTAGTTTGTAACGCCAGTGGAGGAGAGCTACGGAGCCAAGTGTTTGTTTCGTGCAAACCGGACTCGAATCGCGGAGAGTTTAGTTGGTGTCAGAAAAATTCGCGAAGGAAAAGAAAAGATTGACGGTGGAAAATCGATTTCCAGACAGTTCTCATACCGCCCAAGTCTGGTCCGCCAGACGGTTCCGCTTTGTATCTGTATGAAAGGACGGTCGGTTTATCGGTCGGTTGGACGGACGGACGGAAGAAAGTGCCGTCTCGCCTTTGCTACCGGAGAGGGAACGGAGCCTACCGATTTAATCAATGCAATATAGATGAACGGCGTCCGCACTGCAAGCTGATGATAGTTCAGCCATTTTTTCGCACATTTTTGTGTGATTTGAAACAATAAATAGCGGTGGAGCTTTGAGCAAACTATCCGATCGCATATCGGCCCGAGTGTGTGGATGTGTGAAAGCAACCACAGAAAAAAAGTAAGGTTAGGAGTAAATAAATTAACGGTACGGAGAGTTTGGAGTTAATCGACTGGCTGGATTGAATCAATTTTGGATCCCACCTAATTTTTTTGCCTTTGCCGGGCTGAGGATTGGTAGAGTAGTTAAGTAGCAGAATTGGCCACTATACATCGTCTTCCGTCGATTGCGTTAGTGTTTGTGTTTGCATATGCTGTCACTGGGCGATAGTGAACCGTCGTCGCGGTCTTCATCATCGCCGCCGCCGCCACCGCAGCTACACTCGTCGCAAATACACAACAGCCCAGCGGCTGAGCCCCAATAAAAATAGTAACAACAACAAAAATAACAACATCAGTGAGACAAGCAGACCGCAGCAGCGGCAGCGCTTGCGAAGGAACACAACAAGAGGGAATTCATTCAAGCAGTTCGCATAAAAGTGTGTGTTTTCCTCCCATTGTCGAGCGAGAACCAGCCAGCGAGCATTAAACGCAAATTTATGCTCGTGCAGTGTCTCACCAGTTGCGAAAAAATGGCAGTCCATTGAAACGCACACACAGCGTGTGTGTGTATGTCTGTATGTTCCGTGAGTGTGCATGAGAGCGCCTTCAGAAAGGGGATACCGAACGACACATACCTACGCTCGTTTGCACCCCTTGTGCCCGCAGGGAACAGGAAACCGGCCGTCAAACTGTGCCGTTTCCAGAGTGGTGCCTCGGAACCTTGAAGCACAAAGTCGTACATTTTGCCATCAGATAAGTCGCAGTGATAAGGTCTAGAATCGCCTGGTTCGCGTCCTCAAGCTTATCAGCTCCAGACCAAATAGGGCAGTACAGTGTGTATATCGGCTGGGTATAATGAGATTAGCGTGAGGCGGCAGTAAGTGGCAAAAAAACGGTAAGAAGACCCAAGGTCCAATTTAAATGTGCTTAGAGCGCAGCAAGTCAGTGGTGATGATCGAATGCAAATGAGCTCAACACCATCTCGTCAGCAGCAGCAGCAGCAGCACATACAGCCGAAGCGGATCCTTGTTGATGGGAATCGAGCCGCGTCTCCGTCGTTTCGAAACAAAGTAGTTTTGCCCCGGCCCGAGTGTGTGAATTCAAGAATTTACTACGATTGTGGAAGTGTGAGAAAAGTACAACGCCGAAGAGGGTGAAGTTCAGTATTTTTGTCGGCCGCGCCGAGAAGAAGTTGGAAGATTTTTCAAAACAAGCGACAAAAAGAGAAAAAAAAAATCAGCGAAGGAAAGTTAATAAAAGAATAAGAGAAAAATATTAGTTAAACAAGCGAAGCAAAATAAAGGTTAGGTGGTTCGTGCATTTCGTTGCGGTCGTAGAAGGGATTTTGTTGAATGAATTCTGTGGAAAATATGCCAACACCGGCAAGAAGCTAGTGGTCAAGTGTTTTGTGGCCGGTGAGGGTCAGTAGGAATTCAGGGTAAGCGGATCCAGTTGCCGATGCAGAGGAACAAGAAGCAGCCGGAGGTGGTCGCCTTCGAACTATCATCAAACTGTTGAGGTACGTTTTTTTGATGGTTTAAGGTGTTTGGCGTAGTAAAATTATGTTTAGCTTTGGAGCTTGTTTGAGGTCGGTGGAAACTGCCATTTTTGATGTACGACACTTATTCGATCCAGTGGCAATCCTAACCCTAACCGCGACAGTTGTTCGACATCGGGCTTATTCGAAACTTGATTATTTTTCTTTTAATTGTGTATAACATTAATTATTAATAATGGTTTCGTTTAAAATATATGGTTCGATATTTCCCTTATCCCGTTTATCGTCCCATTTATCCACGATGAAAAATTGTATGACTTAAGAAATAAGAAGAAAGTATGGAAACCACTGAAACAATAAAGTTTTTATCCAAAGGAGGCGAGTTCTATAGGGTGGGCAAATATCCTGGAAGTGCCCGTGCATTTTGTTGAATATAAACAGAGAAGAGAAGGGCCACTCAAAATCAAAACTTCTCACAATTCTTTTTAAAATCACTAGCGGCACGTGGTGTCGAAGCCCTGCAAAATACACTGTTAATCAACACATTAGTTCAAAATTATACGACGTTACTGGTATAAAATATCTAGCCAATTCATCCCCGATAATCCGACAAGTGGTCAGAATATGTTCTACCAAATAAAAATTGTCATGCAATAATTAATCCATCTTTCAAACATTGACTGCGTTTTTGGGTTTCAAACGGATATTTTACTTTAAAAATCTTTTTCCATCGAAAAACGAAAATTTTAATGTTGAAGTATGTAAGCATACATTTACGTTTAAATATCGAAACTTTTGACTGCACGGTTAATTCTTAGCGCACTGCCCAAGAAAGATTTTCAATGGATATCTTCCCAATGGTTATTGTATGTCCTTTCTTTTAAGAACCACCAAGCAAGGACATTAAATTTAAACACAAACAGCATTTTGTTAGCCAGCCATTTTCCTTTTCCAGGATTCGATATAAGTTTTTTGGTCCTTATAAAAGTGGAGGAAATTAGTTTATAATTATTTTCAATCTTTAATATTGGAGGCTGCTTTGTATAAATTCTCATGAGTACCTTTTCAAGGATTTAACGTCGCATTTCAATTTTTACGAAATGCCACCAAGGTCTGTAAACCATGACAATCGTTCTGACTACGCACCAGTGCTGCCACAATTAAACCTGTACTGGGAATTGAAAATTCTTCGTATTCTGTACCAACACAATGACAAACAAAATCATTTTATACAATTATTTTACATTCGAGACAGTGAGATACTGAGTTGGTGCTGATGCTGATATTTGGCTGCGAAAAACCAAAAAAAAATCCGACTCGGAATCAGTTGTTTCATTTGCGATAAAATTTCGCCAAAAACCAGTCAAAACTACAGAGTGTTTAAAATTTCCGAAAAATCTATAAAAAATTTAAATATTTCCAAAAATCTGTGGAAATCGGTGAAATTTTCATGAAAATGTTAAAAATCGGTCTTCTGAAAAAAGAAGCTGTGACCAAAAATCAGGCAATCTATGAGACGTTTGTTTGACAACTCAGTGGAGGGTTTTGTAACAAGTTTGTTTTGCTTTACTTAGTTAGTTCCGATTCGTTTGATGTTGGATCGAATCAACGGTTTTGTCGGACGTTGTGCCCAGCAAAGCGGAGTAACGTCAGAAGAAACAATCAAGAACTAATCATCTGATCCAACACGTCTCATGGATTACCTAATTGTTAAATAAATCTGTGACATTAAAGAAAAATGTGTGAATGTGCAACCCTGGCTGGGGCTTGTATTGATATTTGGATGCGAGATGTGACAAACTTGTATTCAGCAAATCAAATGAAGCCTATGGGTGCTTACAGAGTGGCGGCGAGAAGCTAAGCTGGGGCTAGGGCTGACGTTAGAACGCGAAAAACCTGCTTGCTGCAAACCAAAGGGATGATGTCAGAGTGAAAGCCGAGCGGATCTGCACCGGCTACCTGCTTTTACACTGACAGGTTCCATTTGATATGCTGCAAGCAGGTTTATGGCATCTCGCATCCTACTGGCAGTACCACCCAAGCATTATAACGTAGCCTAATATCTGCTTTAGATCCACATATAATGCTGTCTTGAAGAGCCGTGAAGCCTGATATTATGCTGGTATTATGCCAGAAAAGGAGAAATATAGTGCTATTACTGTGCATAGATTGACAGCTCGTTTCTGCAGTACTAATGCTTTTAGCATTAGCTTCAGTTGGCTGTCATTGTCCGCCATGGTTTTAAAATCATTTCTTATGTTTCCTTTCGGTATGATGAGCAAAAGGAAAATTATTTAAAATAAAATGTTCTGTTTAAAACCGTAATTGACTCTTCTAATGTATTGTAATGAATATCCTTAATGTGTTTTCGTTCTCACATGATATGAATGTTTCACGAAAATTACCTTTAGTATGTCTCGAACTGAGGTACCTTGCCTCGTCCTTCACGGTATGTTCACTGCGTTTGCACCCTAGACTATATTGCATATGTTCGATTGAAATGAAATATGCCCAATATAATCTTCAAGAAGAGTTGCATTACAAATAAACCCATAGCATAACAATAGCATTATATTGGCTTTTTATTTGCTCTATAATGGCACTAAATGCACTTGTAAAGCTTACATGCTTTAAAGATCCTTGAAGCATGTACGCGTTATATCAGCTTTATATACGCATATAGAGCCAGTGATAATGCTATATGTCGGTTGCGCTATTATGCATTATTGATGCTAATATAGAGCTTTATTGCATTGTTATTGCTGTAATGGAGTTTCAATGCAACATTAGTGCAAATGTATAGCCAATATAGTGCAATGGCTTAATGCTTATGGTTACTTGGGCAGCACATACACAGTTTCTCGCCGCCACTCTGTAAGCGGCCTATCACAGTAAACGCAAGCAATCCACGCAGATCCGCTCGGCTTTCATTAGGTTTGTTTCAATACACGGTTCTTGCTCCTAGTTGCTCCGTAGCAAACAGGAACAAAAAAAACTTGCTAATTTTTAATTCTGTTTGCTACTAGAAGTAGAAAAGGAGAAGAAGTACTTCCAGTTTCTCCTGGTACTGTAACAAACCTATTTTGACATCAATCCTTTGATTTGCTGCAAGCAAGTTTCTCAAATCCCGCATCCTAATGTCAGTGCTAGCTCCAGCTATTATTTTACCTGTCGTGTTAAAAAAAATCTACCAAACTGTACTTTTTTACAAAAATATGTTATCCGTACCGTAAACTGGGGTGACTTTGATCATTGGGGTAACATTAATCACTCGAAACTTTTTTCGTAGATCGCTTTTAAACCAGAATAGTCTACCGAATCATTTTAATTTGAATTGATTTTTACTCTAAACGTATAAAATACTGATTTGTTATACTTTTTGAGTATATTGTTCGGTTTTTGGGTACAAAAACTGCAAAAAACCGAAATTTGACTTCACCTGATTTTTACGAAGCTTCATAAAGTGTCTAATTTTTATAAAACAAATAAATCTCAGATTTGAGCAAGAGTAATAAATCACAAGCGAGTTTTTATTTTCCTTTAGATTGGGATATGCTAAATGTAGTTTTAAGAGTTTGTTTATTTTTAATACATTTTTTGTGAAACTAGTTGGCAATAATTTCAAATTATTTTAAGCTAAAATTTGCAACATTTTTTTTATTGTTCAATATTCCAACGTGTTAAAATGGATGAAACTTTTTTTACATTGATAAAACACTGAAACAAAACAGTTTTAGCAGTTTTAAAAGTTTTCAGAATTTTTTATTCTATTATACGAATTTTGATTACTCGAATTTTACAGTACATTGAAATTCTTTGTAGAATACTAATTAACATCTATTTAACAATGAGTATCTTTCCAAAATTAGTTTAAACAAACATTTGAATGAAAAGCATTGACATCGATAACTTAATGTGGGTGAACATGCAGGTTATCAAAGTCACCGCGGAACACGAAAACGGATTTCAACTTGAAATTATATTTGAAAAAATAGCTGTAAACGGGCAATTTTAGGTACAACCTTCCAATCTTGTTCTCCATACATCAGTACATGGTTTAAAAATATTAAACTCGAAAAAAATGCGTTGCGTCTAAAAACATGTAATTACTTCGAAAAGTGATCAATGTCACCCCTGTTTACGGTATCGTACAGAATTTGTACCAAAAATACTCGAAAAATCTGTACCTTTCTGAATAAATATGTACTTGTGGCATCGCTGCTACACACTTTTCAGATCTGCGTACCGAGAAGCTATTATTAATCAGTTACTCAGCAGCCAAGTTAAAGATTTTTTCTAAAATAAATTTAAAAATAGTTAAACTGTTAGAGAAAACAACTGCTGTTAAGACCGACGATGGCGAGATTGTATACGTTCATTGGGTCATTAAGCCATATCGTCGCTGTTGTGCTATCTTATGACAAGCGCCATTTAGCACATTTCGAGAAAAACGATTTTTAAAGTTTGAGATTGAAACTTATAAATGGTAAAAACAATTCAAAGAAGACAATTAATGCTTCAATCTATTCTGTATCAAACTCTCAAATATCACGAAGTTCGAATGACTATGTTGCGAGTTTTCACTAGAAATGTAAACAAAAGTCGCACTCACACGTGTCGTAGGCGTGTATTGATGGCAAAATTTGTATGGCGTGTCATAATTGTGCATGGAAAATTTTCCATAGAAAAAAAGCATCAATTATTAACTTTTATAAATATCTTCGGCTTTATTCCTAGAAACAATCGATGAGATGCATTTTAAAAGAAATTGAGCAAGCAATCTAGAAAAAATAGTAATTTTTAATTACAGTGTTGCCAAACATGAAATATTGCCAATTTAAAAGTAAAACTGCATATTTGTCGCAATACATGTATTTTTATTTTAAAAATTATTATGTCATTGTGTTCCTCAGACATTTTTACATATAAAAACATCTAAAATTTCTACATTACTTAAGCGAACCCCAAGATACAGTGATTTAAAGCAAAAAAATTAACAATTTCTCATCACTTTTTTCGCTATACATCAGTAACCAAGCAAAATTTCAAAATTCTGAAAACGCCATTTTGTAGAGAATTTTCAGATTAGTAATGTTGCATATCTAACTCAGTTTACCCCAAAATGGCGTTTGTCATAAGATAGCACAACAGCGACGATATGCTGTTTTAGATTTTTTCCGATGCAACTGACGTTTTATCGAACCTTTTTTTATTTTTTTTGTTCGAAAAATTACAAATATTTTTTTTACAAAATTGAATTATCACGACAAAATCTTCCATTGGATTCCCTAATGCGTTGCGTTGCGTTGCGTTGTGACGATGATTTTGGCGGATTGCACACTGACTTCATCATGTTTGACTGCTGATTATCTAATAAGAGTTGCTTAGGAAGTGGTAAGTAGGAATTCATACCAATCCGACCCATATTAAAACCTCAACAGCATGATAGCCATCATTGCCGGCCGCCCCCATCTCCATCGTTCACGGGGAAGGATAAAGGATAAGGTAGACAGGAAGTGTTGATGCTCCACCTACTTAACGGAAGGACGACGATTCATCAGACTCTTCCATAGGTGTCGCGGAGTTGGTGGTTTGGAAGGGTATCAGGTCTAGGATTCGCTCCAAGCAAACGATGCGACCTGTAAAGCATATTTTATTAGGTAGTTGTTTAGTTAGTCTTCGAGTGCACGATCACTCGAAAAAGAGATGATCTTGTTTAGTTTTTGGTTATTTTTAAACTCTGGGCAGCCGGCTACCGAGAGTATACTATGTTCCCTAAACAAAAACAATTTGAACTCCACACAGCCGATCGTGGGAGTATTGCCTGGAAAAGCTAATCTTATCTGCGTAATGGGCCGGATCACTATTTATTGCAACAGTATTTGGACAGAACTCGCTACTTCTTCTCTACGATATATTTATTGGCTTGAAAACTACCAAGTGACAGCATATTATACTGGCAAAAATAGCGCGAGATGTTATAAATCAAGGAAAGTATTTCTTATTTTCCATATCGGATTGTTTGTGGAATACAAGTATACGAGCGATAATACCGAACACTGAAGGGAAATATAAAGGATTGTTAATCTGATGCACGGGCTTGTTAGCAATAACGGAGCTTTAAATTAGGTTCATAAAAACAGACGCGGCGAATTTTCAATACGTATTGAGCCGTGTTCATAGATACTAGTCAGATTAGTCGTATTGGGGCTAATTTCCGATCAACTATTCATTTTTACGGCAATGTTTTCTCGACTAGATCTGTTCGCACCCTCTCATTCTGTTCGCACCCTCTCATTCTGCGGTCTAAGGACCAAATGTCATCAATAGACTTAGAATCGCGTGGAGGCATGAGATAGGAAACTTGTAAGAATTTTGCTATCCCACCGTTTGACTACCAGAATGGATGGGAGAACAGTAATACTAGCAAATACCGACTACCATAAGAGCGGTGCAAATTTGAACGAGTGACGTAGAGTACTGCACTGAAAAAAGGACCAGGAGTGCGATTTTACGAAGTTTTAGCTTCCGATGGCCCTACATTTTCTGACAAAGTGAAGTTCTTGAATGTTGAGATTTTTATTACTGTTTAGAAAAGCAAAAGTATCATAAAGCTAGTGTCAGGCCTTCATGAGACCTCAAGAAGTCACTTTTGGAGGTATTCGTAAATGTAGATTTGTCGGTAGACGGTTCCAAATATAATAGAAAAATACCTAATTTAACACAACTACAGATCACTTGCAACATAAAAAGCTTTTTGTGAAATTCGACAGCTCCATCTTAGGCCAATTCAATAAATTTCCTGCATGAAAGTTTCCATTTTTTAAAAACGGTTTTTAAGCCAAAGCTTTGGAAGTTAAACCTTGGCGTGGAAGTGCCGGTATATTAATATATTCTGTTACTTAGTGTAGAATTAGATTTCGTCATTTACGGCTAATATACAACCGCCAGAAGAAACTTAAAACGTTGGTACACAATCAAGAAAGGCGAATCAGAAAAGGTATATGTCAGTGATTCACTAAATACAGACTGGAAAGAGGGTAATATGGAAAACCTTAAGGTCCGCCCAGATTAAGTCTTCGGTACGGAACAAAACCTCGGCCTAGGAACTCCTAGCATGTTGTTAGTCGCCTCTTACGACATGGGAGCAGTTCCCAGAGGTTCTATTCTTGGTTGAAATAGTGCAAAAAGATAATCTTCCATTGGATTCCCTAATATGTACTAAGTGCTCTTGTGATCTTAAGTACTCACATTAGCTGTCACTGCATTGGATTGGAATTCAGAAAAAAAAGTTTACTTCTTCAGCTTAATTATCATAAGTAATATCCATGACAAATGGAAAAATCCACCACCCATGCGGAAGATCACGTTCCACTAGTTAGAAAGAGGGCTCTGCAATCATGTGCTGCTTACCAAAGGTACCTTACGAGTTACTCTTCAATATGCAAAATTAATAAAAGCGGACCAGGTAATCAGAGAACATTCCGTTGAAACTGGATGATTCTCCGGACGCCCCGCAAAAATAACAGGTAATGTCGTTTTAGAAAACGAGCGTTCAATGATTACATACAGCAATAACCATAATATCAATCAGAAAAGTAAAATCTATGATACGAAACGCAATAATACATTTTCTGATATTTACTGTACGCTTTAGCGAAGCTCGACCTTACCGCCTGCAACGATTTATACGAGCCAGTCTCAAAAGTTATACTAGTTCACTCAGGCAAAAAATACAGTGAATTTCATAGGAATATCGTATAATTTGTAGCCACAAGGAGCACGCATGTAAATCATAAAATTATCTTATGAAACGGCATTTATTTGGTCAAATCGGTTTGCTATGATTGCATGTTCCATAAGGCATCTTTGAATTATCATAAGACAATATTATACATTTCTCTTATGTTTATGAGAATCATAAGATGCTCGTATGAAACTCGAACGACTGGCATATGCAATAACTTGTAAAATGTTAAGATAATCATATAAGTCGTATGTTTTTCATATTTATCTTATGAAAACATAGTTTTGTTACTTTTCTAGTCATCATAAGGTGAATCTTATGAAATTCGCTATACATTTTGCCTTAGTGTTGAAACGTCACACGGGTGCACTCTCAAATCAAAGCAAGGAAAACCAGCAACAAATCGGATTCGCTTTTGTGAGAACTTTCGTAATTTTTTTTGTTCGAAGTGGTACTTCTCTTCTCTGATATAAATCTTGGTAGGCCACTATAAATACTGTCACACCCCCCATCAAAATCGCTGAAAAATGATGGGGCAATCGAAATAAAATAACTGGCACAATTCATAAAACAACAATAATTTTCATATAGTTTTGGTTTTAGACCTTAAACACCATTAAGGGGTTATACATGTTGAGATGCGGGAAAAAGGGAAAAGTTTGAATTTTTATAAAGGTATGTAGCCATATTTTTATGAAATACTTGTTATACGTTTAGCGTAGTACAATGTCCAATTTGCAAAATCCACTTGAGAAAATAAAAAATATTAATAACTGTCGAAGCTATAGCAATTTCCGCAAAACGCGTTTTTTCAAAGAGGTTTGCCGTGACTACGATTCCAGTCCAACAGCTCAACAGAAACCATCAAACTAAAAAAAAATCATTAGTATATGTACCTGTGGTGTCCTTGAACGATTGATTAAAAAAAATTCTTCTTTTAGGAAACGGTGACGATTTTTCCAAAAAAATCACTATTTTCACCTGAAAAAAATTATTAAAAAATTCATAACAATAATATGAAAATGTTGACGAAAAAATGGAATCGTTCAAGGACACGGCAGTTAAACTACGAACAAGTCAAAAAAAAAGTTTTGAGATCGGTTGAAAACTTTTCCGGCAATCGTATTCACCGCAAAGACTCTTTTGGGAGACATGATTTCGAGATAATCGCGTTTAAAGTTTCAATATAAGCAACGCCTCCATAAGGGAGCAAGATGAAAAACGCTATAACTTTGCGTCCACTGCTCCGATCTCTATAAAAATTTGAGGTAACATTCTTAAGAACCTGAGCTTTACGATAGAAGAATAAAAAAAATTCGATTTTTAAAATTGTATGCTCTTTGATGTTCCAACTGAGTGCATTGATTTTAACCCAATTTCAATCAAAGTTTTGATTCAATCTAGTTAAGTTTACATTCGTATTGATTTACATGTCGCTTAACTTTCATTATTTTTTTGTGTGTATTTTATTCTCATCTGCCAACTGAGCAATTTAGCTCCGTTGCTCCACCAGACTGTGATGAGGTAACAACAGAGCATCTTATGAAGCATTGCTCTGTCACAAACAAGAGGATTCAGCAATGAGAGAATGTGGTTTCTCTCTGCTCTCTTAGTTACTGGGCAACAAATGTGCACCAAAACAAAAGTCATGTTATTGGGGGTAAAAATTTTCTCTATCTCTTCGTTGCAAAGATGAGTAAAATGAAACCTACTAGTCTCATTGAAACTTGAGCCATTTGTGCGGAGGCTTTTCCAACTACTTCCCTCAGAGGATCGTAGGGTTGTACGCATTGCGAGCCAATTTAAATGCCTCCGGTTAGTCCCTGCGTAGTCGCCAAGCCCTCTTCCTAGAGGTCCCAGTTCGTAGATTTGGGATTGTCGTATGTAACGATATCTAGCGAGACATTTAAATGATCAAGATTCGAGCTCGTTCGGTACGATCTAGTTTGCCAACTCATGCGTAAACCGTCAGAGCAGAGTGTTACATCTAACACCTCTTCTCTATCAGATTGTGCAAATGTTAGGCGGTTTCCTATATTAATTGCAGTATATTGCATACATGCAATATTGTGCTGCTTCAGTATTCCATTAATTCGATGCCTCTCAAATTGATATCTGAGCTGCCCCAAATTATGTGGTGGGCATTTGCATCACTGCCGATTATGAGTGGAAACTCATTTCTGCCACAGTATGGTGATGGTTTATTATGCGGCAAATATGACGAACAAAACACGTATTTCTTGTTTATGTTATCAACAGTCATATTGATTGTGACAGCACAAATATCGCGAGTTGTGTGGTCGGATATAAGGCATGCGTCAACAGCAATTTTCGCAAGTATACATTAGGGTGGGACAGAAAATAGATAGATATTCCTGCTCCGAGCAACTTTTTGGATACCATTTGGGTTTTAGAGCAACTGTGTAAATTCTTAGCTCGATCGGTGAAACTATATTTTGCGCCAACTGTTTAAAGTTTATATGGGATTTTGTATTGGAAAAGTGACTTCCAGAAAATAATTTCTCCAGCAGTTTCCTATGTCCTCTTAAAAATAAATCGTTATGTCATTTTTATAGGAAATTTAACAAAGAAATAAAGTCTCTAAGACCACGAAACGATGTGACACCTGTGGAAAAATTTATTAAACAGAAACCGTTTGATACTCTGACCATTAATAATATATTCATTTTTCCTAGCACCACTGCCTTTGGCTGTCCAACTCACGTATATGGCACCCCTATCCCATTTGTATTGAACTGACATAAGTCAACATCTCAGTGGGCACACAAATTATGGGCCCCACTGACAGTTCAAATTGTTCCGCTTATTTTGCTCGAAGCTCGATTTTCACTAGTCAGATACCGTACGGCATGACTTAATTTTTAGACATTTGTTAAAAAGCGAAAATATTAGATAGCTAATTAAAGGAATGTGTTGTTTTGGACATGTCGGTGAATAACTAAAACTTTACACCATGGTGCACCAACAAATTAAACGAACTTGACTATCACAAAATTGTATTGAATGAAATTGATTCTGCTTATTGTGGATCGACCCTAATGCGACGTTTTAGGTGTTGGCATAGAAATCATGGCGGCGTAGCAGATACCTGGTCCAACTATATGCAACTTTATTTTGATTTTCTCTTATTGTGTTTAATTTAATGATCTGAACTATTTGGTAATTTCCTAAGTCTTTTGAGAGATAAATTAAGGCTTCTTTTGCACAAAATTGAAGAAAATTAAAAATTTTGTATATGGCCGAATCAGCAGTGATGCTATTAAAATTAAATTGTTCATCAATCTTCAGAGCATCAGTCGGAATTTGATTAATAACTTTCACAACAATCGTCAAATCGTTTTGCGGTCTTCGAGACTTTGTTTCCTTGATCAATTTTCTATAAAAATCTTACATCGATTTATTTTTAGGGGGCACTGGGGGACTCTTGGATGAATTATTTTGTAAAAGTTGTTTTTTCCATGCGAAATCCCATGTAATCTTTAAACCATGGGCGCAAAAATATAGTGTCTCCGATTGAGCTTAGAATTTGCAGTTATTCTAGGACCCAAATGGAACCTCCTAGAAAGTTGGAGCAAAACTTTATTTTTTCATATAACCGTGTCCCACTCTAGTATACATGCACGAGGTATTTCACGTGGATTTGACAGGCCATTTTTGTTGAAAGCTATAAAGACAGGGTTAAGTAGCTTTCCAACATAGAAATTTCCTTTGTGAAAATACGGTTCTCAAACCAAAGCTGCGAAAGCTGTTCCTTCCTGCACAAGGCGGGATAGATTCATACTTGGCTGTACGTGTATGCTGAAGATTAATTTGTGCTACTATAACCATATTCGATCACAGCACTACTCATTTCATCATCAGCATTTGTTGTACAGCAACTAGAAAGAAAAACAAACACGCTGGCTTATAATCGCCTATCGCGATTCCTGAAACTGTGTCCACTGTGTCACAGATTCGCTTCATACAGCGACTGGCATACTTTGGTCCAGCCAGCCATTCAGTCCTCGAGACGGAGAAACAGCTTAACTTGAGGACTTCTCTTTTGTATCAGATTATTTGCTTGACCTTGATCTGTGTTTATATCAGATTGTTTGCTAAAATCTAGATATTCTTGGAAGGTAGACTCATCGATTACTTTAAAAAATCTTCCTCATTCCAGCTGGTTAACTTCCTTTAGTTTGTTTCTTTTTTTTTTTTTTTTTGAAATAGCTCAATGCGACAACTTCACAAATCCGGTATATTTGACTTTTCGATTGATACATATTCGGTAAAACATGCAAATAAGATTTCGTTTAGAAGTACGGTGCACAGAGGAGTAACTAGAACAAAATCCTGGCCAATAACCAAAATTTTTTTTATCTTCTATTTCGTTATATTTTCTTTACATACCTAAAAGCCTGCTGAATAACGTGGCAAAATTAGGAGTATGTCAAAAATTGTTAAAGATTTTTTGCATGGATGTAAAATGGTGATATTTTAAGGGGTTTTTTAATCATTTTAATTATATATCCAGCAATATCGCTTTCTAGTAATGATGACTGTATTAAGTAAGGCAATATTATTGCAAGCGTAGTTGAATGCAACCATTTGTATAACTTCAACCTAAAACTAACTGAAAGTATTAGTGTTGCTGTGCATTGCACTAACTTAAAAAAACGTTTTTTAAAAATTTTATTCCAAACTTTTATGATAAAAAAGTTACATTATACGGCGAGATCCGGCAAAGTTGCTGAAGCAGTATTACAAAACCAGATTCCAGCTATCCGAAAAACATAAGAACTCTTCCGATCTTGTCCGATCCACAAATTTCAAGCGATTTGAAAATATTGAATTTTTTTTAGTAATTTGAGGTACACCGAAATGCTGTAGGGCCAAATACTATGTTTTTCAAAATGTATCTCTATGAAGATATGCTCAAGCGTCCCTTTTCTTCCCCCTTTACCACTGATCAACTGTTTGTGCAACTGGAAAAACGAATGTATTCACAAAGATCACCTCGAAATTACTAGTATTCGAAAGGATATAGAAAATTAACCTCTGCACTGGTAGGTGGAAAGATTCCAAATTATTCCAAAAACTTGTTATTGTCTATTTTTAGTTCATATTAAGGCATAATAAAAGCAATAGCAACAACAAATAATTTTGGCCAGGATTTGACCCCTGTTACTCCTCTGTGCGGTGTTGCGAGTGAAGTATATTTTCAAATGTGTGGAAGTTCTTCAGAAAATCATTAAAATATGGATCTAGTTAAGTGTGATTGACTCTTCCGATGTCAGACTTTATTTTTACCGTTACCAAAACCACCATATTTTAAGTGGTATCAACCAGTCCGTAACACTTTATTTTTTTCCGAAATTTTGACGTGTTCAGTAAATCATGTTACTCTAGACCATCGGAATATGTACCTCTAAATACTCAGTTTAATAGCTTTCGATTCAGCGATCGTTTCTAAAACTGTTAAAATATCGCTTCAACACGCGACAACAAAGCCCCGCCTGGCCCGCCCGAAAGGTCATGTTCATCATCGGCAGCAGCAGAGGCAGCGGTGGCAGTCACGTTGATAACAGACCTACAATCGCGCACGCTGGCATGGCACCGTGTCAAGTCAAGTGCGATGTCTGGCTCTGACCAGACGAAACAACATTACTGCGCTGCACTAGCCTTATAGCGTCATCGGCGCATGATAGACCGTTATCGCAGCACAAAACACGGGTCGGCGAGGCGGTGCTGTCTGGCTCGGTACAACAGCGCAGATTGTGTGGCACACTCGACGCAGTGTACTTTTGCAACGGCCGATGATGACGGTCCCGCCGCTTGTTGCTGCAATTCTTTCTTTATTGGTTCCGCCGGTGACCTCCTTTGTGCCGATACGGGGGCACCAAGTATTTAGATTGAAAGAGCAAGATTTCCCGGGATCCGTACCGTGCGTTCGTTCGGGTTATCGCCAGACTGAGCCGCTCGGTTAGTGGTAGCTTTCCAATTCGACTATAGGGTGGGGTGGTTTGCAATGAGTAGGAGATCTTTTTGTTCGGCTGGAGCGCCGAGATTAAATACATTGTTGACTAATAAAATTGTGGCTGTACCGCAGCCGACTGGCCCCACGGGCGGACGCGATATGGACTAGACGGAAGTTATTTGTGCGCTAGTCTAGCCAAAAATGACTGGACGAAATTTGATTTGTTTAGCCGGCTGATTACTCAACTGCGGATTTTCTCGTCGGAGCGTAGTCCACTAGGCATGGTAGACTAGCGTAGAGCAGTTTTTTTTTTTGATAAAATTGTTGTTTACCAGAAAATTATTCAATGCCACGAGAATTGTTTGCTGGGGAACGGCGGAGATAAGGAGTGCCGTCGAAGGAATTCTGAATGGCCGAGCGAAGCTAATATTTTTGCTAGTGATTTAAATTTATTGGAATTTTGGGTGATTAAGCTATTCGTCCCGGGTTTGATTGAACGAAACAATATAAAAATTACTAATATATTTCAATCTTAGATCATCGTATTAAAAAAGAACCGCAACTTTCCATTCTAAGTGACGTGAACAAAATATATTTTATAATGTTCTGGTTACTTTCTAGTAAAGATGTCATTTTATGTTTTGAGTTTTTAATGTTAATTAACTGCTACATTTCCAATAGGGGTTCTATAAAATTGGCACTAAAGGCATATTGACGAAACGGTTCATTCAATAAAATTAGTTATTTAACAATGGAAACTTTTTTATAGCTGATTCAGTCAAAACGGCACTTGGAAATTTGATAATTTCGCATTCAACGGGGATTTTTCATAGCATTCTAAGCATTTAAACAAAATTGCGCAACAGCAAACAGCAGTGCTACGTAATAATTATTGCGTCTTTCTCAACTCCACTACCAGCTAGCAAACGAGCCTGCAGCTCTGGTTGGTTATAGTGTGCGACCAAAACAACTTCCCCGTTGGCTGTCCTGTCAGGAAGATCCCGGTGAGGTAGTTTAGGTGAATGAAAGCAAACGATAAAAGAAAACCACGACACCGACGCCGATAGACACATTCGCGCAAGACACTAACGTGGAGTATAGGTACGGTCTTCTGTGCTAGCGGCGTTAGAACAGTGTTCTCGATTTGATTTAATCGACAGGATCGTGAAATTAGTAGAAAGCGTAGTGTTTCAGGTGTTGTTACCTTGGGAATATTCACAATCGGGGGTAAACGACTAGGAAGGATATGTCTGGAGGATGAACCACCCTAACATTCGTATTTCGACGCACTATTCAAGATGTTCATTGGATTGTTTCGCTGTGTGTGTATTCTTAACTAACCGATAGCGAATGGTAGCCGTGAGGTGTTCATACCGGTGGGGAACCTATTTTGCACCCAGTCACAAGGACATTCGGGAAACAAAAAAAGAGCGGAAATATATCCATGCGAAAGCGCAGGGGGTACGAATCGTGTCTGTAACGGTAGTCAGGCGCGTAGCAAGTGGATAGGGGATGTCACAGTTAAGAATATTTGATAACCGGTGTTCGTTTTGCTGTTAACCCTTTCATGCCCAACTTTTTTCTAGTGAATGCAGGGTTTCAAAACTATTTTTTCTTGAGAACGGTGAGGTCAAGAAACTCGAAAAACTTTTTTTCATAAAGGTAGGTCCATCCATGGCAGTGCTAGAAGCGGCTCAATTTTTACCTTCCAATGCTCACTACAATTCTCCTAGAATATTTACATTAGTCCAACTGCGTGGAAAACGTAGCCAAAAATAATCTAAATTGATAAGTTTTATCAGTTTTCACTAATATTGCAACTTAACAAAGTTATATGAAAAATGCATTTTCCGTCGTCAACGTAAACTGTCCCTGGCAGCACTGCTCCATCGGAGTTCAATCAGACTAATTGCAATAACTTCAGTTCTAGAGCTGATCCTTGTAACTGTTTACACTCAAATGAAAGCCAATAGTCACATTTATTAGCCTTACTTGTTTTTGTGAGCAAATCTTGCCTCAATCAAAAGTTATAGCTGCTTAAAAACGTTGTTGTCCACAAACAACATGGGCATGGGGTGGGCGTAGCGTATTGGTAAATCGATTGCCTTGTACGCAGCGCACCTGGGTTCGAGTCCCGACCCCGCACATAGGGTTAGAAATTTTTCATAAGAGATTTTTCTAACCCGAAGAGGCGAATGACCTTAAGGTTAAAACCTCTATAATCGAAATAAAAAAAAACATGGACATGAATGGGTTAAACTTCTAAAAAGTATGTGTAGCAATTCGGTAAAGTGAATATTGTGAAGAGTGCAGTCGTACGTCCGACTGTGAAAATGCATTTATCAAATTTTACCCCGACCTTTTTTTTCTAATCGATTTCGATCTTACTAATATTATCTAATATTAAACAATATGAAGGACGAGCCAAAAAATATTTTATGCCTATTATTTATCAAAACTTGTTGATGCTTCTGCTACGACTTGAACATAACTAGATAGCCGTAATTAAATGAAATGGTAAACAAAATCCACATCTTCAACTGGTCTGGAACCACATTTTTCCATGGTAGTCTCATTTATATCTGATAATATCGTTCGAAAATTTGAGATCGAAGTGTGATTATGAAGTAATAGAAAACAGATAACTTGTAACGTGACAGATCGAAAATTCGGAAAAGTGTTTTTGGACCACACCAACAGCTTGCATAGAATGTCTAACCTACATTTTTTTACTACTTTGATTTTATTTTTTGATACAACATTGTGAAAACCTTAAACTTTCATTAATTTTTGCGAAAACACAGTTATTTTTACGTTAGGCATAAGTACGTTAGGCATAATGGACGTTAGGCATAATGGGCGATTGGCATAATTCACAAAAAATATAAGTTATCGCAAGGCTTTCTTTATTGTAGGTTAGAAAAAATTTCGCTCTGCTTTGCCATGCACTCGTATAACTTTAAAGAGAAACTGCAAAATGAAAAAAAATTGATTTTTTTCACTTTTTTCGTAGATGAGCTACAGTTTTCTTTTTTGGTTCAAGCTCATTTCAAGATGTTTCACCAATAAACGAATTTCGCACCAACTCGAACAAATGTTGGCAGTACCCTCTCAGATTTTAATGAAACTTTCTGTGCATGACAACTTTGTCACGCGTGACGAATGAAAAAAATACTTTTAAAGTCACGTAAATAAAAATAAAGTAAAAAAAAAAACAACTTTGTCACAAAAAGTAATACTTTGTTTTTCCAAAAATGATGTAGAACGTCTTTTGAAAAGTGTCAAACTTTTTTTACCAATTTTTTTTTCAAATCGCTATAGTCTAAAAATGACAAATCCTACAAAAAAATGATGTAGGAGTGATTTTTACAAAATTAGTCAAATTTTTGAATAAAAATATTGAAAAAATTCTTCATCGACTCCTACACTAAAAAAAATCGATTTTAAAAATTTAAAGTCGATTTTCAAAAAAAAACATCTTAGATTTGGATGAAATTTTGTTCCAAAATAGGTAATTTTGTTCCCTACCTACCGTCAAAAATTCAAGTTGGACACTTTTAAGGAAAAAAGTTATTTGAAAAAAAGCTTTTCCTTGTCCAAACTGAATTTTTTTTCAGTGTATTTTTTATCGAAAACTAAACCAATGAAAGTCATAATAATCTCAGAATCCAATTTCCCAACTGTTAGTTGTCTGATACATGCAAAAAGTATCAGTAACGAATGTTGTGTAGCATCTCGGACTGGACTGGAACAAGGCCGAAAGGATTCGTTTAACGGAGATCTGGTACTAGAACGCACGACCAGACAACATGTTTAATATCGCGATAACCGCCACCACAAGCGCAGAGACCGCTCTCTACGATCTCAATACGCCGGAGATGGGCCTTCTACGTATAATGATTGTACATGACCCGAGGTATCACCCGAATGAAGTCATGACCCTCATCCGTTCTCTTGGACCAAGGTTTGTTGATACCTTTGGGATTCCTAAACTTCCATCGCTCCACGAAATTTTCCAATTTTCAAGCGTCCTCCGAGAAGAAATATTTAACCCTTTCATACCCAACTTTTTTCTAGTGCATGCAGGGTTTCAAAACTATTTTTCCTTGACAACGGTGGGGTCAAGAAACACGAAAAAACTATTATCATAATGATAGGTGCTTCCATGGCAGTGCTAGAAGCTGGTCAAATTTTACCTCCTAATGCTCAATATAATTCTCCTAGAGTAATTACAATAGTCCAATTGCATAGAAAACGTAACCAACGACAGTCTAAATTGATAAGTTTTATCAGTTTTCAATAATATTGCACCATAACGAAGATATATGAAAAAATCATTTTCCGTCGTCAACGTTAACTGTCACTGGCAGCACTGCTCCATCGGAATCCAATTAGACTAACCGCAATAACTTCAGTTCTAGAGCTGATCCTTGTAACTTTTAATACTTAAATTAAAGGCAATAATCACATTAATGAGCCTTACTTGTTTTTGTGAGCAAATCTCGCCTCAATCAAAAGTTATAGCTGTTTAAAAACGTTGTTGTCCACAAACAACATGGGCATGAATGGGTTAAAAACTCGTTGAAGCTATGCGATCTTTCATAAATATCACCTTCTAATGCCTAAATGTCCTTCTCTTTATCATTCCAATCCCAGCGTCCACCTTCACATTACCCGGAATAGAGCACTGCGAAAGAATTCAAACTAAAGTAATATGCTATGATTTTTCAGATATAGTATGTACACAAAAACTTCCATATTTTCCCCAAGAACCCTCTCGCAGGTTGATGGGATTGACGGTATTGTAAACATCATCAAGCCACAATATATTCAATAGAGTTATCTAAATATAAGGACCTTCGCTCTTTTTAGTTTTTATTTGCACCAAGTTCTACTACTAGAGGTTAATTAGTTCTCATGTTAATATTCCACCAAACATTATGACTACTGAGGATTTGATTTATATAAGAAGCCCGCTTCAAGATGTTGATTACAATACGCCTCGATAGTGGTGTGTCGGGGAGGCCGGGAGGGCTGATATGAGCCTTTTGTCTGTTCTATACCTTTCCTCTATTCACCAGCTCATAACGAACAATCAACCAGTAACAAATAGATAATTGAGAAAGGATGTGCTATGTGTGGTGATTGGCTATTCAAGTATTAGTAGTGTTTGAAGTACTAATGTATGTCTCATGTGATGATCATAACTTCAGCTGTATCTTGTACCTATCTAATCTATTACGTCTCTCATATATTGTCTTTTATTTCTTCTTTTCGAGTCCTATACTGCCATTCTACACCCGCCTTCAGCTGGGTCAACAAAGATGGTGATAGTGAACGTCTTAACACTCACACATTCTCAAACGCGGTCTCAGCGGGAACCTACAAAAATGCCATCGTGCACGCGATTACGAATCGGTCATGTCCGAAAGTCTATCCTTGATCCTAGAAGCCTAGGTCCATGCCTTCAGCTGGACCATTTAAGAAAATACGCCCATACCTATTAGACAACACGTCTCATGGCGACATGACCGGGAACCCTATCGATATAAACGATCCCACTCTCTGCCAGAATTCAAACCGCGCACTGAAAATTTAATATCAGACTCACGGTTCGCGCAACCATTCAAGAACATACGTTACAAAATCACGTCAGCGCACAAACGTTAGAGCCCCTCGCGATTTTCCAAGCAACATACGAACTCGCAAACATGATTACACCCCGGTGATAAGGTGAAAATCTCAGCACTCATAAACTTACCAACACGATCTCAAGTGTCAACCTACAAACTCCCGCGCTCGCGCCATCATGAATCGGGATCGTCCGGAAGTATCTATCCTCGGTACAAACAATCTAGGTCCTTGTTAATTATTAAAAAATAATAAAATTGAAAAATAACT
Source organism: Topomyia yanbarensis (assembly GCF_030247195.1). NCBI lineage: Eukaryota > Metazoa > Arthropoda > Insecta > Diptera > Culicidae > Topomyia > Topomyia yanbarensis. The sequence goes on along the minus strand of NC_080672.1, from coordinate 323,627,137 downwards.
ACCATATCCACTAGACAAAACGTTCCATGGCGACATGACCGGAAACTCTAGTGATATGAGGTAACTCTCTCCCTGTCAGAATGTGATCCGTACACCGAAAACTAAAGATCAGAATGACGGTCCGCGAATATATGAATCGCCGCAGGGTTTCAAAATCGAATTTATACATGCGAAGTCACATACACGCGACAAACACGTCAACATACGAACGCTTAAGCCCTTCGCGATCATCTACGCACACCTATGCCCGCGATCGCGTAAACTTGATAACACTGCGGCAATTGTGTGAACGTTTTAGTACTTACGAAGTTACAAACGCGATCTCAAACGCCAACCCGCAAATGCGCGATCATGAATCGGTCACGTCCGGAAATCTTTAACCTTCATTCTAGCAATTTAGGTCTATACATTCAGTTGGACCAATCAAAAAAAAAAAAATAAAGCTCATATCCACTAGACCACGCGTTCTACGACGACATGATTGGGAACTCTAATGATATGGAAGAACCCACTTCCTTCTGGAATCTGAACCGTACACAAAAAATTAAGTATCAGATTCACGGTCCGCGCGCGATTATTCTAGAACACACGCGAATATGCGAAAGGCACACGGTTATGAAATAGAATTTATGCACGCGAAGTTACACGTTAGCACACGCGACATACAAACGCACACGCGATCGAGCACATTAACGTACAAATGTTCGAGCCCTTCGCGATGATACACGCGATTCCGAGTCCCTACGCCCGCACATGCCTGAACCGTACAATGAATATCACATTCAGAATCACGGCCCGCTACAATTGGCCTATTGCAGTGTTTTATTGGGCGACATTGCCTGTCTCGTCTGCAAATTGTAGTATGTGATTCTGACGGGGAGCCCTTCCGAGAACCTAGCTCTACAGCTCCAGTAGGACAACTCTCGAAAAAAAAAACTTCCATATTTTCCCCAAGAAGTACAAAGAGTGCTTTCCATGCTCCATAAAACGGAGAGCCTCCTGTAACTGTAACGATGTGGACACGGTCGTTGGAAGGTAAATATAAAACCATCAATTTTGTGGGGAGAATGTTGGCAGCACAGGCTCTTTTATGATTGCGCTCACCACTACTGTCATAATAATTAGCATAAAAGCGATGCATAGCTGTCATCATATGACGAACGTTCCGTGTATTTCAATCACAGGATGAATCGAATACACAACGTAGGCCCTGGCCACCAGACGAAATATTGTTTCTCTGATGATCTGTCCGTTAATCCGTCGACGGACCAGTGCCAATAATCGCGTTTTTCAGCTTTCATCAAGTTTTTCATTTGCATTTGTAGCGTCGCGTATATTGGGAAAAGTTCGGGCGATCCGACGTTCAAAAGTTCCTTTCACGTATAATTATAAGCAATCTTTGCCCACCACGAGCTAGAAGACTGTTCACGATTGTTCGCGTCGGATGCTCGTTTCGTCTGACCTTTAATCGTAATGCAAATACATTGTGTAAAACCTGGAGGAGAATGTAGGGACTGAAATATAGGGACACTTGGGGTTTTTGATGTCCCATGTGGAAATTCCTGCTAGTTTCTAAGATTACCAAGACCATGAACCACTTACTTCGGTTTTGTAACAGCACCCTTCAAGGGACATTCTCAGGCCTTTACGGGGAAGCTTAGGAGAGAAAACTGATTTTCCTCTTTCGGAAATTTATAGGCACATTAGAAGATGTTCTTACAATGGGATGGTCAGACTCTCGCTCTTTAGTGTACAAAGCAGCGTAGAAATTAGTCGTTGTCGGTTGCGTAGCGCTCTTTTGCATTATCGGAGCGTTCCTTATAAGAATGTTTTTATTTTGTCCCCACATAATTTTCATGCGGGATATGTCGAGAGATCATGCGGAGTCTTTCCACAGTAAGAAAACTTTTCATGATTCTCTCCGCATTTTCCACAGCGTGGAAATGATTCGCTATAGGCCCAATCGTTTGCAACAATGGCAGTTGATGCCTCGCGGCACAAAAAGGCGAACAGTCCCGTCCAAAAGATCGAAGTTTGGAAGAGCAGATTCGGCGGCGAAAGGTTCGAAATGAGGCTGATGGAAATTAGTTGTTTTCATATACTCCTTGATTTTTTCCTGAATGCAATCGGCCGAAGCAAAGAGTTCTTGAAGGAGCGAATGCCATACTACACCATCAATCTCTACTTCCCGGGCGGGTAAATACATAAGATACTTCTTCGTTCACGGCCAAGTGGTATTTATTTAAATCTCGCATATATCGATGATGTTAAATGCCTTATCTTTGCCCTCATTCAAGTTTGTTATGAATATATACCAAATTCTTTACTGATACTTTTTGCGTGTATCTGGGCTGCACTGAAAAAATAAATTCAGTTTGGACAAATAAAAGTTCTTTTCAAATAACTTTGTTTCCTTAAACGTGCCCAACTTAAATTTTCGACGGTAGGTAGGGAACATAATTACCTATCTTGGAAGAAAATTTCATCCAAATCGAAAATGGGGTTTTTCGTAAATCGACTTTAAATTTTTTAAATCGATTTTTTTCAGTGTAGTAGTCGATGAAGAATTTTTTCAATATTTTTATTCAAAAATTTGACTAATTTTGTAAAAATCACTCCTACATCACTTTTTGTAGGATTTGTCATTTTTAGACTATAGCCATTTGAAAAAAATGGTAAAAAAAGTTTAACCCTTTTCAAAAGACAGTCTAGATAATTTTTGGAAAAACAAAGTAAGCAAAGTGACTTTTGCGACAAAGTTATCATGCACAGAAAGTTTCATTAAAATCTGAGACGGTGCTGCCAACTCTGAATACGATTTAGCGCGAATTTTGACAAAACAATTGTATCCAACTATTGTAAAATAAAGCAAAATAATGAACAAAAATTAAGTTTTTGAATGTATGGAAACTTGCATTATTGCGGACAGTTTCGGCATTAGGCTACGAATGTTTTGTTTATGAAGATACCTTATTTGTTTTGATAACTCGTCGCTAAAGAAAAACTCTCGTATCAGACAGTTTCCGTAGTTCTATCTTTGATGGCCTCAAGAATATAATCATTGAACTGAATAATATAGGTGATAATCAATAAAGAAGCAGCAATATTTGTATATTCATTGAATGAGTTATAAAATATATCATTCTTTCTTTCATGAGCTGTTCTTCTAGGCATATATTTTCTTTTTGGACAATTGCATCATGCATGCATGTAAGAACTAATCTACGTTAATGTGCGTTATTCATACCACAATACATATGAGATTTTAAACGAGAGTTTACAAGGCTCAACCTATTTTAGTCATTTGCATTTTATCGGTTGTACGTTGAGAAGTCAACACAAGCTGAGTTTCGGCATTCGGTTTGCTTCCTTCATTTGAGCAAAGATTCCTTCAAGAATATAAAACAGATCAGGTTTGATCAGCTTCCAGAGTACATTCAAAAATAAATCATATTATTTCTACGTGAAAACATGCGGGTCATTCCATGTCAGATTTTCAACCAAAATTTTAATTCCTTCCCAATTTTTTTCTTGCATTCTTTAGATGAAAATAATTGACACGTATTTTTTTGTTTTTGCTGAACATGATATTTTTTTCAAGTTATTAGTTTTTGAATTTTTGAATTTTTGATGATTATAATATTGAACATTTTTCAATCATAACACGGAAACGATTCGATGTGTAGAAAAAAAATTAAATAAAAAAAGTTGTGTTTTCAAATGAGCTTACCGAAAAATAACTAGTTGTGTTTTCGCATGATTTCACCGGAAATGTTTTTGTAGCATTTGTTTTTGCTAAATAATTTATATATTCTGCAAATATAAGTGGCAAATAATTTTTTTAGCGTTGATCCAAAATTAATTTTTTTTTAGCTTTTTCAAATAATTTATAATTATATCAAGAAGGTTGTGTGAAAATTTCAGAATGGAACTCGAAATACTCCAATTATAACAAGTCTATCACTGGGCGTTTAGTGTAAAATTGCCTTGTTTTAAGTTTATAATTGTAATATCTCGCAAAGTATTTTGATATCCATTCCCAAATTTTTACACACTCTTTTTAACATGATTCTTAATATTTAAAGAAAATAATAAGTAAAAAAATTGGTCCAACTTAAAAAAATCAATTTGTTTCAAGTAATAGGAAATTTTGGAAGGAATCAAAATTTATGGTGGTAAATCTGACGTGGAATGACCCAATGGGTCATTGTCCCATACATAGACAGGCCTTTCACGTAAATAATACCGGATAGCCCCTATAAATATAGGTTGTGATTCTCCAGGTAAAAGTAATTCATGGTAAAATTTTATGAAGCAGAATGTATAACCGTCCAAACTTAATTACTTTCGAATATTTTCATTGTAAATTATTCTGATTTTATCAATTTATCACTATGCTGAATTCATCGTTCAAAGTGCTTTGAAAACAAATTATTTTATATGGTACTTTTTACATTAAATTAACAATTTTGATGCTGCTCCTGATATTTTGTACTCTACCAAGTCCACACTAGTAAGAGGCTCAGAAATAATAAAAATATCAATTCCCACTATTGTGAAATTGAACTAGAAGCAAAACTTACGTTAAAAAATTTACCACATTCGAATTTATTTCACTTCCTCCATGTTCACTTCTGCTTGTTCACTTAGGAAATCCATTTAAACTGCGTTTCACGATTCATCGTCACATCGCTTTGTGAAAATCACATAGGTTCTATGGGATGTGGTTGACAGGAACCACGTGATGTCTTTCGAAAGTTGAAATTTATTCATTTCCGTGAATAATCACTTAGCATCAAAGGGATTTATTTGTTGAGTGTAATTCAACAACATGAAAAAAAATCGAACATGCCGCTGAAAAAGAAGTCCCTCTAAGTTCTTCATGATAATTTATGCCTAACGTACATTATGCTTAACGTCTTTATGCCTAACGTCCATTATGCCTAACGTAGTATGCCAAATGTCTGCCTAACATGTTTACGCCTAAAGGAGTACACCCTAAATTTCTTATGCAGTATGATACTAAACGTCATTTCAAAGCAAAATGCTCTCAAGAAAAATCTAGCAAAATATTTTAGTTTTCTTCCAATAAAAATATCAAGTCGTGAATCTACGCCCTTTTCATAAGTTATTCAATTTTATTCACCAAGAAGATACACGGCAAAATCTGTTCATAAATTCACGGATACACGGAAAAAAAATCCGTTCATAAATTCATGAAAAAAGATCACGATTTAGTGAACTGAACGATTTACGAAAACCGTAACAAAGTTCTTGAAATTATGAATTATAATCCTAGTATTCATGAAACTGTTTATGTTTCCCAAATAATAGTTTGTCCCAATATATACATGGCGTTAGATGCGAATGTTTGTTTGCGGTACTGTGGTTGTTCCCCGGACATGTTTAGTTTTTGTTATGATTCATAATTACAATACAGTCGACAATTAAACGTTTGTTCATAATTTCAGGAACTTATTCGCGATTTTCGCGATTTCTCATCGCATTACCGTCATAAGTTTATTGTCGAAATTTTCTGCCGGAGTAGCTTTTAAGTTTAAGATTTGTCACGATTTTCGTAAATTATATTCACGTCATCGTGCTACTTTTGTCCATAGTCAGGATTCTTTCAAATTTCAATCACGAGTAATGTGATTTATGTTCATGATTTAAGGATATTAGTAACGTTTTCCATTTTTCATATGCACGTTATCGTGATCTTTTGTTCTTGAGCTTGCTTTTGAATTTCACGCGTGGAGAGATGTGACTCATGTTCATGATATCAGCAATTTTGTCACGATATTCGTAAGTTCACTTCGCCTTATCGCGATATGTTATCTTTGGTTACTATTGGATTTTTTACTCTGAGTAACGTGACAATTACTGGATCATAAAAGTGAGACTGATTCGCGTTGTCTTGTTCTGTGAACTATATCACACACAAGATTTGTAACTCAATAATGTATTTTTGGCGCCCAGTTCAGTTTCTGTTTTCTGTCCAGATATCACACTGAACCCTTCCAAATGAATATTGATGTTCGAGGTTTTCTTATATTTACTGCTCCTACCTACTGCTGGTCGCGAGCAGCTGAACATATATGACATTTTTTTGAACTCTTTCACGAGAACGATTGGTAAGCCGTGACTATTATACAGGAAATCATAAAGCATTTCACGAATACATGAATCATATTTTATGATTTGGTAAACTATTTCACGAGCAGGCATAGTCAGTCGTAACTATCATGTTTAGAATCATGAACCAGTTCACGAATACATGAATAATATTTGATCATTTTGTTAACTATCTCACGAGAATGAGTGTTGAATCTCGACTAATATATTAGGAATCATGAATTAGTTCATGAGGATTGAATGGATTAATGGATAAAATTCCGAGTTTCGTGAAATAGTTCACGAGAAAATATCCATACTGCTTTGGTTTTGTGAACTAATGTTCCTAATTCTATGAAGAAATTGTTTTCAAACAATAAATGGCAAAGAATGTTCTTTCGAGCGATAAAAAAATTTCACGATCGATTTTTTTTTTGCTTGTTTAAAAAGAAATTTGAGTATTTTCATGAAATATCATATAGTTATGTCCAGCTGCTAGCGACTAATAACAGGTGCAAACAGCAGATATATTTCAAATATTCGTTGCAAAATTCGCACTGGCTTCAAACGAATTTTCTTCTGTGTTCTAATCCTCCTCTTCCGAATCAAATCGATATTTACGGCAATTGCATCCAAGTTGACCAGCCAAGTAGGCCACAAAGCTAAGTCGCATCCAGTTCGCGCTCCGCAAAATACCACGACCAGTCGAACTGCACTTATTCAATTAAACTTGTTATCTGTGCACCATTTTTTTTGTAGTTGAAGCTGTTGTTGTTTTCGAATCGTCCGAAATTTGTCTGAAAATCCCGTCGTCATCAGCTTTACTCAATTTTACCGCACCTCACCACCACCAACCGGATCGGGGTAGGTTTGAATGTTCGGTGAAAACCACACCGACTCTAACTTAGGATATTTCGGACAACCTATGCAATGGCACAGAAACCATCCAATCAGCGCAACAGTGAAGATGAGAAAAAGTAGTAAACACCATAACAGACAGGGTACACACATTCCACCGCCCCGAAAACTCATACCAAGCAATTTGCGAATTTTGTTTGATACTTGCGAATCAAAGCATTTACTTTGAGGCGATTATTCAATATAACGGTCGTTGACTGATTGCTGCTGCGGTCCGTGCCGCGAGGGTCGTCTTTGGTTAGCCACTCGCATCTGCTGGCTACCACCATCGGTGGACGCACTGACAAGTGATCTTCGTACACGTTGTATGTATGTCGACTTATTGCTGTTTTGGCAAATTCGCCAACAAAGCAGAGAGGGGTCGAGTAAAACAGCACCCTAAGATTGGCGGTGCGTTTTTTTTTGTGCCGAAACGGTAGACGGTTTTAGAGCTCAATCACCTCGTCTCCCATGGCGGCGGGATCGGTTATGTCTTCACGTGGGGCGATGCCCGCGCGCTATGTCTTATTCGTGATATCAAAGTAAGCTTTAATGGTGAAGGTACCTTTTTTCGTTACATAAAAAATCCGTTCATAAATTTATTAACAAAAAATAAGAGTAGTAACTTTTCATCGCAAATGCATTTTGATGGACATGCAGGAAATAACAGTACCGGAATATACAATTTAGTTGAAAAATTCTTTCAAGTAGTCTATACTTCATATTCCGAAACAGACCGCAACCGCGACTACTTTTCCTTTATACCTGAATTTTCCAATGACATTTCCGTCCATGAACTATCGCAACATGAAATTACCACTGCACTAAATCCCTAGACGCATCAAAAGGAACCGGACCCTACGGAATTGCATAAGTATTTTTTAAAAATTACTGTGTATTTTCAACATGTCACTAAAAAAAGGAAAATTCCCAAAAATATGGAAGTTATCATTTTTAGTGCCTATGTTTAAATCAGGCACTAAAATGGACATCCGAAACTATCAAGGGATAGCCATTATCTCATACATTTTAAAATTATTCGAAAAACTAGTAAATGAAAAATATTTCAGCAAATCAAAAATTAACTAACCAGCAAGCAGAATGGCTTTTGCAAGGACCGCTCGACAATATCAAATACTTTATAATTTGTAACATTTACTATAAATGCAATGGACAATGGCAACCCTCTACACAGACTTTAGTGAAGCATTCGACCGTATGGGCGTACCTTTATTACTTTTCACACTGCAAAAATATTGCATAGAAAATAAACTTTTGAAACGGCTCGAATCTTTTTTAACGAAACGCGAACAAAGAGAGAATATACTCCCTGAAGCAATTCGTTTCATCTCTGGCGTACTCCAGGGTTGCCATCTAGACCCTCTCCTTTTTATATTGTACGTAAATGACACCACCTTTATACTCAAACTTCTAAAAGTGCCTATATATGCAGGCGACATGAAACTTTTCATGGAAATAAGAATTGACAAAGACGCTAAAGTATTCCAAAACGAAATTAATCTATTCCACACATGATGTAGCAAAAGTTTACTCACACTTAACGTAAAGAAATGTAACTCAATAACCTTCTGTAGAAAATCTTCAAATATCCCCAGAGACATACACTTCGGAAACCAACTCGTAGAAAAATGCAAAATTATCGAGATTTAGGCGAAATCGTAGACTCCAGGCTTACCTTTGTGAAACATTACAATACAATAATAAAGCAAATAGTATGCAGGGCTATGCTAAACGCTTCAGATACGGTTTTGAAGAGCCTCACATAATAAAATCATTGTACAATGCATACGTCAGACCAATTTTGGAATATTGCAGCGTAGTATTGTATCCATAGGTATACCCGATCAGAACGACATAACAGAAAGCTATCAAATTTATATCTCATGTTGATATTTATTACTCACTGTGTTATTTTTGTGATATCCCAAGAATATATCTTCTGGTGATATCATTGAACTGCTAATATGATTTTAATGTACGCATATAACGATGATATTATAATATATTACATATTCTTTCACAATTATCTTTGAACGCTAACTGTACACTGTAAAGCGGGCAAATGACCAGTTGGTTAAAGCCCCAATAAACAAACCAATCGATCAACTGTGAATTATTGTTATATTACACAAATGATCGTCTATTTGCTAATACGCTGAAGCCTCCTTTTATGCGTATTTATTCAACTTTTTAAAGCAAATTTTCGAAGTTTTTATTGATTTCCTTATATTTGCGTTTTCCACATGGACATTCAAAGCTCCACGATTTTGAGAATAGATAAGTTTTAGATGCAAGTGGTCGGAAAACTTGAAAATAAGGCGTTTAACCCACTTGGTTGCATTTTGATTAAGAGCCCGATCAGAAACACATAACAGAAATATTTCAAAACTATATTTCGCATTGTTACTTGTTATAAATTTCTGTTATTTTAACTACTAACGAGGCCTAATTTATAACACAATATATTACAAAAATTTTGTTCTGTTATAATCTTGTTATTTCATTCTGATCGGGAGATTACCTATTTTCTGAGACACTCGTCTGACACGCAATTTCGAATATGTGGCTTATGATTTCAATGTTGAAACCTTTATTCAAAAAGTTTTGGAATCGCAAAATTATCAACAAGCTATTCTAAAAAATATAATTTTCATATAAAACTTATTTTAAAGAAGATGCAGGAAGTATCAAGCACACCAAATGAAATAAAGAAACGCGAATTCAAATAAAAAAGCATTTTTTAAACTATTTGTTATGGTTTAGTCAAATGATTCTATAAATAATTTCCTTTTAATTAATTGTGCATATTGCGAAAACGAATTTTCAGAACATAAAAAAAATTGTTTCATATATATTGATTTCTACAATACCGTTATGAATTTTGAGGATTTTCGAGGATCTTCAGTCCGATTTCTCCAATTTATGCGGGGTTTTCATAAACAACCGAAACTTATCCAGTTTGTGGGTATCTGATTTTGTGCGTTCTCCGAATTACCAAAGTATTTTTTTTATTTAAACCCCCGCATAAAAATGTTTGAGTTTGAGATTGTTGTATCTTTTCATTCCTCCTAAGACAGTTTGACATTTACAATGAACTGACAATTACTTTGAATGCGCATATGTACTAACGTTTCTGTTGTATTCGATGGTGCTTCGTTCGTCTTAAAAAAAACATCGAACTAACAAATTTTCGTAATAATCAAGATACTTGATTCATTATGTAGAAAGTTAAAAAAAAGGAATAATGCGACCTGTTCAAATTGTTGAAATATTAATATTTGTGAGTATGCTGCATAAAGCTATCAATATTTCAAAATGGCCTAGAATCCTCTGAATAAATACACATCCCAGCTGGTATTATTGTTTGCTGTTACAATTTAAATATGTGTTTTAGATAGTGCTTGAAATAGCTAAAAACTTTAATGTAAAAGTATTGAATAATTTACTCGTTAAAACTAAATAAAATTTAGAAAAGAAGATGTATTTTAGAAAACATGAAATATTCTAAAATTCGTCACACCGAAGAATCCTCAACAATTTCTCAAATTTTATGATTATCTGTTATAATATTCGCAGTTGATAGATTGAACTATTCTAAAAAATTGTATTTCTGCGAATTTATTAGATGTGAGATAATTGTACTGGTTTGCTTAATCTTCCCCATACTAAAAATGCTAATAACAAAACCCCAAAAGCGACTTTACTTGAAATCTCAAAATGCAAGCCTCAAAACTCTGTATTTGTTTCATTGAATCTATTCGGAATCATAAGTAACATTTGTCGTATTCTCCGTAAAATAATGCAGGTAAATTATCTGCTAAATGTTACCATATCGCATCGACATTATTTCTGAAAATCGTGTAAATCATGTTAACGTGCAAGAGAAACGCCGAAACGCACTATCCAGATTCTAAAAATAGCCCCACTTTCCTAATCTGAAAACATATTATAAAGCTATTCAGTCTATCGTAATATAGGCAGCTGTAGTAGTGAGCAAAACTGTATGAAAACAAAGCGTATTATACAAGGAAAACAAACAGTCCTTAGGCTTTGGCAAAGTTCAATGTGTGCGTTCTGGAAACATCTTCTGCATCTATAATCGTTTTGCCCTTGACGAATGCGTGGAATATTATGCTAACATTAAACATCAGTCGAAAACAACGTCGTTGGTTCATACAGGAAACTTTCCCATCAAACTCGGAATATCCAGGTTCAAAGCGGCAATATCGACAAATAATAATCTGCGTGTCCATAATATAATCACTATAAAAATCAGCCAGCATGTATGCAATCATTTGGCAATGCTATAAAAGCTTTTGCTGCATGAAGCTTTTTGCTCCCAAGCAAAAAGTGCCCTAATGTATGCTTTATTTTTCTCGTATTCTATTTTTAGACGTGCACGCTAAATTCGTTGATGTTATACAATAAGTAATACACGCTATGTTGGGTTTAATTATGCTATCTCACGTTATGATCGTGTTATATTGCTATCAACGTTTGTTATAAATGTGATATTCGTAGAGAATTTTTTGTTAGAATTTTTGTTATTTTAACACCTAACGGTTTCTACTTTATAACAAAATTTGATAGGAATTTTTTCGTAACAAAATATCAGCATGAGTTATAATTGTGTTATTTCCTTCTGATCGGGTACTATCCGGCACGAAGAACGCGTCGAATCAGTCCGAAAACAATTTCTTTTGTACGCACTTCGCAAATTAAACTGGACGACATTCCCTCTTCCATCGTATAAATCACGTTGCATGCTTATTAATATACAAACACTCGAAGAACTCCGCGAATTTGTCCTGCTTTGCTATATCAACGACATCATTTCTCAAAGTGGACTAATACTATACTAAAAATGGTCCCGTCAATTGAATGAGGCATTGTTATAATGAAAATTGTGAAATAATTGACTTTTCCATGTCCAGAAAACAAGTTAAATTTCAACTTAACCGTAGAAATAATCTATGTAATTATATACTTAATATTGTAATACCATTGTATGTAGTCCACGCAAGCTTGAGAAAACTAAATAAATAAATTAAACGACTTTCATGATTTCAGGAGCTTTGTCGCGATTTTCGTAATTTCTCATCACGTTATTTTTATTCCCTTTATCGTTTTTTAGTCACAGGTAAAGTGATTAGTGAGTGGCAGTGATAATTAAGTCACGAGTAGTATGATTACTTTCGAATTTGACACGTGGAGTAATTGGACTCGTGTTTATGATATCAGCAGTTTTTTATGGTATCTGTAAATCCTTTTCGTCTTATTCTGATATGTCATTTATTTCATTACTATCGGAATTTTTACTCGGAGTAACATGGCAATATGAAATGGATCATAAAAATGTGACTTATACTACGTTCACACTACAAAAAAAAGTTAAAACACGTTTTAACGCTATCTTGATGATGCTTTTCTTGTTTCCAATTATTATAACGTGTTTTAACTCTGTAGTGTGAACGTAGTATTATTCGCGGTACATATCTTGTTTTATTAACTTTGTGACGAACACGACTTGTGGTTTCATAAAGTATTTTTGGTACTTAGCGCTGTGTTCGTTTTCTGTCCGGACATCACATTGAATTTCAGCAAATGAGTAATGATCCTAGCTCCTAGTAGTTTTCCCATATCTGCTGGTCGTACTTAATATGACTCGCTATCATAATATGGCTCGCTATTATAACTATATATTTAAAAAAAAAAGCTTGTAAAATTATTCACCTGAAAATTTCATTACCATGCGCAGAGTTCCATGAAATTGAAAATGACTAGGAATATCTTCTAAAGATCACGTGCTCTCAAGATAGATCGTGCGTGAATCATGTACTAGAAATCATTAACTAGTTTTCGAACACATGAAAATTTTTATTAGATTTTGTTAACTATTTCACGAGCACGAATGGTCAGTCTTGAATAATATACTGGGAACCATGAACCAGTTCACATTTCCATAAGTAAGGTTTTATGGTTTTGTAAACTATTTCACGAGAACGAATAGTCGTGACGAACCCGCTAGGAATCAAGAATCAGTTCACGCATACTTAAATTTTATTTTCCGAATATCAATCAACTAGTTCACGAATACATGAAAATTATTTAATCCTTTTGTGAACTATTTCACGAGCACGAGTTGTGACTAATATACTAGGAATTTTGAACCGGTTCACGTATACATCAATAATGTTTTATTATTGTATGATCCATTTCACGAACACGAATCGTGACTAATTCGCTAGAAATCAAGAATAAGATCAATATTCTTTTGCGATTTTTTTTACTATTTCACGAGCACGGATATTGAATCGTGACTAATATATTAAAAAATCGAACTATTTCACGAAGATTGACAGGATTCATGAATAATATTCCGAGCTTCGTGAAATAACTTACGAGAAAAGATGTTTTGATTTTGTGTACTAATTCACCATCACGAAAACCAGACCATGTTCAAGTTGTAATACATCATGATACAGTTCACACCGTATAGCCGGACTTTAAATAATGTTCCTAAATATATTAATAAAATCATGAATTGACCTTTGATTTTATGAATAATGTTCATAAAGGTCTAAACTAGTTCACTTACAGAACATGAAATTGATAATGGCATGGCAGAAACCATGACTGAAGTTCATAAAATAAAAACAAATAGCTCCACTAATAAAAGTGTTATGTTGGCGTTACTGAAGGGAAATTGAGCACAATTATAAAACATTATTTTTGTTCATAGTCCGAGTAGAAGCCTTTTAGTGTTAGTGTAGTAATAATTATAATTGTTGGTACTAATGTACAATTGTTTTGTGCTAGTCGTATGTTTATCTGCGTATGTGTTGATATGAGTTTCTGTGACAGCTGGGTCAGAGAATGGATGCAGAACTGGGGTATATGATGCAGTAGTACTTGTTTTGTTGTCTCACGTGCATTTTTTTTTCCTTCCTAGGATTTGTTGGTCAGCTTTTGTTCTACTTCTATTAATTTGCTTTTCCACTACTCATCTATACCAAAAATAATATCGGTCAATTTATACGCTTCTACTCGCACTCACACTAACACTCTCTAACACAATCAAATGTATATTCTCTCATGTACACTCAATCTTTCTCGCTCCAAATGTACAAACGCTCGTGACCTTCGCAATAACACAAAGCTCGTCACAAACGCGAAGATGCAATTGCAAACATCCACACATACGTCCGCGATCTCATCAACATAAAGAAACCATTGTCATTAAGTTAACGTTTTAAAACTTATAAAATTACAAACACGGTCTCAAACGTCAATCCACTGCTCACGCGATCATGAATCGGTCATGCCCGGACGTCCCTACCCTAGGTCCTAGCAGCCTATAGACTCATGCATTCAGTTGGAGCAGTCAAAAGAAGATGTCGCCCATATCCACTAGACAACACGTTCCACTCAAGCGGAAACCTAAAATGCCCATATTCGCGTGATAATGAATCGGTCACGTCCGGAAATCTCTTTCTTTGGTCCTAGTAGTTGGACAAATCAAAAAAATGACGCTCATATCCACTAGACAGTACGTTCCATGGTAATGTGCCCAGGAACTTACATGAAATAGAGAAATTTATTCTTTTCTAGCATCTGAACCATACACTAAAAATTAAGCATCAGATTCACGGTCCGCGCCCGGTCATTCTACAAAAAACGTAAATATGCGAATGTCCACACGCTTATAAAATTGACTGTATGCACCCGAAGTTACACGCTAGCTCACGGGATAAATACGTTAACACACAAACGCTCGAGCCCTTCGCAATTATCCACGTACACCTGCGCCTGCGATATCGCAAACAGGATAACACCTAGGTGACTAAGTGAACGTTTTAGTAAATTTACAAACGCGGTCTCAAGAGTAAATCTACAAACGCCCGTGTTCGCACGATTATGAATCGGTTACGTCCGGAAGTTTTTTCTCTCGGCCCTAGCAGCTTAGGTTTATGCCTTCAGTTGAACCAATCAGAAAAAAAATGCCGGTCATATCAACTAGACGACACGTTCCATGACGACATGACCGATAATTCTAGTGATATGGGAGAACTCACTCTCTTCTAGCATCTTAACCGTACACTGAAAATTAAATATCAAGCGCACGGTTCGCGCAATCATCGAAGAACACACACGAATATGCGAATGACCAGAAGGTTATAAAATCGAATTTATGCAGGGGAAGTTACATACACGCTGGCACACGTAAGATACAAACGTCTACGCGATCGCACACATTCACTTACGAACGTCCGAGTCCTTCGCGATGATACACAAAGACGAACATGCAATCCCCTAGTAACAATTTAGGTTTTATGGTAGGTTTATAGCCACTTATAAAACTTAGAATGCACTTATAGCGTGCTATAAAACTTCAATTGTTACTTGGGTCACGATCATCCAGCACGACTACGTCCAAAATTTTGCAAACGCAAAACCGGCCCGATAGTTTAAGCACGCGCAAATAAACGATTCAAGCGGGCACAAATAAACGCAAATTCTCACGCGATCATAAAGTCCCTACGCCCGCACATCTGAACCGTACACTTCATATCATCATCAAAATCACGAAATTCTGCAATTGACCATAAGCAGTGTTTTAGTGGGTGACATTTTCCGTCTCGTTTGCAATTGTAGTGAGTGATTCTGACGGGGAGCCATTTCGAGACAGCTTCAGTAGGATCACCCTCGACAAAAAAATAAATTTCGGTGTATAGTTTTACACTTCAATTGAGGTATTTCAAATGTAATTTTAGTAGTTTTTTTTCCCCGTGACTACGACATATTTGTATTTGTATTTGTATAAAAAAAGTCCAACTGACAATTTGTCTAAATGAACTAAACTAAAACTAAGTTAAACTAAACACAATTAAACTAGTGACAATACACGACGACGAAACTGCGAAGAATTCATGACGAAGTCGAAAATTTCAGCAAACTCGTTGAAGCGACGACTCATTGCTAAAATTGGACTATTGGCAGCGTAGTTAGTGCTGCGCATTTCAGAATGCAGCAGGGCTCGTGGGCGAAGAGAACGGGTAGGCGCATAGAGGCTGATTTGCGCTAGTAGCTCCGGATCATCACATTCAGCCAGCAGAATCTTTGACACGAAGGTAGCCTGCGCTGCATGTCTCCGATGTGTTAAACTATTAAGTCCTAAAAGACGACAACGGTCCTCGTACGGTGGCAGGTTTAACGGATCGTTCCACGGCAATCCACGTAACGCATATCGTATGAATTAACGCTGGACTGCTTCGATCCTAAGGCTCCACGTTGCTTGATAGGGGCACCAAACGACGTTTGCAAATTCCAACTGCCGGCGCACCAATGAGCAATAAAGAGCCTTGAAACACAGAGGATCCCGAAATTCACTGGAAATTTTGAAAATAAATTCCAGTAATCGATTGGCTTTGTCGATGGACGCAGAGACGTGATGAGTATACGTTAGCTTTTCATCAAGAATGACTCCTAGATCCTTCACGTGGTCAACGCGTTGCAGCTGAGTTCCTGCGATGTTATAGTTGAAGGTAAGCATATTTTTCGCTCGAAAATAGCTGATGACAAAACATTTTGCAACACTAAGGACCATCATGTTTCTTACACACCAGCTATAAAAGGTGTCGATAAGATGCTGTAGCTCACGGCAATCGGCTTCATTTCGTATAACAAGAAAAAAATTTAAGTCGTCGGCAAAAAACAGCTTTCCTCCACGCCTTAGAACGAAAACTGCATCGTTCACGAACAGTGAAAAAAGCAGTGGACCCATCGTACTACCTTGAGGAACTCCGGAAGTGTTGATAAAGGATTCTGAAACAATATCGCCAATTTGAACAACGACTTCACGGTGTACAAGGTAGGATCGAAGTCAATGGCAGAATCTAGTAGAACACCCTAGCTTATCAAGCTTTGTTATCAGTATCTCATGATTAACTCTATCAAAAGCTGCCTTTAGATCAGTGTAGATAGTATCCACCTGCAATTTCTTAGACAATTGTTCCGTGCAAAATGACGTGAAGCAGACGAGATTCGTCACGACCGAACGTCCGGGGAAAAATCCGTGCTGGGATGTACTGATGTGTCGACAAGCAGAAAATAACGTTTCGTTGATGAATGATTCAAATACTTTAGATTCGACTCCAAGCGAAGTGACTCCGCGGTAGCTCTCCATGTTGCATCTGTCACCCTTCTTGAATACCGGGAACATTACTGAGTGTTTCCAATCCTCAGGAAACGTTTGCTGCTGAAGCGATAGGTTAAAAATATATGCAAGTGGTGTAAGTCCGAACATTTTTTCAATACAGTTAGCACTGAGGCCGGGTGTATAAGATGACTTGGTTTTCAGGATTTGAGATATAACCATTTGTTCGGAGACAGTAAACACATCCATATCAACAGCACAAGCAGGAACGTCACTAGAAAAATTAGGAAATTTCCCATTGATTGGGGTTATGTTTCCTTTTGATTAGTAGATAAGTTGTTTGAAAAAAACTAAAAGTTCAATAATCAGTAAAACAATTACAAAACAAAGTAAATGAAAAACAAAACTAATGATGCAACGCTAAACATAGATAGACACTTTAAACAAAAGAAAAATATATCGCACCCGTACTAAATTTTATTCGTATAATCAAAAAGTAGTTGCCAAAACCAAAGCGGACATTTATAGCAATAAATAAATTTATAACTATCATAATTCCAAATCTATTAAATATCGTTAAAATTTTCTTTTTCTTTGATGTATTTATGTTCCTATTCTATACTACAAGTCAGATAATGAAATTTATAATTTGGATCGAAAAAGCTATCCTCCCTTGATTACCACCCAAAACTGGCTACAAAAATAAATAATTGGTTTGTAAATGGATTATCACAATTACTCTAAACTATAAATATGTATGATATTTATTACAGCATCAATTTCAGAAGATGTGTGATGAAGTCGATATTGAAATTTGATCTTAAAATTTTCTTTTAGCATAAATAACCAGAAATCAACGCATCTTACTGGAATTTTTGGAATGCAAAATGTTCAAACTTGAATCTTTGAAAATCATTAGCTGATTTTGAAGTAATTCAAATAATACCAGCACCTCGAATTAATGTGCTTTTTGAATTCGCAAATCCATCCAAAGGCGGACTATTGGCGATGCAACAATAAAACGTATTACCAATTTTTCTAGCAAATGGCCCGAGTCCAATGACACCGGCCAGAAGAAATAGGAGAAACTCTTCGAGCGGTTGTAAATTGAGCCATCCGTAGTCATGCCATTGTGGTACAGACCGTCGCTTGGAAGGTGGCAGGGAGGAAAAAGCCCATGGCAGCAGCTAGCAAAGCAATCCTTCGTCTAAGATAATAACATGGTCCATAAATTTTGCGGCCGGTAGCTTTTACTTCATCCATGCGGTGGTACTGAAGCCGCCAATCGCCCGCTTCCCACCAAGACGGGTGTTTGCATATGTGTCGCTTCTATGTTGGTGCCGTTTGTCACAGCACTAGTGTCGTTACTTTAGGGATTTTACCGCCGGGTTTCTCAATCCGTTCCTTCCATAGCTACTGGTATAGTGGTGGCCAATGGTGGCGTGAAGAAACCGATGCTGGTACGAGACAGTGGGTTTAGTTATGGGAAGTCGGTTCTTTTTGGTGTTCAACGGAACTCATTAAAATGGGTTGAAACTCATTATACGTAGGTGTCTCAACCACACTGAGGCTTCAACATCAATGCTTAAATATTCCTAAACATATATTCGCACCACCACAAAATTGCGACCTCACAAAGCGCCCCGCCAATGCTTTCAGTCTCACTCCACTTCCCGTTGTTAGTCCAACGTTACCCGGGAAGGGTGAGAAGGGTGGTGGCCTTGGTATTGGTATGTGACAGTCACCAGCGGTCGAAGCATTTCTGCCACCAAAGTTTCTTCCGAAAAAGAAGAAGTGCGCCCATAGCAACCATAAAATGCGAATAACAGAAAATAGGCAGAGAAAGAAACTCCTCTTCTCTATGGGGGTCTAGTAGGCAGAGTGGCAAAAAAAAGTTTGTTTATGTGCAAGAGTTTCTTCAACTTTTGCGCCTCTTTTTCTCCCGCTGGCTATGAGGAGGATTTCTTTGGATTTCTTTTCCGCTTCCTTAGCTAAGCTTTCAGAAGAAGATCTATCCACGGAGCACAGAGGAGGCCTATTCATCGGCCTCACCACCTCCCAACCGCCCAAGACGGAGGCGGAGGATGAGTGCAAAAAAAAACCACTGAGACGGCGGCATTAGAAGCAGGTTTTTCGTAACTGCCCCGGCGAACACATACAAATACACCACCGAGTGAGTGGTGTGGTGTAGCAGTTGAGGTCAAAAAACCTATCCATCAAATGGCGATGCTCTCTGAATGGATTTTTTCTCTAAGCGCTAGCTTTAAATCTAGCCTAGCCAAACGTGGACGAAGCTGCTGGGTAGGCTCGGGACAGCCCCGTTTGGACCACATCAGTCGACAAGCCGCCGTACCGATGAGGAATCACCCAAACAGCCACGCTTCGATGATTTGATCACGAGAGTCTCCGATTGAATGGTGTTACACCAGTATGTATTTTCGCTTTTTTCGAGCCGCTAGAAAGAAGCAATCAGACAAACTATAATTTGCACGTGAAACTTCGCTCCGTTCGCTGCGCCGCGCACACCACCGTTAACCTTGAGAGTCGGACAGGCCTACTGAATTCGACCCACATAGGAGTGGTGAAGTGAGTGTTTCGGCCACGCGTGGCAACTGACGACGGTGTGTCGCGGTAATGGCGTTGACGGCGTCTCGCCCATTTGTTGCTGGTGTTGGCACCGGGCGATTAGCGGACCGATGATGGTGGCAATATGCGCGAGCTTACAGTGAATGACACATCAGACGAAAAAGAAAAACCGAGCATGTCAACAATTAAATTCATACCTACAGTGACACAAGTCAGCGGTAGTCGCGTCGTTTGGGCAAAGAAGATGGGATGGGATTATTTTAAATTTGTTCGAACCCAGACTAAACAGGTTTTTGGCATGGCAAATAAGGGTGATAAGCTTCGTTCGCTGCTAAAACTGGTTGGCATTCAGGCACACTCGCGATACTGCTTCAATTGACGGGAAGTATTTAGCAAAACTGAAGATTTATGTCATCGAGTAAATTCGAGAGATTCTCAATAATAAAAACATTCATTAAAAAACCACTCCTTTCTAATGAAAAACCTTGAAAATTGATAACTTGAAGACTTTTTAGAAAACTTGAAAACTTCGACGAGTTTTTAGAAAACTTCTAGGGTAAGACAATTCGCATTGGTCTGTTATCTTTCTCCAGACAATCCCAGCCTACAGGCCGTGTAGCATCCGGTGGATTGAAGAATCTCAGCCAAGAATTGATCCACTGGATCTCTGCTCATGTGTCGTAAGAAAAGACTGAAAAAAGAAGTCCCTACTGGTTGAAGTGTAACTCCGTGTCGATATATTGGACATTTTTTTCAATCTTCGCAATTCGTCGGACTCAAAGGATGAGTTACAGACCTAAAACATGTATCCAAGGAAATTTGCATCATACGTAAGGAGTAACGAATGTTTTATCGTAAATTCGCAAAAGAAAACATAGACGTGACTTTAAACCAAAAACCACGGGCTGTGATAAACAATATTCTAGCAATATTATTTTAGGAGTTAAGTTTCTGCTTTGAATCATTCAAATATTTAATCAATGGAATATTCACTTTTGGTCCGACGTTTCGGCGACATTTACTGCGTCTTTTGCATGACACTAAGTTAATTCCTTGAAAGAGGTGCAAACGTGTTACCGAAACGAAACCCGAAGACTGAATCCCCTAAAGAGAACCCCACCAACATTCGCTAGTTTCCTCACAAATTCTAAATGTATAGTGAGGACCCGTTTTTATCTACCCCTTGGTTAGTTTTAGGCTGACAAAACGGGGTCATTGACATATTCGGGACATATTTTTTTCTTTCTTTTAAATAATACGAAGCTGTTAAAATATACTTCTTTAGTCACTACACTCAAAACGAATCAGCGGGAGCGTAAATGCATCTGTTTTTTGCTCTCGAACTGTGAGGGAAAAGCACCGAAATGATTAGTTAGTTTTAAACCAACTCTGCACATGTGCAATACAATATCGAACCCAAAAAAAAAATGTTAGCAAGCTATTTTAGGTGAACCAAACCATTGCATACAAAGTCCGATTGAAATTACATAATGTGATCCTCTTACGATATATTATTATAAGTCTTGTTGTTTCTTCAATTATCATCATCAACTTGGTCCAGTTTCTCTGTCACATGTCCATACAGAACAACATGGAGTACCTGTGATTTGTACAGAGCAGGTTTCACGTCATAGAGCAAGATCACGCACCTCATAGAACATGCAACAATGCACAAATAAAACTTCCAGGTTTGGTTAAAAAGTACCAAGAAAAATATCAAATTTATGTTGGTCCACTCATAAAGCTAAAAGAAAAAGTAAATCGTGAACAACGTTTTTTCTCGGCATGCTGTTTTTTCGTGACGGGACTTGTATGAATTTATAGGCAGTACAGCTCGTGGTTCATACGGTTGCGTCATTCCCAAGTAACAATTGAAGTTTTATAGCACGCAACAAGTACAATCTAGGTTTTATGCGTGGCCATAAAACCACCATAAAACCTCAATTGTTATTAGGGTTCTCAATTGTTTAGTAATCCGCATATTCGTTCTTTTCTGTGTGTACCAAGCACTCGATACAGTGGCGGATCCAGGGAGAGGGTACTGAGGGTCCGGGCCCCCTCTGAAGAATTAGTTTTATTTTTATATTAGTTTCAAATTTAAAATTATTTCAAAACAAATTTGACTACCAAAACTGATTTTCACTAAATGAGATTTTGACGCATAACGTAGTGTACAATGTTCATTCATATTCACGCCTTTTTGTCGTACGGAACAACAGGGAGTATCAGCGAATTGTGGAGAGCAAGTTTTGTGCGTCTCTGGAAACTACGGGATTTTATATGACTACACAAACCGTTTCTTTGCAACGGCTAAACACCTATTTATCTCGTGGTTAACCCATTAATGCCCATGTTGTTTTTAAACATCTATAACTTTTGATTGAGGTGAGATTTGCTCACAAAAACAAGTAAGGCTCATTAATGTGATTATTGCCTTTAATTTGAGTATTAAGTATCTAGAACTGAAGTTATTGCAATTAGTCTGATTGGATTCCGATGGAGCAGTGCTGCCAGGGACAGTTTACGTTGACGACGGAAAATGATTTTTTCATATATCTTCGTTATGGTGCAATATTTCTGAAAACTGATAAAACTTATCAATTTAGGCTGGCTACGTTTTCCTCGTAATTGGAAGCATTAGAAGGTAAAAATTGACCAGCTTCTAGCACTGCCATGGAAGCACCTATCTTTATGAAATAGGCTTTTCGTGTTTCTTGACCCCACCGTTTTCAAGGAAAAATCGTTTTGATACCCTGTATGCACTAGAAAAAAGTTGGGCATGAAAGGTTTAGCATTGCTACAAAATGTCACTGGTGCTTCAAGATACATATACTCGTCAAGAAGCTCAAACCGCTCCATATCCTAGGATCTGACACTGTTCGCATTACTTCGCTAACTGATTTGTAATAGTAAAACTCAAAACTATTTTCGCTACCTCCTATTTAATTGGTATGAACTCGTCTTCCACTACACTGCAATCGACTCCAGCAATGTCAATGTTATCTTCGAATCCACCAGACCTACAAGATTACCAGGTTTGTGTAGAAAATATCGAAAAAAAATACCAAAACATGCTTGCTGTTTTTCAACATGCTTTAACGGGCAGTACAATCGTTCGGTTGAAAACCTATTTTAATCCACCTAGTGGTGCAATTGTGCCTTTCTCATTTATCCAAACTACGATTTCATGGCTGGCTTTGTTCAATATAATGGTGGAACTGTCTATTACATATTCAGTACGATTTACTCATCAATGAATCGACAGATATGAACTTGAGATGATAAAACGCTGACGCTGAAACACTTGAAATCAGCGGCGGATACAAGAGGATTGTTCAGGGGGCCCGGATCCCGCCGAAAATTTTCAACTTGTTAAGGATTTTAAAATAAGTTTCAGTCTTAAAGTAGTTTCAAAATCAAAACCATTTCAAAGCAAATTTGAGATCAAAACACAAATTCGGGTTTTTAAATTTTCCTTTACTCCACCATTTAGTATTTTTCAACTCCTGCTTGTATGAAGTCAAGAACCGTCGTAGGTGACCAATGTTTACAAAGCGACTTTGGTTAATAATTAATGATCTAGACTGGCAAATCCAAGTAATTTTGCACCCATCTTAATAAGTTTTGCATCATTTTGATATCATGTTGGTACCAGTTTATATGGGAATTTGCTGTGTTATCGTATTCTTCAACCCGTAACTTCGGAACCGGCAATCCGATTAATGAAAAAATCAACAGTTACCGACAGGAAGGTTATTGAAGGTTTCATTTGAGACTAAGTATGTGCAAATCGGTCCAGTCATCTCTGAGAAATAGAGGTGACATTCGACACACACAGATACATGTACACGCAGGCATTTTCCGATCTCGACGAACTGAGTCGAATGGTATATGACACTCGGCCCTCCATGCCAGGATTAGGTTACCGATGTTGCATAACCTCTCTTTATGAGAAACTCAAGAACATTATAAAATGATTTGCTTCAATTTACCACCGTTACAAAGGGAAATATTGTATGAAAAGGCCATAGTTTCACAAGATAATTATTTTGAAAATAACATTTTTGTTTCAAAAATTGTATGCAATTCAAAACCCTGTTGAATTTGACGGTATTGCAAACATCCTCAAGCAAATTTCGTGCACCAGTGCTAAAGAACCTCTGACAGACAAATGCTTTGAGATGGATATTGCATTACGCCTTGATAGTGGTACATCGAGGAGACCGAGAGCCCAAACTAACGATCACCCATTAGCCTTGTATACGATGACGTGGCCGACTGGCGGGTCGACGTGGATTGACCTGCTGTAGGCCGAGGTCATGGTGGTGTCGATTCATCGGTCGACTTCGTCATCATGCGCAGGCTAATTTAATGAATGTAAAAGTAGAAACCTATTAGTGATCGTTTTGTAATAATTGTAGTTTTTAGTGCTAGTGTTCAATTGTTATGTGTTAGTCGTATGTATATCTGTATATGTGTTCGTTTGAGTTTTTGTGACAGTTGGGCCAGATAATGGATACAGAACTGACGTATATGATAGAATAGTGGGTAAATCCGGTGTTCAACGATTCTATTCAGTTGGGAAAATCGGATTGGATTAATTAAGGTAGGGGAACATGAGGAGACTTGACCAGGTTTTCAGCTAAAACTGCATAAATCTCTGAAAAAGCATTCAATCACTCAAAACTCATTGAGATATAATGTGCAAAGTTATTGTGCGTCTTCATGATTTTTTGTAGAATTTTTAATTTAATTTTTGAAAAGTTACAAAAGTTTTTCTGTGATCGTTTTTTTTTTTGGTCAAGTCTCCCCACAGCGGGGAGACTTGACCAAGGCATGGGGAGACTTGACCAAGAGAATTTTGAAAAATCATAACAAAAAATAATGACGTAAACCATACTATAAATATTTTTCTCATATTGTCGAGATCTTTAGGTAGCAGTAAAAAATATAAAAGGGTTGCATTTGAAAAATTTCGATTTTTTTTAATGCATTTCTTTTTAAGGATTGACTGTACTGCTTGCATTGCATGTTCACACATCACGAAATCAGTCCTACTATTGCTAACTTTGTTTACTAATACTAAAATACAAAGACTTATGTTTTAGGTGAGATTTTTTATGGTGTGATTAACATTAACAGTAGATACCAAAGCATAAAAAATATCGGAAATTTTGTATCTTTCTTCAGCTAATTGCCACTTGGTCAAGTCTCCCCATAAAATCTTGGCCAAGTCTCCCCAACATTAGTTGTTGCGTTCAATGTCATGCAAATTCTAGTAATAACTATTCCAATATTCCAATTTATGTAAAATCAATTCACTGTTTCACAAGGATTAAGATGGTATATTAGTACATTAATAGTAATTAGTAGTCGAGTAGATATGTCCATACAAAGTTTGATAAAAAATTACATCATTAGCAAATTTATTAATCACGTAATATTTTCTGTAAGGAAAGGATTTTTCCTTCCAAACTTTTAAAATCACCTTACGGGATCGAAACAAGTCTAAAAACATTTTGAAAAAATTTTGAGAATCGAATAGAAGACGCCATAGCCAAAAATAGAATTTTGCGCTTGGTCAAGTCTCCCCATGTTCCTCTAGAATTAATTTAGCGACGCGTGTGAATCCTGCATTCCCAGTCACTGTAGCATGATGAAATTCTAGCAGTATAAAATTTTCCTGAATGGTATACAAACATCATTTTCTGGCATTTAGAAGAGTAGTTTGATTGCAGGTTACATGTGTTCTTTTCATCTACTCCATTAGTCTGTTTTTGTTGTACTTCTATTAGTTTGCTTTTCCACTACTCATGTATATCAAAAATTATATCGGTCAATTTATACACTTCTTTTTGCATCTTTTTTTTTTTCTTTATTCGGCATGTTATGATTCCTTTTATTATTATATCCTAAATAAGATTCATACTAGCATGTACCAATACAATTAATGATATAGTCTCTCATATACACTCACAATCTCTCCCATTCCAAACATACAAACGCTCGTGGCCTTTGCGAGAACACAAATCTGGTCACAATCGCGAATATGCAATTGCAATCATCTAAACATACTTACTCCGCGATCTCGTCAACATTAAAACACTCCGGTAATTATATGAAAATTGTTGCAGCTATAATTTTACAAACGCGGTTTTAAGCATTAACTCAACGCTCGCGCGATAATGAATCGGTCCTATCCAGAAGTCTCTACGCTTGGTTATAGCACTGTACTCATGCCTTCAGTTGGACCAATCAAAAAATGAGCACTAGACTACACGTACCGAGGCGACATGAACGGGAACTCTAGTGATATGGGGAAACTGACTCGCTTCTATCATCTGTACCATACACTAAAAATCAAGCATCAGATTCACGATCTGCGTGCGATCATTCAAGAGTACACGCGAATATGCGAATGGCCGCACCATTGTAAAATTTAAATCATGTACGCGAAGTTATATACATGCTAGCGACAAACACTTTAACATACAAACGCTCGAGCCCTTCGCGATCATCCTTCCGCAAACCTACACCCGCGATCTCACGAACATGAAAACACCCCGGTGACTATTTGAACATTGTAGCACTTATAAATTCACAAACTCGGTCTCAGAAGTGAACCAACAAACGCCCGCGTTCGCGCGATCTTGAATCGGTTACGTTCGTAAGTCCCTATCCTCGGCCCTAGCAGCCTAGGTCAATGCCTTCAATTCGACCAATAAAATCTCTAATGATATGGAAGAACTCACTCGCTTCTAGCATCTGACCCGTATGTCGAAAATTCAGTGTCAGATTCACGGTCCGCGAAATCTTCTAAAAATACACGAGAATATGTGAATGGACACTAGACTGGTTCAATTTTTGACTTTTAGCTCCACCAGGCTCTACTGATTCCTTCTATGGCCCTTAGTAATTGTGCAAATTTTGGTACCGATCGGTTGTGTCTACGGACCCTCCAAAAATTTCAAAGTTTATATTGAAATTAGTATGGAAAATCGGTTAAAATTGAAAATAAATTCTTAAAAAAACACCTCATCAATCAATTCATGAGAACACTTTATATTTCTAGAGGTATTCTTCTACGGAACACATTCGTGGAACATTGTAAGGTTGCGAAAATTCGCTGAGAAAAGTTATTACCTGAAGAAGCAGCATGACTTCAAAACAAGTGGATTTTATTATTAATCATAGCAACCCTGTTTGAATAGTGCCATCGTTATACAAGTGTAAACTAAGCTTACCACCAACAGTTCTCGTGTGGCAGATGCAGCTATTCAAACAGGGTTGCTATGATTAATAATAAAATCCACTTGTTTTGAAGTCATGCTGCTTCTTTAGTTAATAACTTTTCTCAGCGAATTTTCACAAACCTAAAATGTTCCATGAATGTGTTCAGTAGAAGAATACCTTTAGAAATATATAGTGTTCTCATGAATTGATTGATGAGGTGATTTTTTAAGAATTTATTTTCAATTTTAACCGATTTTCCATACTAATTTCCATATAAACTTTGAAATTTTTGGAGGGTCCATAGACACAACCGATCGGTACCAAAATTTACACAATTACCAAGGGCCATAGAAGGAATCAATAGAGCCTGGTGGAGCTAAAATTCAAAAATTGAACCAGTCTAATGGACACACTGTTATAAAATCAAATATGTACACTAAAAATTAAGCATCAGATTCACGATCCGCGCGCGATCATTCAATAATACACGCGAATATGCGAATGGCCGCACCATTGTAAAATTGAACTCATGTACGCGAAGTTACATACAAGCTAGCATACGCGACAAAAACGTTGACATACAAACGCTGGAGCCCTTCGCGATTATCAACGCAAGCTACACCCACGCTTTCACTAACATGATAATACCCCGGATAGAAGGTGAACGTCTCAGCACTTACAAATTTTCAAACGCTGTCTCAATACTGAACCTACAAAGTCCCGCGCTTGCGCGATCATGAATCGGTCACTTCCGGAAGTCCTTGGTACCAGCAGTCTAGGCTCATGCCTTCAATTAGATTAATTTAAAAAGAAACAAAGCTCTCATATCCACTGAACAACACGTTCCATGGCGACATGATCGGGAACTCTAGTGATATGGAGTAACTCACTCCCTGTCAGAATGTAAACCGTACACCAAAAACTACATATCAAAATGACGGTTTGCGTAACCATCCAAGAACATACGCGAATATGTCAATGGCCACACGGTTACAAAATCGATTTTTTTCACGCGAAGTACATACACGTGAGCACATGCGACAAACACGTTAACATACGAACGCTTAAGCCCTTCGCGATCATCCACTCACTCCTACGCCCGCAATCGCACATACTTGATAACACTACGGTAATAAGGTGAACATGTTTGGTACTTACGAAGCTACAAACGCGGTCTCAAATGCAAACCCACAAACGTCCCCGATCATGAATCGTTCACATCCTGAAATCTTTACCCTACGTCCTAGCAATTTAGGTCCATACATACAGTTGGGCCTATCAAAACATAAAGCTTATATCTAGTAAACAACATGGCGATATGACCGGAAGCTCTAGTGATATGGAAGAACTCACTTCTAGCATTTCAACCGTACCTCGAACGTCAGATCAATATCAGGTTCACAGTCCGCACGCGATCATCCAAGAACACAGGCGAATATGCGAAAGGCACACGGCTATAAAATAGAATTTGTACAAGCGAAGCTACACACACGACATACAAACGCACACGCGATCAAACACGTTAACGTACAAACGCTCGAGGTCGTTGCGATGACACACGCGATCGTGAATTCCCTACATCCGCACATATCTAAACAGGACAAACATTCAAAATCGTGGCCCGCTGCAATTGGCCTTAAGCAGTGTTTTAGTGGGTGAAATTTCCCGTCTCGTCTGTAATTGTAATGAGTGAATCTGACGGGACGCCCTTTCGAGTACCTAGCTCTACATCTCCAGTAGCACAACACTCGAAAAAAATGATATATAGAAAGCGGCAAGATTAACATACTATTCAGCTAAACCCAGCCATCGTTTCGCAAAAAAAAGGTTCATGGGAATCGACTACTGGTTTACGACTCAGTGCTGTTAGGCCCCATACAAAACTGGCTTAGACATGACTTCAAGAAAAGTTGAATAACTTCTCCCAAGGAAGCTCGATTGATTTGCAGTCTTCGACAAAATTGTAGGCAATGGAATTATCTTTCTTATTTCCACTTCTAGTGATAAATTGATGTATACAGTATCACCTAGTGGTGAAAACGCGAACTAATTGGGTTTTTCCATGTAAATTGTCGAAACATGTCATATCAATTTCAAACACGTTGATCCGATGGATAAACTTGTCCGATTTACTTCCAATTTAGTGCAGACACTCCTGGTGGAACTACGAATCGAATCAGAGGAGGGCCGATTGAGTTTTCAAAAAAAATGTCTTTCTAGGTGCTCTAGTATCCATATTTCCTATTTCTCGCGTCTCGAAAAGGAATCTTTCTATTCAAATAATAACCAAACGAGTTTGTCTGTCGATTTTAAGCAGAAACACTAATGGTCTGACCATCAATAAAACGTCAGACAGCCTTGATTGATTCCCTATGGCACCAAATTGACGCTATCACACAGTAACGTGGGTGGCGTCGTGAAAACACTTGGATCCGCCATCCGGCATATCACTCACCCACCAATGTATGGCAGAAGTCGGACAACAGAGATTAAATGTGAAGACAAGATGGCGACTTCACCTTCGAATTTTAGTATTCTTGAGGGTTGAAAATGAAAGTAATACTCTTCATGACATGGAGAACTCCTTCGTAGCTCTCGAAGAAGCTCGAGGTACTACTTCTACTTCGGAATTTTTTTTTTAATTTTCAACTGAATCTTTTATTCTAATTTTTTTGAATGGGGTTCTACGAAGCGATCTGTTATACAGATTTATAACTTCTGCAACTAAATAAAAAGTCATAAAATTTATGACAATTCAGTCAGCTTATTGCTCACCGAAAGTATCAATTTTTAGTTGATCAATTCATTATTATTACTTTGAATTTCCGGCTAGCCACCCCTTTCTAAAAAATACAACATTACCCAATGCTGCAGCAACAATCTGCATTAAAAATTCGACCAGACGAAACGCATAATCCCCTTGACTTTGTCGCGTCGTTTTCGTCGTCCGATTCGTACTAAAACTCCAATTTCATCGTCTCCTTCCGCTACTGCGCGCCATGTCCGGGCAGGATTAAGCTTGTTAAGGAATCATTCTGGGGTCATATTTTAGTGGATTTTATTCGCGGCGAATGCAACTGATGGGACCATGTCGATCAGTATGCAGATCCGCGATGCACATACGCATTCGTGGGCATGGCATGGCGAACGATGGAACCACTTTAGCATTTTATTGTCACTATTAATATTATTATTGTTATTATTATTATTATAGTATTTTCGTACAGTTTTGGGCAAGTGGTCTCTGAGGGCTTTAACGTTAGCGGTAAGCGTGGGTGGACACAGTCGGATTGACGTCGTTGTCGCCGTTGTCTGTCTGTCCCGTCACCGGGCGGCAGCGCATAAAAACGAGATTGAGGTAATAACTTTGAACCGATTAACATCAGTCCGATGTCGGTGTCGAATTTCGTACGTTTTTTATGCTTGTAAGTTTACTGTGCAAAATATGATTTTGACTATTCCTTTTAGTGAAAAAGTGTTAAAGTTCAAATCGTTTGAACTGACGCTATTTGTAGTATATAATACAAGTTATGTTTTGGTTGGAAAATTTTAGTTCCACATGTGACCGCATAGAGGACGCCAACACTAACTTTTCAAGGGAGAGAGATAGAAATTAGGTGTCTTCTACAAAGTTGTAGAATGGGAATTTTGTAATAATTCTTCCGAACCTCTTGATATTCTATCTTTCTTCTATAAAAAGTTTGTGTTGGCGCCCTCTATGCGGTGACTTGTGGAATTAAAATTTTCCAAACAAAACATAACTTGTATTATATACTACAATTCTCCTGAACATACTATTGAGCTAAATTGGAAATTGAGTACTGATACACAACCATGTACTGCTAGGCCCCATGCAAAACTGACTCAGACATCACTTCGCAAAAAGTTAATAACTTCTTTCAAAAAAGTCGGATTGACTGGCTGTCTTCGGCAAAGTTGTAGACAATTAAATTATCTATCTTATTTTCACTTGCAGTGATAATGCGATGCATATAGTGCCACCTAGCGGCAAAAATGCGAGCTAGTGGGTTTTCGCCTTATGAATTATCGAAAAATCCCATACAAACTTCAGGCACGTTGGCCCGGTAGCTAGACTTGTTCGATTTGCTTCAAATTTGGAGAAAATACGCCTGGTAAGATTATGAATCGACTCAGGGGTGGGCCGATAGTGGTCATTTTTTTCTTGTCACTTTAGTCTATAGCTTTAGTACAGGAAAAGAACGCCTTCTAAGTACTCTTCTGATCCCGTAAAAGTCCTGATTATTCACCTAATATAATTGACGCGTTGGCGTACCGCTGTTCAATGGGATACGCTGCCAATGCCGCCCACGGGACTCCAGGAATAAAGTATGCCTCGCTATTCATAAAAGCTCCAAATAGATTCCCAAAATATAACTCGAAGCTGTGGAAGTAAAAGGTTATGATGTACGCGCAATCGATCGAAAGATGTACTATTTGTAGAAGCTCGGTAAAGCGCTGCTATTCGTAACACAAAACGGCCTTACTCAGGAATCGTGTAGAAATGAAGCAAGTTTTTTCGGCTTTTTTCTTTATCCCACATTTAGACATTCTCCGAAAATTAAAACACTCTTGGAAAAAATCGTAATTTTTATCTATTCCTATCTCACAGAAAATCCGAATAATAATGCAGTTTTTTTTTTCTCTTTTTCAGGTATACATAAAACATTGGAAATCATTTCTTGGGCGCAACACTATTTAGTAAGTAAACCATTCAAGCGGTAGACACAACTTTTTCGCGTTTTAAAAATAATCGTTTAATTAGATTTAAAAACGGAACGGAACCAAAATCGAACCGGCAGGGGGAACGGTGGCTGCTCATGCACTTTTAATGGGGCCCATCAGAAAGCATCGCATTACGCCGGTCTAGCCGAATAAAAAAATAAAATCCTGTAATAATAGGCTCATTTCGCGCGTAAGCATTTTTTACTGCACACACCGATTCCGGGGCCCAACAAAACCTACTGCTGCTGTAGCCCGAGCGCGCGGGTATCGCGTTTCTGTTTCTGCTCGCCCCAGCAGTCTGGACACGGTTCGGCTCTTCTGCCGCCGCCATCCAGTTACCCGGACCCCGCGCACTAATCGGTGCTCGTATTTTATTTTCCTTTCTGATGAATGTACAAAAACCCAGCCAGTATGGCTGCTACAAAATCGGGCAAAACACCGAACGAAATTGTCTCCCAAATAATTTATGGCCACCGTTGCCACCATCGAACGAACGAACGGGCGAACGGATAGGTTCGGTCGGTTCGGCCGAGTTGCATCCCACTGGCTGGGCTGACGACCGCCGGTCCTTGCAGTCAGCAGCCGGTGCTTCAGCCCTGGGAGCGGACCTGGTTGCGACAGTGGTTATGACGACGCCAAGTTTTGCCACTTGGTCGCGATGATGATGATTATGATGGTGGTGGCCGACAGTGGTCACGTGGTTTGGTAAATATTTTTGCACAACCTAGCCCTCAACGCGACCGGCGGGGCTCGGTGGTTTTTTCTCGGGTTGTGTCACGATATGTAACTTGCATAAGAAATCAGTCCACGAAGCGAACGTGAGCATGTCACTGCGCGCAACACTTTCCGAGAAAACCCCGAATGACGATGAGCGTTATTTAGGAGATTGTCATCAACAACAATTATATCTTAAGTCATCAACTGGTGTAATCGTGCCTTTCTAGTATATGCCAACTACATTTCCCATGGCTAAACATGTGCAATATAACATTTAAGAGTGATATTACAGAAAATAGCAATGCCATGTTTCTGCAACTCTTTTTGTGGAATTTTGGACTTCTGTTTTCATACCCTCCGCAGTAGAGTCTTGCATACCAATTACAGGGCTAGTGTTACGATTATACCAGAGATTGACGTTTCGTATCCAGAACTGAACCGAATCGAATAATTGATTTTGATTGCCCTAACCCGAATTCTACCCGGATTTAAAAAAAAGTCAGTACCCGAGCAGGTGTTGAACCCAGATTTAAACAAAAATCTAAACCCGAACCCGACCCTAATTCTACATACGATGAATAAATAAAATCGTATCCGGCTCGGAAGCTAAAGTTCCTGGCAAAAAATTTGTGATTAACGTGGAAGAAGCTAAAACTACCAATAACCACGCCGTGATTTGTGAAATGCGTGAGAACAACTGTCTGCGATTGTTTAAGAAATTACCAATACCCATTACACCAATTTGTTCCATGACAAATTTTGCAAATGAGTGTCCCCTAGTTCAAAATCCACAGGCAGTGGTCAGCTATTGTCGTCCGCTTCCCTTATTTCTAAAAAGTGATTCAACAACAGCGCTATCTTCGACAGTACATAAACCTCGGTTATGCAAAAAAAAATTTCTGATTCTGTAGTAGTAGTCCTCATTTCACTATTTTCAAAATAGCACATATTTTGTCGTATGTTTATATTTTTTATGTCCGTTGATATGGTGGCATTACAAGGGCGTATCCGCCCGGATGACATTTTTTGGACGGGGTAAACTAATTTCTTTGTTTGTTTAGTGTTTATTTGACCAACAAGGGAACTAATCCACAGAGCATTTAATGTGCATGGGAAATACGCATGACCTTGTCTGAGTGGAATGATGACGGTCGAATCATGCATGAGGCTTGAGAAGTGAATCCGCATGTAGAATCGAAAAGCAGTTACCAATATGCGACAGTCATACCTGCACGAAGAACAAACGTTTTATTGTCATATTCATTGGTTAAATCATGTTCATTATATTAATTACAGGGTTGTTACGGTCGCGCGCATTGCGCGGATTTCGCGATTTTCACGGATTTGGTGCGTTTTTAATAGAGTGACCAGAAAAACATTACCCATATCGGCCCACCCCTGAGTCGACTCCTAGTCCCACTAGGAGTACTTGCTCCAAATTTGAAGCCAATCGAACAAGTCTAGCTACCGGACCAACAGGCCTGAAGTTTGAATGGGATTTTAAGCCACGGAATTCGTATGAAATCGTCATAGGTTTCATCGTTAATCAA
This sequence comes from Topomyia yanbarensis, assembly GCF_030247195.1. NCBI lineage: Eukaryota > Metazoa > Arthropoda > Insecta > Diptera > Culicidae > Topomyia > Topomyia yanbarensis. Next base: position 323,593,120 of record NC_080672.1, on the reverse strand, counting down.
AACACATCCATTGAGATACGTCAGCACCTGGTCAATCTCAATGGATGTGTTTTGATTGACGATGAAACCTATGACGATTTCATACGAATTCTGTGGCTTAAATTGTTGCAGATAGGTTCGCTAAAAATTATGATTTGGCAAGGTATCTATTCCTGTGGCAAGAATGCCAGTGTTTTCGTGGCAGATAACGCTATGAATTCGGAAGTAAAGCAAGTTCCTCAACATACAGATGTTACCCTTCATTAAAGTATGTATACTTTAAAGTATGTATATTTTCAATAAAGTATGTATACTTTTGAAAAAATATAAAATTTTATCAAACTCGGGCATAGCAACTAAAGTTACAGTACAGGGCACAGCAACTAAAGTTACAGTTATTCACAACCTATAAACCACTCATAAGCGGAAGTTTGTTAAAGTTGAAAGTGTTGAACCATGCATTTATTAAATAGAATACAATCATTACTAGTAACTTTTGGAGAATCCGATCCAAGTTTTTCATATTCTTTTGTCGTCACTACGGATTACCTTCCAATATCAGGCATTGCATTTATCACTCATATGAGTAAATGAGTCCGGATAATTTTCCAAGGCGACAATAAAAACTGACATTTTCACACGAAAATTTATTGGCACTCACATAACTTCTCCGGAGAAATATAACGCAATATTTCTCCGGGGAAATAAATCCGCCAAAGAATGAGCGAATTATCACGGTATCGGTTTTGGACTCTCAGCCCTACTACCACTATTCCGAAACACAAAAAAAGACAAGCCTGTTGTACTTCTTTGTAGTTTTTCTTTGAAATGAACACTTTTATTGATTTCCAGTCAAATAAAATATTATCACCGTCTTCGCCGAGAAAGAAAAAAATAGATAAATTTATCTGGAAAATTATTCTCATGCTATTTGTGGAGACGGAAAATTTTGCAACTTATCTTATCTCGGAAAAGTTGAACATTGGATAAGCTTCATCTAGCGTGAGTGAGTGAGAATTACAATGCCTGTCCAATATAGAAGCCCCTTTTAAATATTTTGGAAGAAACAGGAAAGAAAGTTTTTGGACATTAGTAACATTCATTGTACTGAAAAGAATTACTTGATATTTGCTCTAATCAGTTGGGAAAATATCCACCAATTTTGTATTGAATTTCGAAGTATATATGACTTCTATGAACAACGCAAAGCTTTCAAAAGTGACGCGGATAACTCGAAATTTGATAGCCAATGTTATATAGCCATCAATATGGTACACCTAAGGGAGTATTGGGAAGTTATATAAGTCCCGCATACATTCTTTGTGCTAAGTGCTTCATTCAGCGTTCGTTAGTCGAATGAGAAGCATGTGGATGCACAGTCAGACGCTACGGTAAGTGGACGGCAATAAGAATTTGCGTAGCCCATACATAGTTGTTGATATTATTTTAGTTAATTAGTATTATTCTGCATTATGACGGATCGCTTTTTAAAACAAATGCGAGTTGCATTCTCAATAACGTCAGCAAAATCAAACAGGTATAGAATTCAATCCAAATTACATTCGTTAATCCAATAATTGTGACATTTCGTCGAAAATATTTTGGGTTGTAACATTTTCCAAGTAACTCTTAAAGCTAGGAATATTTACAAGTAACAAGACACGATTTGTTTAGGCTATTGAGAAAAAAATCAGACGGACAATACATTGAGAAGTTGCCTAGAATATTCGAATGAAAACCATCGTCAGTTTTGAAGATGTATTCGGTTTGAGATCCGCCCAAAATCTGACACGAATTTTTATTTTGTCGTCTTCCGTAACAACCCTGTAGTTTTCACCGGCAAGGTTGCTAAATATGTAACTTGTTTGGTTTAAAATGGAAATTGCTCTTTTCTCTCAATAAATCTATTTGGTACCTACATCCACAAAAATTCGGGAATTCCTTTTTTGTTAAATAACTCAATAGACGTGTTGTACACTTGTTCGTTATGAGCGGTTTGGGAAGACGTAGAAAATGAACTAAAGAATAGCTTACAAATAATAACAATCTAACTATTCACATTTCATAGACAGCGCCGGTGGTTAACCAATAAGCCTGACTGCTGTTTACCCTGTCTTGTCTAAGTTTAATACCAGTCTAGGTCACTGAGTGATTCCAAACTTCTTTGCTCTGAGGGCATTGGGATATTGTTGAAACCATGCCAGTATGTATATACTTCAAACTATAAATGACTTTCAATTCAAATTTCTACCATTGTTTAACGACGCACTGAAGAGTTGAAAATATTCGAGTAATGCTTGGAATTTGCGTTTCGACTTTGTCTCATCAGAATCCGACACTAACTTAGTGACAGGATTAAGCTAGCGCCGGATTGACGTTAGCTCCAAAAAACAGAGACACAATTTGTGTTCCTGAGCAAACGGGACATCATGCTTGACTAAGGGCTTGCTCAGGCACACAAATTGTTTTTTTTTTGTAATTTTCGCTTTTCCATATTGTAACCGTAATGGATCAACTCAACATGTTCTACATGCTTGTAAGTGCGTGCAAAATATAAAATTTTGTTTATAGCTAATAATGTATATAAATTAAAAATAATATAAATACATTTTCTGTTATAAACTGTCGTACATGAATGGTCACCCAAGCGATGCGTAACTGTTTCTATGTAATATTAATTGTATTCTAGGAATAATAGAGTATCGGAATAGCCAAAGTTTAACTGCACAAAAGTGCACCTAAAAACAGAAATCTTTAATGAAAATAGAGTAAATTTATATGAAAAATAGTTTTAGAAGCCAAAATATTGATTTTACGTTATTAGTTCCTTCAACAAAAAGTTGTATTTTAGTGATACCTGTAAGTTTGTAGAACATATTAAATCAATCAATTAAGGTTTTTAGCATGGAAAAGTCGAAAAACTGAATTTTTGGTCATATTTACAAAAACAACAATTTTGCCTCAAAAATGAGGGCTGATGTTTGTGGTATCTTAAAAGAAGTCATTCAAAACATAATATTCTACAACTTTGTCGAAGACATCGACCCTCTAAAAAAAATTTTTGAATTTTTTTTTTGCTCGGGTACTCTACTTTAGTCCAATAAAAAAATATTCTATTTAAAAAGGTGCAGAATAATATTGTGAACATATCCTACGAAGAAATGCTGGCTCTGAAATGACATCTGAGGCCTCAAATAGTTTTTGTCCCACCTTTTTTGGATTGGTCCCACTGTGAGACGTTTGGATGCCAAAAAGCAGGTAGTTGTTATTTTTAAACTGATTTTTCCGGTACTGTTTTATAGTGCGTACATATATTGGAGCCTTTTTTTCGTTTAAATAGAAGCTTGCGTCGTCCTAATTTTAGCAAGATTTAAAATTTAACTTTTTAACGGTTCGAGATAGAGCTTGACAGCCTTCTATAAAGTTGTAGAACAACATATTTTAGACAAATTTCCTGAAGACACGTAAGCTCTATCTTTTACACTTTTTATTGCTCGATAAATACAATGTAAACTCTAGAATTTTCTTTAAAAACGGTTTTGTTTCCATAACTTTTGAAGTTTTTAGTTAGCACTAAAGTACCCTTTGAACAACTTGAAGATTATTTTAGGGCGCATAATTTTTTATAATCCAACTACTAAACTACAAAAATTATAATTTTTCTGATAGCGTTATCTTCGATTAGGGCAAAAAAACAAAAACCGCTGCTGTCATACGAAATACCATGTAGAAATTTTTCTAACCCGAAGAGGCGAATGACCTTAAGGTTAAAACCTCTATAATCGAAATAAAAAAAATGGCAAACATATTGTTCATATTTTGCAATTTTTAGAGGGACACGGGACTATTAAGACCGTGGGGGTAATTCGGACCGCCTCGATTTCACAAAAAATAGCAAGACTTTCTGACTATCATACGCTATTCTAAAACATTAATTAAGACAGATGAATCTCATTCTGCAGTTTTTATAGAAAGGAGATACAACGGGTTTCATTTTTTCGTCATCCTCAAAACAAAAATCATTATAATGGTAAAACCGTGATTAAGATCACAAATGAAAGCGAAACAAATTTCATGTAAGTGTTTTGGAAAGCTTGAGGGTCCTATTTTATGGAATGATTTTTGTTTGGGTGAACGAAAATATTTTCAAGACGCTCACCAAATTTGTGTGAAATGAACGTACGGAGCAATTCGAACCCCCTATTCCACCAACCACCGTTCAGCGGCTCGCGGCTACGCACACGATTGCATAAGCCACAGCGAAGAAAATACATGATACGTCAATCGACAGCCGTGACTAACCAGATTAATTTTTTGTTACATCATTTTTTTTCTTCTTAAGGAGTTTCTCTACTAAATTGGTCAACATAATTCCATCGCGAAAAAAAAATTTAAAAAATGACGGTCTGTGTTACGTCTGGAGGTCCTAATTACCCCTACATCGCAAAAGAATGGAAAAACGAAGAGTTTTGCAAATCGTCGCCTAGTGCTGCCATGGATTGGGGTAAATGAGCTTTAACCTTCACAGTACCAAGTTAAAATTTTTCTGAAAATTTTGTTTAAATTTTGCTCTCATTTCGTCAATTTTTGACCGCATTGGATGGAACCGGCTTTAAAAGATCTGAAATTTAGTCCAGTTTCTATATACCGAGTAGCGTTCAAATCCGTGGACCGGTTCCGGAATTAATCCGAATTCCCTTGGGGTATATCCGGCATCCCAGTGGGGTGACGGACGAGTTTTGAAGAAACATTCCATAAATTTAAGTAATTGTGTTTTGAAATGTGCTACATATGACTATTTCCCATTGATCCTTCATAATAGACATGAATGGGACCAATCTTGGCCACCGGAGAACTGTTCCGGGAGAACCTAAGAAAATGTATATATTTTTCTATCATTCCAGCGATTTGGGTTCATAGCTTTATACGAAATGCGAAGTTCTTCCAATCATACGGTTCTACAGCTCCCTAAAGGCCATTCCGGCACCGATTCCGTACGGATGGACATTTGACGCCATTTTGAAAACCAAGATGGCGGCTTCCGGTTACCACAAAACAGTGAAAACCACCATCAATATGGGTGTTATTTGAAAGAGAACGATCAGCAAAAGCCGAAAATTGATAATTGACGCCATTTTGAAAAGCAAAATGGCGATTTCCGGTTACCACAAAACAGTGAAAAGCATCATCAATATGGGTGTCATTCGAAATGGAGTGGTCAATAGAAGACAGAAATTGATTTTTGACGCCATTTTCAAAGCCAAGATGGCGGTTTCCGGTTATCACAGCGCAGTGCAAACCACCACCAATAATTGCGTCATTGTAAAGCGCTAGCGATCAGCAAAAGCCAGTAATTGGTTTTTGACGCCAATCCGAAAACCAAAATGGCGGGTTCCTGTTCCAAAGAAACAGTGCAAACCGTCATCAATATGGGTGTCATTTGAAAGGGGTGTGTCAGCATGAGACGGAAATTGATGATTGACGCCATTTTGAAAACCAAGATGGCGGCTGCCGGTTTCCAATATAGGTGTTTGAAAGGGATTGGTGAGAAGAAGAACGAAATTGATTATTTATGTAGTTTTGAAAACCAAGTTTGCGGTTTCGTGTTACTGCAAAACAGCGAAAACTATCATAAGTATAGGTATCAGAAAGGGGTAGTCATAAAGTGATTTTTGACGCCATTTTCGAAAACCAATATGGGGCTTCCGGTTACTACAAACAACAGTGTAAACCATACTAAGTATGGGTGTCATTTGAAAGGGGGTGGTCAGTAGATGTAGTGGTGGCGGTGGTACTACCACCTTTGTAACAGGAACACTCTCCATAGCACTGAGCAATCTTTACTCGACAAGCATGACGTGTTCAAGCATTACTCTCTGACGAAGGGCCAAAAAGGAATTGCGTGGTCGGAAAGTGACTTCGCTTACATGTACTACGGAAGCTTTTGCTTCCAATAACAAGACCATATAATCCAATTACAATGTAAGCCATTGTTATAAAAAGTAGCCTCAATAGGTAGGGAGAAAATCCTGCGAAATGTTCACGAAATGTTAGCAACAAGAATCTGGCTACTCCACTCTTCCTGTCCAAATCGTTTCAATCAGATGGCTTGATGGTCCCTCTCAATTCCCATGTATTTGTGTAAGAGTCATTCCACGCGCAGTGATCAAGGCACGTGTAATCGACCTTCACGGATTTGAATCAAATTTGGAGGAATTGTTCATCTAGGGCCAATATATAAAAACCCAAATTTTTGTGTCTATTCAATCACCGCTCGGGCCATGGGTGCAACCCCCACCCCCCGTTTTGGCAAATTGTCAAAAACCTTGATTTCCTTTTGAACATATTTCCGGTTCTATTTACTCTAGAACCAAACCGTAAGATGGGTTTTGAAGAAAATTGTTCAAGGAGTTTAGAAAAAATATTAGTTATTGGCGGCAGTGCTGCCAACTATCCGATTTTTTCAGCAAAATGGCAAATCAGAGATATTTTGAAGCAAAAAAACGCTATTTCCCTTAAAAAATCGCAGGCGCACAACAATAAAAAACCAACTTGAGTTTTCTGAGTTCACACATAATACACACTCATAATAGACGAGAAATTATGAAAAACTACGTTTTTGGTTTCTTTTTAGCAGATCTGGGTCAATTTTTATGACTGTTTGAAGATTTTCTCAATTTTGGCCAATAAAAATGGATTTTTATATGAGAAAATTCGAGTTCTTCCCTTCAAAACAGTGCATCTCAGGATGCGCTCAAATTATATTGAGATTATAAGTGTTTTTTATGTAAAAATATCTACAGAACACGATGGCAGGAGAATCTTCAAAATTAAAATATTTGTAATAAGAGAAAAATAAAATATTAAACTGAAAAAATCGCATCACTGCCACGAAAAGTTAAGCTCCTTGAACAATTTTCTTCAAAAACCATTTTTCGAATGGATTCTATAGTAAATATTTGTAGAAGACACCTCTCTCCGTTGAAAAGTTAGTGTTGGCGCCATCTATGCGGTCACAGGTGGCACTAAAATTTTCTAACCAAGACATAACTCATATTATGTATTGCAATTCTTCCGAACATACTATTCAGCTAAATCTAACCATTATTCCACAAAAATGTTTAGTTTGTTAGAACCTAGTACCGATACACTATGCACTGCTAGGCCCCATGCAAAACTGACTCAGACACCACTTCGCTAAAAGTTTAATAACTTCTTTTAACAAAGCCGAATTGACTAGCAGTCTTCAACAAAGTTGTACACAATTAAATTATATTTCTTATTTTCACTTACAGTGATAATTCGATGCATACTGTGCCACCTAGCGGTGAAAATGCGAGCTAGTGGGTTTTCTTCATATAAATTGTCGAAAAATCCCATACAAACTTCAGGCACGTTGGTCCGGTAGCTAGACTTGTCCGATTTGCTTCAAATTTAGAGCAAGTACTCGTGGTGGGACTAGGAATCGACTTAGGGGCAGGCCGATAGGGGTCACGTCCTTACAATCGTCGAACGGTTTTGTGTAATCAGATAGGTGTACTAATTTTTGTTTTATGTTTGTATACAAGAAACATATGGCTTGGATAGGCAACCGCTCTCCTCTTGCTGCAATAAGTGTGCTGGATATGCTACACATAGCTATGCGGCGGTACGGTTTTTTGGTGTTGGTGTTTGTTTTTTCGTGTCATGGAGAAGGCGGCCATCGAGGTTTTTAGTGACGGACCACGGCATCGAACAGACGTCCCGAGTTTTTTTTTTGTTTTTTTCGGGACAGTTTCCCGCCATAATAACCAGTGCGGTGAAGTGCGCGTGTGCGACGGTGACAATCCCGTTCGAAAAGTGCCGACCCGTGGTTCGGGTACTCAAGTGTTTTGGTGTCGGGTCGCCGGAAAAGGAAGCTAAGCGCCAAGGAGCAACTCGCTTCTCCGGCTAAGTATAAAGGACCCAGAAGACGCCTTTCCGCTCTCGCCGTGAAGGATCAGCCGAACGAGCCTAGCTCTCCTTCACAGCTAAACGTCAAGGAGAGCGAAGCAGGGTGGCCAAAGGTGCTCCCTGGGAAGTACACTGCAGTGACTTCTGGGATCTCTCGCGGGGAGCGAGTAGATCCGGCGATAATTCGCTATCATCGCTAGAGAGGTTCCAACAAAGGAGCCAAGCTCACCTCCCTAGCTAACAGTCAATGACTGCTGCCGGAGCAGCCAACGACACCAGCAGGAGAACGCGGTCGTTGTATTCCCGGCCGGTCGGAAGAAACCGCCCGCCTTCCCGCCATCGTCAGAAGCAGCTGATCAACTTCATCGACAGAGTGCAGCAAAGAGGAGATTTGGTGGAATAAAAGTCGGTAAATCTATTAGTTTATTTACCTTTTTTTGTTGTGAAACGAAAATCCGAAATTCTGTAGAAGCACCTAGGGCAAACAAGAACCCGAGCAGTGGAAAAGCCCTACTTACAAAGTAAAGAAAAAAGAGAAAAAAGTAGGCAACCGCGGCATCCCAGTCGCCGTCGTTCCCCCAGCACATTATTCGGCAGCGGCTCACGAGTCAAAACTTCTTGATATCATCCACTGCTTTAATTGAGGTCAGCAATCACTCCATAAACGATGGAGTCATCGAAGAAGCCCCACAAACCTGCACGTATACCACACTATGAAGCCGACACCGGCACCAACCCCGAACGCGTGAATCAACAAATACATCTCCAATGCAACGCACGATCACGACCCGCAGTATTGAACGAGGAAAAATACACATGTCCAAATCGAAAATTATTATTATAATAATATTGCCGATTGACAGCCCATGTGAACATCGGCTAGAATGAACTAATCTTGTTGAGATCTGCGTTCAACATATTGACAACAATATGATTTAATTCGGTTATTCTCGCATCGTAATGACTACGAAACGGGAGCAAGTTTTAAAAGTTTCGCTGAACTATATTGAAAATCAGTCTAAATCTGTACCTTTTGAGTCACGAAGAAACTTAGTTGTCTGTCACAACAGCACATACTTATTGTTGGTGTCAATAGTTGTTGAAATAAAAATTGCTACTTGGGTGACCGTTCATTTCTAAATAAAACCCATACCGATGATGATTTTGACTATTCTGTGGTACCACCATCTTGCTTTCCCAAATGGCGTCAATCAATATCCGTATCTGCCGACCATCCACTCGCAAATGACTTCCATATTGATGACAGTCTTCACTGTTTTGTGGAAACCGGAAGCCCACCATCTTGGTTTTCAAAATGGCGTCAATCATCAATTCCCGTCTTCTACTGATCACCTCATTTCAAATGCCACCCATACTGATAATGGTATTCATTGTTTCCTTGGAACAGGAAGCCACCATCTCGGTTTTCAAAATGGCGTAAACAACAAATTTTCGTCTTTTGCTGACCACCCGCTTTACAATGACACCATTATTGACGGTGGTTTTCACTGCTTTGTGGAAACCGGACGCCGCTATCTTTGCTTAGAAAATGGCGAAAAAATCAATTTCTGTCTTCTATTGACCCCCCCTTTTGAATGACACCCATATTGACAATACTTTTTACTGTTGTGGTAACCGGAAACCGTCATTTTGGTTTTGAAAATGGCGTCAATTATAAATTTCCTCTTTCAAATAACACCCATATTGATGGGTGTTTTCACTGTTTTGTAACCGGAAGCCGCCGTCTTGGTTTTCAAGTGACCATCTCTTTTCTAATGACACCTATATTGATGACTGTTTTCACTGTTTCTTTGGAACAGGAACCCGCCATTTTGGTTTTCGAATTGGCGTCAAAAACCATTTTCCGGCTTTTGCTGATCGCTAACGCTTTACAATGACGCAATTATTGGTGGTGGTTTGCACTGCACTGTGATAACCGGAAACCGCCATCTTGGTTTTGAAAATGGCGTCAAAAATCAATTTCTGTCTTCTATTGACCACTCCCTTTCGAATGACACCCTTATTGATGATGCTTTTCACTGTTTTGTGGTAACCGGAAGCCGCCATCTTGGTTTTCAAAATGGCGTCAAATGTCCATCCGTACGGAATCGGTGCCGGAATGGCCTTGAGGGAGCTGTAGAACCGTATGATTGGAAAAACTTCGCATTTCGTATAAAGCTATGAACCCAAATCGCTGGAATGATAGAAAAATATATACATTTTCTTAGGTTCTTCAGGAACAGTTCTCCGGTGGCCAAGATTGGTCCAATTCATGTCTATTGTGAAGGATCAATGGGAAATAGTCATATGTAGCACATTTCAAAATACAATTACTTAAATTTATGGGATGTTTCTTCAAAACTCGTCCGTCACCCCACTGGGATGCCGGATATACCCCAAGAGAATTCGGATTAATTCCGGAACCGGTCCACGGATTTGAACGCTACTCGGTATATAGAAACTGGACTAAATTCCAGATCTTTTAAAGCCAGTTCCATCCAATACGGTCAAAAATTGACGAAATGAGAGCAAAATTTAAACAAAATTTTCAGAAAAATTTGAGCTTGGTACTGTAAAGGTTAATGGCACCAAAATGTAGTTGAGGTTTCAAACTAACAATTAGGACCTTTGATTGCTAAATCCTTTCACATCTTCCACCTAAAAAGGCGACTTGCTTAGGTAGGTTCTAATAGTCCCGGATTCCCCTACTCAAAAATATTTTATCTTGTCCTTGGGTACGAAAGTGATCCCGTTGGCTTCGTACCAATCCGTGACAACATTTTAATAGTGGCACGAGGCTAGATCCGACCAAAAAATCGTAGGGTTCCCGTGTTACTTCAACAAAGGAAGCAGACGCATCTGTAGACACTCCTTGAGCTAGATCTCCCCTTTTACAGTCCCGGTAGTCACGAATGGCGCATTTCGTTTGCCACATGAGCAAATCGCTTGCCAAATCATTTATTTTTTGGCAAACTTTGAAAGTTTTTGCTTCCTTACATCTTCCGGAACATCAAACTTATGCTGGGCGGTAAAGAACAGTACCCCCGGAAACTGCCAGAGGTCCGGCACGACGTAAGTCGCATCATCCATGATGAGACAATGAGGTTTCGTCAGTATGTGGGTTTACAGTTTCCGGGCCCGTGACTTTCCTACCGTTCGGCATGATTTGGATCCTTGCTGCACTTTGTAGGTATGCAGTCCCATCCGGTCCTTGGCTCTCTGAATGCAAGAGTTGGACAGATTAAACTTTTTGGCCATATCCCTGACCCGAAGCATTGCGATTCCGCTTAAACGCTTTCACTTCACGCTTGTGATTCTGATCAGTAATAGAACATCCATTCTGATTGCATTTCTCCTTCCCTATCTCAAACTTTAGAACATTCATTTGTTCTAGGAATTTGATCATCGATAGTCACAGAACAATACTGTATACTTAGATTTTCGTGCTTTCATGAAATTTTTTTCACGAGCGTTGCAAACGCTGAGTTAGGGGACAACACCAAAATGAACACAAACGGTCGCATATGAAGTGTTGTCCCCTAACGCGACTAAAGTGTTTGTTGAAGCTCAAACAAAGCGAAGTATATTACCTCTAGACATGTAAATAACTCAAAACAAAGATTTAAAATGCCTAACTATATGTATTTCTAGTTTCACCTTCATGTGTATTTGTCAAATGATATTTAGAAATCAAATTGATATGGATTGATAACAGGCCACACCGCATACCACAGTGTGGCCCGGTATAGAAGAGATTGTAGACGACACTCGCCACTTTCTAATGGTTCGAAAAAGGAGTTTTCAAGTAGTTTTGGTAAGTTGAATACATTATTGACATCGGAAAATATATTAAATAAAATTAACTGTTTATTAGGGTGACTCAACAATTTTTTATTTTGTTGACCAAATAAGTTTTTTCAAGAAATTTTAATATTTAATATTTTTTTGTTGACATTATAAAATCTTGAAAATAAAAATGACTGTTGATTATGGCAGATCAAAAAACGTCATTAGGGTGGTTCAATATTTATTTTCTTGTTGCGTTAAAAATAAACAAATGTGACACAGAAGCCACTCAGCAAAGGTAAGACTGTCAAACGATTATACTCAGTCAAGCAGTTATGATATTTACATATTGTTTTTTATTCCTTTTTCCTTACATATTGTAATGTCGCGAAAAACCAGTAATACGGTTAAAGTAAAGATTTTGAAATAGAATATCGCCCTTCCAGTTCAACCTCTGGCATTTGTTCAACCGTTTCTACTCATAGATCTGCAAGAAGACACTTAATAGTTATGATTGCGGAAATTAATCAAATTGCAACCCTTTTTTCGTGATTTTTGGAAAAGAAGGGAAAGACGCAGATTTTGGATAATTTAGATATATTTCAGCATAAAAAATTGTTAAAAATCTGCACACAATTGCGGTCTTATGGGTCAGCTGGCCGGCTTGTCACTGAATTATCTAAATAATAGAAAACTGGAGAATTTCGTGAAATTGTATCTTTTATTTGCGAATTCTGAGAAATGCGTATCCTCGATATAATTTTGACTTTAACGTGCAATAAAAACATTAAAAAGCTGTGTTAAACCACGATGTTTGGTTCATGTAGAAGAAAATCAATTTCGAAAAGACAAACCGCGGTTTGTTCCAAGTGGTCAATAATTATAAACTGTGAAGTCCCGTTCTAATGCTTTTTCAAAAATTTCTCCACGGTGATTTAGTTGGAACTCCAAATCCCTGCCATCTTTTTATTTGTGCTGCTACCAAGCCTAGTTCGATGGGAATTTTTTTTCCAATTGTCGGGCATTACAGTAAAATTTTTGATTTTCGAATCATTTTTTCAAAAATTTACAAGTCCTTGGATCTAAAAAAATTTTATAATTTGTTTTCAGCGGTTTTCGTTTGTTTTGAGACTAGATGCTGATGTTTCATGCTATTTTTAGACATATTTCGACAAACTCCCCCCTTTGGATTTCTTCTTATATTATGAAAACAATATTCAAGCGCCGCACCTCCTTAATGATGTCTGATTGCGCTAAAAACTTGCATAGATTACTTTTTCGATGTAATAAGCATTTTATGTAAGACTATGCGAAAATTTGAGATGACAATTTTTATTGATATCTTGCCTCTTGAAAACCCCTAGTTCTCCATACAAAACTTTGGTTTTAAACTGTGAAGCCCGGTTCCAATTTTTTTTTCAAAAATTTCTTCACCAGGGGTTTCCTGGGACCCAAAACCTTCGCCATTTTTATTTCGTTCTGCTCCCCGATCGTGTGTTGAACAGTCTTATCCCGTCAATTTGAAAGAATATTTATGGAGGACAAGTGTTATTCCCTATGACCAAATTCTTCCGTGCGCTCTCATACTTGTTTGGCATATTGCGTTCCATTCCATATCTTTGAACCCTGTTCTGAAATTGTTAATTTATCCTTAGATAGTTTATCCATTGATAGGTGTAATAAAAACTCGATTATTTTGCGATATTATAAGGTAGGCCTTCCCCTTAATGGCATAACCCCCTCCACCCCCCCCCCCCCCCCTCTCTATCCACCCCTTAGGCCACTCATAACACTGCATGGTTGCGCTATTTCTGAAATAGGTTGCTTATATCTTTTATGTCTATATCCTGTTCTGTAGGCTCCCAAAGTATCCCTGCAGAAGGATTTACCGTACTGTAACGAAAAGCGTTAGAGGACAACACTTCAGTGCACCCCTATGAAAGAACGATTTCGAAGTTTGCCATATACAAATAGCACATTTTTAGAAAAGTCTTGATGAGTACTAATAGCTTCTGAAAATATTTCATAGATATCGTGCATTGTTTTCGTGAAAAATTAAAAAAAACATGATTTTTGCGTTAGGGGACAACGCAAAAATGGTCAATTTTTGCCCCCCTTTTATCCATTCACTCAATAAATCTGCGTCCAAAGATGAATTCTTCGTACAATATGTATACAATAAAATGGAATTTAAGATTACTCCAAATTAATTTTATTACGAACATACCGATGTGGTACGGGAAAATACATTCAATTATTAAAAACGAGTCTTAAATGTATTACTGGTTTTTATTGACGAGCGTCATAAAATTCTCTTAAAAAAATCTATATATCTACGATTTGGGAGCCTTAAACCTATACCAACATATTTCAGAAGAACTTTTACTTATATTAACAGATTTCTTTTCATGAGGTAAGCTATACAAGTGCGTGGAATGTGTCAACTGCACGATTCCTAGTTGGTTTCCGATGTCCCGATGAGAGCGTTGAGGATTTTCCAGGTGCTTGCACGAAGTTGCTTTTCGTATGACGCCATTCTTTCCCATTTTAGAAAAACTGACAGCGATAAAAATACAGTGTAACCAATACACTCTAAACAACTCCTACCCAAATTTTCAAGAAAAAATACCCAATGGGTTATTTTCTGCAGCGTTTTTTCCGTGATGCAATTTGATATGGGACACCATTCAGATATATGGTGCAACGAAACAAATTATTCGCCCAAACATAATCTTAAAACTGTTAGAGGACTGCATAAATTTTAAATATATACCGCGAAAGTTATATGAATAAAACTGTTTTTCTAAGAAATACTAAGAAATACAGCTTACATGTCTTCAGCAAACCTTTCTATCATTCGTCGTTCTACATCTTCGCTGAGGCTCGTATGGCTCTATCTATAATGATTAAAAAATTAAGCTATTGATCTTGGTAAAATTGGAACCACCCTAACTGATGATTTAACAAAAAAAATAAGGGGCTCGCAAACTATAAATTTTTTTCCAAAGACATAATAAGGCTAACTTGTTTAATTTTAGTAGAATCTCAAAATTCCTGCTAAATTTGCATTCTTGGTCACTGTGCATTGGTAGTCAGTCAGACTGAACTGAAATAACTTCGTAGTTTTTTGTTTTGCTGAACTGGTATGTCGGAAAAATGATTCAAACTCATTGAACTCAATTTCATAGACGTTGTTAGACGCTGAAAAGGAAGTAGGGCTGGTATATCTGTCCAGGATAAAAATTCCTCTGTTTGAGCAGAGTGCTTGTTCAATCGAACCAACTACGGATTTTTAACAGTTATGTGTCCAACAGAAAAAACACCTTTAACAGGCCAACGAAGGTACCCGGGTACCCACAAATTGAAATGCTCATAACTATGGCTGCCTTTAACCGATTTGGACACTTTTAGATGTTTTGGATTCAGGACCTCCACTTTTTGATTCTGTAAAATTAAACCGGATGAATAGATCTTGGTAATCCGGATTTTCCGGAATAATGTTCTAGTACTAGGGTATGATTTGTAAATTTAAATAATATCCTAGCAATATGAGTATCAAAACTCTTCAAAAAGTCTCGGAAGTCTGTTATTTATTGTCACGGGACCCTATGGCAATTTGAAAAATGGAATTGGAATGGAATGGCCACTCACGGCCCTACTGGAACCTGCTCCGGAATGTCTGTTCCGGGGTCAAGTCACCAAATGGTTCCAAAACCACGAGATACAGCCTAATTGTAATTCCAAGAATTTTGATACCTATGTTTCCAGTATTCCATTGAAATTCACAAATAGTATCCCTGCACTGGAACATGCTTCCGAAAATCCGGATTTCCGGGAACCGAATGAAGTAACCCGATTCATTTTACCAAGTCTAAAAGTGGATGAGTTCCTGAATCCAAAACACCCAAAAGTATCAAAATCGGTTGGAAATTACCTTAGTTATTGGCATTTCAGTTTTGTGGGTACCCGGGTACCCACGTCGGCCTGTTACGCAATAAAAAATTCAGGAGCCCCTCCTCACTACCTCCTTACTATATCAACAATATTATTAACTCAAAAGCTTGACTTAATGAAGTTCTAAGATGTCACAAAGTTTCAATTTCCAGCTATGTATAAAACATGGGAATTTCATTAATTGAAACCTAAAAAGGTACCCGGGTACCGCGTCGGACACATAACGGTTAACCGAAATCATTTTTCCCTGCCAAGGCGTAAAAGCTTCACTCCCAGGGTACATTTATAACTACAGCATTCCCCTTGAATGCGACCCATATATTGATTTTCCAGGATCCAAGGGCACTTTGCATCCCGGACGCATATTACCACCATCTGCCGTTTCTACCAGGGTGCCCCACAAGGAAGAAAAACGTGCTCCGGATAAGATGGATCACACATGTAGGTATAAGGCACATTTGTTACCAGTTGGAAAGCCTGCTACGATGGTTCAAAATTAGGAAGTGTTTGAGTACATATGATAATTTCGTGTGTTTTTCTGTACACTGTAATTTTTTTCGCGACAGAATTTGAACAGAAATTTTCAAGTCACGCTAGAGAACAAATAATTTATGGGATAATTAAAGAACTCAAAAAATTGTAGTTTTGCATCATTTATTTTCGGTAAATTTGAGTTGAGCTGATTAGTTTTTTATGGGCTGTATGAGTATATTTTACTTAAATCTGAGTATAACAAATCGAAACAATGTTTTGTTTTTTCCAAGGTTAATTGGAAGTTGCCTTCAACTTTATTTTACGCTAGTGTACCGTTGAAGTTTGACTCAAAAGTAGTCTAGTCGATTTAAATGTCGACAGCCTACTACTAGGTTAAGGTTAATATATTGAACCATACCCAAAACAAGCTCACAATTAAACTTTTGTATATTCTGATGTTTGAAACTAAATTTTTCTATTCTCAAAGATGTAAATTATTATACTCATAGCATCATGGAACATACGCTAAGTCCAAGTAAAACTTCTCGCTTTGTGTTTATTATAACTTAAACATTTCGTTACAAGTTTAACATAATTTTGATCAGGCTTATCCAACAACTTCTGCACTGTGCCCTAAATGCCCTGTCTGCTCTGAAGCACTTAGTAATACAAACAAGATCAATCACATAATGCTCGAAATATTGATCCGATCTAAGTTATTCTTAAACATTCTCGAACAAATTCCTACCAAAACCGTCGCACCCTATGCCGCACACTCTGTCAGTCTGATGCAAAACGGAAGCGAAGGCCAGACATTATTATGCGTGTGACGTTTGCAAATTTTCCAGAAGGACCCGACAAAACGGGGGAACAAAACACACACACACACACACACAACCCCGACTGCGCTTTCCAATTGCCCAGGACGTTGCCGTAGCTAGGTACGAGTATGTACCATGGAAAGGATATCAATTTTTACATTATCCACAACACACCGACATGGTCTCCCTCGTGCGCGCCCACATTTCCACAGATCCTTCGAGCCGCAGACATTTATTAGTGGAACACACCGACGACCGACGCGACGCAGCCATCGTCCTACCAGTCAGACAGACAGACAGACTGAGCCAGAGAGAGAGAGAGTCACACAGCCAGCCAGACACAGACGCACGTTCCCCCAAGCTCTATCACTTCCTTCTTCGAACCGTTCGTTCGTCCGTCTGGCTGGAATGCCGCCACCCCGCCGAGTGTTCTGTCGTTGTTCGGTTGTCTCGCTTCCTGCCCTTCGTTTTTGCACTACAACAGAAGGGTGGAATCAGATTGATACCGCCCGTCGGTGTCGCCTTCGGCTTCAATGTTCCTACTCTCCAGACGCACTTTGAAGTTTCCTGGCATTGATTACGTCTGGAGGTGTTCGATTGCACCGGGTATTTAGGGGTAGTTTTAATCAATCTAAATGTGGCTACACAATATTCAATATTCCGTCCGTGGACAGCAACTAATTCTTCCAGAGAGTGCCGAACGTGCTACTGTCTGGTATTTCCAAAAACAGAATTGAATACTGTTTTGGGAAATCCCACATACGTTGAAAGACAGCGATAAGAGACGTCAAATGGATTTACCCATCTTTGGGAGAATTAAAACATCACAACAATGATAAGTATCGACTGGTATCTGTTGAAGGTCAAACAATTCCCAATAATAACATCACTGTTTCAGCCAGCAGGGAACTTGTTATCTCAGAGATTTTGAATATCTTATCGTGACGCCAATCGTACTATGTTACACCTCCCTGGACATGTTCGAAGCTCATCACAGCCGCGTACAACCTCATAAACTAATTGCTCGTGAATTTCGTAGCGAATAGCTGCTCACGGCAACTTCCAGTAGATACCTACTCTCAGACAATAAAACCGGCATCAAACGGCCGGTTAAACCTGCCTATCGGCCCAATCGCCTGCAGTCTCGAGGGATACGTCTTATGACGAAAGATACTTTTCCTAAACTGCGTGACTGAAACCATCAGAGATCGAGCGGCACGAGATGTTTTGTAGCTCCCTATTAGCGTGTCTCCCCTATTCCGTTTATACCTTTTGCACGGTTCTACCGGCTGCGCAATCATCGGCATCAGTAAAACAGATCATATGTGGATGTAAAATGCCAATTACATGTGCACTTGAACATTCAATTCGCAAACAGCCCATTACACGCGCCCGGAGATGCTCGCGCCGCCGCCGCCGCTGCCTCCTCCAGCATGGACACACCAAACCCATTAAGAGCGACGGGAGGGAGGGATGGGTGGCAAACAATCGGCTGGAAGGCCCAGACAGATTAATGCTTGCTTATCTTATCACGAGGGCCGCCGCCGTCAGACGAAGCGCACGAATTATTGTAAAAAAAACAAATACCACCGAGACAGACCGAATGAAGCATTAGGAGCGCACATGCTCGGGTGGGTTCGGTAGTATAGGAAACCGTAGTACGGGGTGGCTTCGGTAAACGTGTGGTATCTGTTGGAACTAGTTGTGTTATATGGTTATTGTTTTGTGAACTAGTTCTTGAGTTTTTTTCGATTATGTTATTATTTTTTTGCCTTATTAAAAATTGTCCTGATTTTGAAATTGAAACGAAATTTAATATTGTAATACCGACTTCCAGTTGAATCGGGAACCAAGAGTCCGATCCAGATCCTCTCTTAATCATTCACCTTCGAGTGAACACCTTCACTTCAAATCAGTTCAGCTTACATAATGACATGTTTAACAATTTCGAGCATGCATTTACTGCGTGAAATAATCGACTTAATCGTTTTAATCGAAGGTTATTGCAGCTAAATCACTTATTGTCAAACAGTTACTTAAGTGTCTATCAATGTTTAGTCTTAGATTATGTATACACACGAAACTATTGCAATTATCGCAGCATGTTTGCCGCTCTCTATGATTATCAATTGATGTCCACGAAAGTGTACACACGACGCGATCCAACAACAGAGAAACGTTAATAAGCATTTCCAGAGAGCGACTAAAATGTTGCGACTGGTTGCACACACACATGCATATCTCTCGTGAGAATGTAACCTTGGAAAGCATTGATGCGTTTCGTAGTGTCGTATTCCGTTCTTTTTTGGTGTATGTTATGGAAAGACAGAGATTATCAGAGATCACGATGAAAAGAAAGGAAAAGAATCAATCAATGGAATCGACCGAAGAGACCCTTTTCCAAATTTTCTATACACTCAATACAAGGACTTTCGAAATTTTGAAAATACTCCGGAAATACAATTGGAAAAGGAATTAAAAATTACCGGTGTCTTTTGTTGTTGCTTCAGGGATCGAGATATTTTTATTATCTAGCACGATCTAGGACGATGGCTGCAATATTTCTCAATTAACTCAATTTCTCCCTCCCCTAGGTTGATGGGTTTAACGGTATTGCAAACATCAATCATATTTCGTGCATAATTTTTAAAGAATCTGTGACGGACAATTGCTTTAAGATGGTCATCGCAATAAGCCTCGATAGTGGTGCATCGAGGAGACCGTGACGGCTTTGTTTTTTTTCATACTCCGCACCAATCCAAACTAACGATCAAGCTATAATGAAATCACTATGCTATATTTCACTCTAAGTAGAAAAATTGGGTGAACACCAAAATTTCTCACCAGGGCGAAAATTTTTCGTAAAAACCAGTCTAGTAACTAATAAGTTAGGATTTGTGTCCTTCGAACACAAAGACTGGTTTTACTAAAAATTTTCGCCCTGGTGAGAAATTTTGGCGTTTACCCGATTTTTCTGCTTAGCGTGAAATATAGCACAGTGCTTTCGCATAGACCTACTAAGCCAAGACAAACTTCGGCTTCAATTGTGTCTTATCAGCATAAACAGAACTTCTGCTCGGACAGGACATCACGTTTCATCAGACGTTCGATTGAAACACAAAGTGTGTTTTAGTTTTAGGGATTTAGCGTCAAGCCAGCGCTAATCTATTCCGACAAAAAGTTAGTGTCGGTTTTTGAATAGAGGAAATCGAAACGTACCCATGACTAACATTAATGAAATGTTAAAGTAGAAGCCTATTAGTGTTAGTGTAATAATAGTTGTAGTTTTTAGTGCTAGTGTACAATCGAGCGACCGCAAATAAAAGTTTAAAGGACAGAACGTGTTTCTCAAAACCCGTTTCAAATATATTAGAATACAAAAACCGGATATAAACTTCAAGCATACAAATCGGACTGAGACATTATTTTGTAAGAGTCGGATAAAAAATCTTTGAGCAAAAAAACCGGAAAAAATATATCCGACTCTTACAAAGTAGTTTTTGATAGCCGACTTTGAACCTTGAACATCAAAATATATGGACGCGTCTATGAACGATTTTTTTTATTTTTAAACAATTTACTGGAGGTTAATCCTGCCCGAGTTCTACGGGTGAGAACTTTTTAAGCAATTCCTATGCTGAAAGATTTATGCACGATTTTTATGCTTAAAGCTTATTTTCGATTTTTATATTCTAATATGTTTGAAACGGGTTTCGCGAAGCATGTTATACCCTTGCGACTTTTATTTTCTGTCGCTCAATTGTTAACTACTAGTCGTATGTGTATCTGTATATGTAGTGTACGGTAGCAAATTGATATGTGTTCGTTTGAGTATCTGTTACAGCTGGGTCAGAGAAAGGATGCAGAACTGGCGTATATGATAAAATAGTGAGTAATTTTTTGTCTCGCGGGCAATTCTTTCCTTCCTAGGATTCGTTGGTCTCATTTTTTTCCGCGTATGTGGTAATTATGGTACGATTAAGGGGGGCATCTGGTGTAAGTGCTCAAACCGAGAGTTAGTTTGTTTTTACGATTTTGACAGCAAGGCAACAACAGCTCTTTTGTGTAATGTTAAGATCTATTTGTACATTCATTGTGTACGAAAAAAAAAATTCAGTCGCGCAGAACCACACATACGAACGTTCCAAGAGCAGACGTCCAACCATTTCCACGTCGAGGAACGCCGCGGTGAACACCATAACTCTTGATAAAGTTGTCTGACACAGGAAAGTCAATACGATCTGTAAAGTTTAGACTTGCAGTTACTCGATGAACCAAAAAAGATAGAAAAAGTACGAGATTCGGAAAATGGATTCATGAAAACCGAAAAATTTCATATTTTACTGTAAAATTCGCTCACTTTTCTTCAAAATAATACAGAGAAAAAAAATTATTCAATTTTCTGTGGCGCATCGACAGGCTACACATATTGTGCATTCTCATAAAAAATCAAGTCAATTCGTTGATTAGTTTTTGAGTTACCGTGTTCGTCAATTTGGAAAACGAGGTTTTGAAAAAAAAAACACTAATAAAAGGTGTTTCACATCAAATTGCATCACGCGAAAATGCTGTTTGAAAAACCCATTGGGCATTTTCTCTTGAAAATTTGGGTAGAAGTTGTTTAGAGTGTATTGTTTACACTGTATTTTTATCGCTGTCAGTTTTTCAAATATTGTTGCCGATAGATTGAAATATGCGTCTGTTATAGCAAATACGAGCAAGGAGTGCATGGCTGTTAAAAATAAAACATGTTCAGCGTGGCCACCGGAATTTCGGGAAACTATTCTAGAGGTTCAATACTAACAATTAAGCGGATAAAAAAGAAGTCATAATGTTTCATTCCACTAAGACCTCCGTTCGCGTATATATTGGGAAAAAGAAGTCGATTTTATTGCCCACTACACCAGATGCCCCCTTAATTTACCGACGCTATACATATCATTTGCTAGCATTTACACAAGTTCAAGTAGTTTGATTGCATATGTTGTTTTCTTCTACTTCATTAGTCTGCTTTTGCTGTACTTCTACTAGTTTGCTTTTTCACTTCTCAAGTATATCACAAATAATATCAATCAATTTAAACGCTGCATCTTTTTCATTTTCATCGGCATTTTTTTACAATATCTTAAATTCATAGTGACACTCACTAGCAAAATCAATCCCATATTCACTCACAATTTCTCTTATTCCAAACATACAAACGCTCGTGGCCTTAACGATAACAAAAAACTGATCACAAACGCGAACATTCAGTTGCAATCACCCACACATATCTACGCCCGCGATCACATCAACATTAAAATACCTCGGAAATTAAGGGAACGTATGAGCACCTATAAATTTACAAACGCGGTCCTAATGCTTGAGGCAGCGTTTGTACATTTATAAGTGCTTTATACCGCTCGCACGATCATGAATCGGTCACGTCCGCAAGTCTATCTTCGGTCCTAGCAGCCTAGCCTCATGCCTGCAGTTGGATCAATGAAAAAATGACGCTCATGTTGTTTTGTGGTTCCATTTCGACATGACCAAGAACCCTAGTGAAATGGGAGAACTTACTCTCTTCTAGCATCTGAACCATACACAAAAAAGTAACAATCAGATTCACGGTCCGCGCGCGATCATTCAAGAGCATGCGAATGGCTACACGGTTATTTAAAATAATTCATACACACAAAGTTACATACACGCTAGCACACGTGACAAAAATGCTAGCATACAAACGCTCGAGTCCTTCGCGATCAACCACGCACATCTACGCCTACGCCAATATCACCTGCATCTATATGTTTCAAAGGCCGCCTATCAAAACTAAGTGCCAGAACAAAGAAAAATGTGTTGTCAAATGCCAAAAAAAACAAGGTTGGACAATCAACACGGCAAAAAATGGCATGCAAATTTGATATTTCAAACTTAACTGGACACTGTATTTTGAAGAAAAAGAACGAAATTAATCATAAACGTAAGCGAACACTGAAATATGCAGCGAAACAACTCGAAAAAATATCAATTTGCTACCGTACACTTCACCGTAAACACTTTTAGATAGGAAATTCATGATTTTGGGTTATGAATCTTTACATTTTCGCATTAAGCGGTTACACTGCTGTAGAATTTTAAAAAGATCGATTTTCTATTTATTAGTCTAAAATGCGCTTTAGGGCATTAAAAATGATATCCCAAAACATAGAAGACGAAAACAAAACATAAATGTTCAAATTTTCAATTCTGCCGCAATGACTCTTATGTATATCCCGTGTATACTGAAAACTTCAACCGCGTTTTTCTCGAAACCACCGATTCGTGATCGCGCGAACACGGACGTTTGTGGGCTCGCGTTTGAGACGGCGTTTGTAACTTCGTTCCCGTTATTACCGGGGTGTTATCAAGTTTGCGCGAACGCGGGCGTAGGTGTGCGTGGATGACCGCGAAAGGCTTAAGCGTTTGTATGTTAACGTGCTTGTTGCGTGTGCTCGGGTGTATGTGATTTCTCGTGTATAACTTTTATTTTGTAATCACGTGGCCATTCACATATCGCGTGTTTTCTTGAATTGTCACGCGGACCGCCATCCTAATATTTAGTTTTCGGTTTACGGTTCACATTCTGATAGGGAGTGAGTTACCCCATATCACTAGAGTTTCCGGTCATGTCGCCATAGCCATAGTGCTGTCCAGTGGATATGAGAGCTCTCTTTTTTAATTGATTTAATTGAAGGCATAGACTGCTGATACCAGAGATAGAGGCTTCCGGATGTGACCGATTCATGTTCGCGCGAGCGCAGGAGTTTGTAGGTTCACGATTGAGACCTTATCACCGGTATGTTATCAAGTTTGCGAGATCGTGGGTGTAGGTTGCATGGATGATCGCGAAAGGCACAAGCATTTGTATGTTAACCTGTTTGATCGCGTGAGCGTTTGTATGTCACATGTGCTAACGTGAATGTAACTTCGTCTGCATGATTTCGATCTTATAACCGTGTGTCCGTTCGCATATTCGCGGGTGTTTTTAGACGATTGCGTGGACCGTGAATCTGATTCTTAATTTTCGGTGTACGGTTCTGATGCTAGAAGACAGTCAGTTCTCCCATATCACTAGAGTACCCGGTCATGTCGAAATGTAACGAGTTGTGTAGTTGATATGAGCTTTATTTTTTTGGTTCATCTGACCTCTGACCATCTGACGGACTCTCGGACGTAGCCGGTTGATTATCGTGCGAACACGGGCGTTTGTAGGTTCACTCCTGAGGCCGCTTTTGTAAATTTATAAGTGTTCACTTAATAACCAGGTTGTTATCGTGTTTGTGAGAAACATAAAAATAGATGCAGGTGATATTGGCTTATCTTTGAACACTAGAATGATTGCTTTAGTTTAGATTATCATGCTTTTTAAGCAGTGAAATAAAGGTCTGAATTCAGCCCAAAATCTTCCCATAAGGATGATAATCGAAACGCAAACAATATTCTAAAATCTATGGATAAAATTACGAATCCAAATGTGAACTAGTTTGATAATGACAAACTGGAAACCACGGCTGAAGTTCACAAAAAACAATATCCAAAGATGCGTTAGGCAGATGTAATGGAAGATAAATTGAGCACAATCATAAAACACAATTTAGTACACGCAGACCCGTAGCACGCGTGTAAACAAGGGCGCCAAGCTGAGGAGGCGCTGAAATAGTGATCGATTTTATAACATATATAGGGATAAATCATAAAATAAGTCATGATAGTCACTTTCAAGTACACAAAAAATTATTGTTCGAAAAAGGAACTGAAAAAGAAAGTCAATGTACATGCCAAAGTAGCGCATAATTGAGATCCCACTAAAGGCGCTAAAATTACGCTATTCTGAAGTCATTGCCAACAATCAACGAATGTTGCACTATGTTGACCGAATGGTGGAAAGTTACATGAGACTTTTGAAGTTCCTAGAAATTCCTTGTTTTATATCAAATTGCTAAGACTTGTCAGAGCTTCCTTGAGCGGGCATATTTGGCGGTATCTCAACAGAAGAATTTAAACCCATACAAGCAATCTCATCTGCCTATAGTTTTGGGAGCAGTAAAAGATGTCCCCACATGACAATAATCAAAGTAACACTCCTGAGTCAAGTGAGCATAATGATCTGTAGTAGCGAAGCTCTTTTTAGTATTTCTATGAAAAAGTGCTTAGAGTGTTTTTTAAAGTGACTGCTTCACATTCCTCAGACGCTTTTTGAACACGGGGCATGGTTAGGTTAAATCTCCTGCCAACGGTTACCTGACACGAATTTTGAGCGGATACACCATTTTGTCCCGTCCAGTGCGATTACCAATCAAAATCCTTCTTCACAGGAGCAACCAACCCAGTGACTCAGTAGATCCACACATGACAAACTAAAATTGGTGACTACACCGTTGATCTCAACTTTGTGAGCGGGCATGTAGACGTGGCTTGTTGCCAGTAACGTAATTTGCTTGATTTAGACAGAATATCGCATTTCCGAGCTTATCAGGGTGAACTTTCGACATATCTGTCAAGGTTAAATATTTTTGCGCCAGTTCTTTCGAAAGAATACTTTGATCCGAAGAAGATCAGCTAGTGTCCGACCGACTACAATGTGTATGATGTTAAATGGAAAGTTGGAGTCTTTGATAACAAGGTGCTACAAAATAAAAAAAAACCTGTTTTAATCCACCTAGAGGTGCAATTGTGCCTTTCTCATTTCTCCAAACTATGATTTAATAGCTGGTTCGTACAATATAACTTTATGGAAATGTCTTTCATTCTTATTACACTTGGTAAGTATATATAAGAGCACCTTTTTGCATTCATCGCGGTATCGGTTTGAATCAGAGTTTTCTATGTGATCAACCTCCACAACCCGTAACTCCGGTGCTGGAAGTCGGATGGAGATGGAATTTAATATCAGTTTCTGGGGACGCAACACCTTTCATTTGAGACTAAGTTGAGCAAATCTAGCCATTTTCGAGAAACCAATATAACCGTTATTCTGACTTTGGATGCTTCCGGATCCGTCGATGGTGGCCAGTGTGGCCAAAGAGACTTTGAATGACTGTTGGGGACCTAGATCTATAAATTCAACAGTTGTGTTTACATTTTGGAAAAAAATCACCTTTTTACATTCATCGCAGAATTCGTTAGAATCGGGATTTGCTGCGTGATCGTACGTATCACCCTGTAATTCAGGAACCAGAACTCGGATCCACACAAAATTCAACAGCAGCTGATGGACCTTTCATTTAAAATTAAGTTTGTCAAAATCGGTTCAGAAAATTCCGAGAAACTGATTTTAAAAATCAACAAATTTTGTTTTGTAACCATACTCTTCAACTCGTAATTCGGAACAAGATGTCGGTTGAAAATGAAATTCAATAGCAACCTATGGGAATATTATACCTTTCATTTGAATCTTAGTTTGTAAAAATCGGTTCAGCCATCTCCGAGTAACCGATGTGGACATTTTGTTAACAAATCCGCACATACACACACATACATACACACATACATACACACAAATATTTTGCGATCTCGGCGAACTGAGTCGAATGTTATATGAGACTCGGCCCTCCGGGCCTCGGTTAGAAAGTCGGTTTTTGGAGCAATTGCATAACCTTTCTATATAAGAAAGGCAAAAGAATAATATTTAATTAGCTTAATAAGCATGAGTTCAATGTTATCTTCATGTGATTATAATTTGCAAAGGTTGGTGGAATGCGTTTGAACGTGTAGGGAATGGGGGTTTAGTAGAGTGGGTGTGGAGAATGCGTCAGAAATCCTTCATCTTATTTCGGTATACGGGGTGGATGAAGGAAATCTGGGCGTGAGGGTGATCCAAGAAGAGGGGAGTGATGAAGGAGGGAGGTGTAAGGGCAAGATGAGGAGGGGGGGGAAGGGGCGGCTACGCAATACTCAACTGCATATTTTGCCTTCCATTTGAGACTTGGTTTGAGAAAATCGGTTCAGTCATCACCGATGAACCGATGTGACTTTAATTGTGGAATATGCCCGGAATTCCGGACTTCCGGAATCGTCGATAGTGGACAATATATTCAAAGAATGTTTGATTGGCAATCAGTGATCTAGATCTACGATTAGAAGTAATTTGGTGACCATTTCAATAGTTTTTAGCCTCTGAGGTATTACGATTGTACCGATTTATATGGGAAATTCCAGTGTATCCTTACTAACACCCCTGTAACTCCGGAAACAAGAGTCAGAACCGAATGAAATTCAGCAGCAGTCAATGGCATTACTGTATCTTTCATTTGAAATTAAGTTCGTAAAAATCGGTAGAGAATTCGTTGTGGAATGGGTGTGATATTAGCTTAGGAACTTGGCGGGTTCCCCGAGGGCGTCATGAACCGTCATAGGTGGCCAATGTGGTCAAAGCTGCTTTGATTGATCATTAGTGATCCAGACCCGCAAACTAGAGTAATGTTACATCAATTTTAATATGTTTTACATCATTTGAATATCATGGTGGTACCAGTTTATATGGGAATTTGCTGTGTGACCGCACTCTTCAACCCGTAACTCCGGAACCGGAAGTCGGATAAAAATTCAATAGCAGCTTATGGGAGCGTTGTACCTTTCAGATGAAACTAAGTTTGCGAAAATCGGTTCAGCCATCTCTGAGAAAATTGTGTGAGTTTAAATGACACACACACACATACACACACACACACATACACACACACATACATACACACACACACAGACATTTGCCGATCTCGACGAACTGTGATTTCACAGTGATTGCATAGCCTTTCTTTATATGAGAAAGGCAAAAAGGTGCAAAATCGGCAAAGTCCCAAAAAGTCGATTTCCAAAAAAAAAAAAATTTCGTGATAACATAAAATCTCGACGTTTCATGCATTTTAAAGATGTTTGGCATCAAAAATACGAATTCGATTTTTGAAATTTCATGGGGTCCCCCCTTTGAAAAAAAAATTAGAGTTCCGGCTTATATGGGAATTTCATGTGTGACCGGACCGTTCAGTCTATATTTCCGGAACCATACAAGCGATCCGTGCGAAATTTTACAGACATCTGTGGGGATAATAGAGCTATCATTTGGGACTAAGTTTGTGAAAATCGGCCCAACCATTTCCGAGAAACTGATATGAGTTTGCTAGTTATGAAAGATGGCCGCTTTTCCCGGGCACTTCCGGAACCGTCTATGGTGGTCAATGTAGTCAACGAAAGTTTGTTTGGCCGTCGGTGACCTAGAACTGCAAAGTTAAGTTATTTGAGAGACATTTTAGCGAAATTTTTACCTTTTTTGCATCCATCGGGGTATCGGTTTGAATCACAATTTGCTATGTGATCGCACGCCACAACCCGTAACTCCGGAACCGGAAGTCGGTTGGGGATAAAATTTAATAGCCATTTACGGGGACGCAACATCTTTCATTTGAGACTAAGTTTGGTTGATTCGGTCTAGCCACCTCCGAGAAACCGATGTGACTGTTAGTCTGAATTTGGATACTTCCGCCGGGGCTTCCGGAACCGATGATGGTGGCCAATGTGACCAAAGAGACTTTGAATGGCTGTTAATGACCTAGTACTACAAATCGAAGCAGTTGTGGTCACATTTTGGAAAAATTTTCACCATTATACATTCATTGCAGAATTTCTTAAAATCGACGTTTTCTGCGTGATCGTACTCATCACCCTGTAATTCCGGAACCGGAAGTCGGATCCATTAGAAATTCAATAGCAGCCTATGGGAACGTTGCACCTTTCATTTGGGACTAAGTTTGTAAAAATCGGTTCATCCATCTCTGAGAAAAGTGAGTGAGATTGTGTTCGCGTACACACACACAGACGCACATACACACACACATACATACACACACACAGACATTTGCCGAACTCGACGAACTGAATCGAATGGTATATGTCACTCGGCCCTCCGGGCCTCCGTTAAAAAGTCGGTTTTCAGAGCAATTGCAATACCTTTCTATTGAGAAAGGCAAAAATTGAATATGCATTTAAAGTGATATAATAAAGGTTGTAGGTCTTGTCAAATACAACACAAAACCACGTTTGATTAATTTAATATACCCTCAAAATCTTGATTTATAGCAAAAAAATAATTTTTCGGAACTTCCGGCACTAACATTTTTTTACGCGGTCATATTTCAACCGATTTTAAATTTTTGGAGTGTTATGGAAAGAAGAAAACTAACTTTCTAACGATATGCTATGTTATGTTCTTTTGTTAAAAGTGCTATGCGGTTTTGAGACAACAATATGAAAATTACCATTATTTTGTAATTTTTTCAATAAAAATATGAAAATTACTCCACATTTTTATTAGAAAGTCTTTGTTTCAATAAGAATTTAGGGAAAACATTTAATTCCGAATCCAACGACCTATTTATGATCAAAATCGGTTGAGAAATGGTAGAGTTATTATTTTTTTTCCAAATTAGAAACTTGCTCGCATGAACGATTTTTTTTGCTCGATTTCGTATACATTCAAAAGTATGTGTGTGAACTTTGATCATGAAATTGGATAAAATAGCGGAAGATATAATTATAGCATATTATAGTGCGAGACAATACCTCACTAACCCCTTAAGAGTTCATGCGAGCAGGTTTCTAATTTGGAAAAAAAATTAATAACTCAACTCTTCAAGCTCAATATGTTGTTGAAATAAATCATTTTTATTGCTACCTAGACACTGCTCAGCAGAATAAAAAACTTTCATGGATGATAAACTCAATGCACCCAATGTGACGGTACATTTGAATACACTTACTCACGCCCGAACCAAAAATCTATAGAGGGGTGAACCGGAGATTTGCATTCCTGTTGGCAGACATGTTTTGTGCTCCATTCGGTAGCAGTCTTTTGCCAGTGCTTGGTTAACGAACCAAGGTCACCGGGAATGTCCCGGTACGGTTGCCGTGCGCATCATTCCTGCGCGCCTTGAAGTTGTAGGCGGAATTCGTATCTAGATATGGGTATGCATTTTCGCTCGATCCAAAAAACAGACACCGAACGAGTAACATCATGAATAACATTGCACTGGTATGATAATTATGGTATCAGACATCACTGGCACATGTAGGTACCTACCTACTGCCGACGACTGGCTGCACCCAAACGGATCTGCACTTGCACGAAACAGTACCTACGCGAATGCGGGCGGCTGGAGAAGTTATTGGAGAGTGATTTGAAATCGAAACACGCGGCAGATATTTATTACGGGCTCATTTATTAATTGGACAGTGACCAGACACTGGACAATTGGATATAATGTCCCGACCGCTGCCACTCGTACATAATCTCGCCCCCGGGGTAGCGAGTGAACGTGCAGACAGATTCGGTTACGAGATAAATTGATTAGAAGAGGCGACGGTGGATGGTTGAATGGTAGGTGTATTGGTTTGGGATTTGTTGAAAGTCAGGTTGTTTCGGGCACATTAAGCAGCTGGCTTCTGGGATATGCTTATAATGCAGTGGATTGCCACCATTGGTGCTGATTGTGTAATGAGATTTTTTTTCAATCTGAAGAAAACAACAAAATTATAACTGATTGTGTTTTTCGATTCAAATTTAAAAATAAAACTGCCCCCCCAGGAATTAGTAGTGAATAGAACAGAAAATTTAAAAATACCAGGAAACAAAATTCCAATACAAAAATACAAAAATACAAAAAAAATACAAAACTACAAAAATACAAAAATACAAAAATACAAAAATACAAAAATACAAAAATACAAAAATACAAAAATACAAAAATACAAAAATACAAAAATACAAAAATACAAAAATACAAAAATACAAAAATACAAAAATACAAAAATACAAAAATACAAAAATACAAAAATACAAAAATACAAAAATACAAAAATACAAAAATACAAAAATACAAAAATACAAAAATACAAAAATACAAAAATACAAAAATACAAAAATACAAAAATACAAAAATACAAAAATACAAAAATACAAAAATACAAAAATACAAAAATACAAAAATACAAAAATACAAAAATACAAAAATACAAAAATACAAAAATACAAAAATACAAAAATACAAAAATACAAAAATACAAAAATACAAAAATACAAAAATACAAAAATACAAAAATACAAAAATACAAAAATACAAAAATACAAAAATACAAAAATACAAAAATACAAAAATACAAAAATACAAAAATACAAAAATACAAAAATACAAAAATACAAAAATACAAAAATACAAAAATACAAAAATACAAAAATACAAAAATACAAAAATACAAAAATACAAAAATACAAAAATACAAAAATACAAAAATACAAAAATACAAAAATACAAAATACAAAAATACAAAAATACAAAAATACAAAAATACAAAAATACAAAAATACAAAAATACAAAATACAAAAATACAAAAATACAAAAATACAAAATACAAAAATACAAAAATACAAAAATACAAAAATACAAAAATACAAAAATACAAAAATACAAAAATACAAAAATACAAAAATACAAAAATACAAAAATACAAAAATACAAAAATACAAAATACAAAATACAAAAATACAAAAATACAAAAATACAAAAATACAAAAATACAAAAATACAAAAATACAAAAATACAAAATACAAAAATACAAAATACAAAATACAAAATACAAAATACAAAAATACAAAAATACAAAAATACAAAAATACAAAAATACAAAAATACAAAAATACAAAAATACAAAAATACAAAAATACAAAAATACAAAAATACAAAAATACAAAAATACAAAATACAAAAATACAAAAATACAAAAATACAAAAATACAAAAATACAACAATACAAAAATATAAAAATACAAAATACAAATATACAAATTTACAAAAATACAAAATACAAAAATACAAAAATACAAAAATACAAAAATACAAAAATACAAAAATGCAAAAATACAAAAATACAAAAATACAAAAATACAAAATACAAAATACAAAAATACAAAAATACAAAAATACAAAAATACAAAAATACAAAAATACAAAAATACAAAAATACAAAATACAAAAATACAAAAATACAAAAATACAAAAATACAAAATACAAAAATACAAAAATACAAAAATACAAAAATACAAAAATACAAAAATACAAAAATACAAAAATACAAAAATACAAAAATACAAAATACAAAATACAAAAATACAAAAATACAAAAATACAAAAATACAAAAATACAAAATACAAAAATACAAAAATACAAAAATACAAAAATACAAAAATACAAAAATACAAAAATACAAAAATACAAAAATACAAAAATACAAAAATACAAAAATACAAAATACAAAAATACAAAAATACAAAAATACAAAAATACAAAAATACAAAAATACAAAATACAAAAATACAAAATACAAAAATACAAAAATACAAAATACAAAAATACAAAAATACAAAAATACAAAAATACAAAAATACAAAAATACAAAAATACAAAAATACAAAAATACAAAAATACAAAAATACAAAAATACAAAAATACAAAAATACAAAAATACAAAAATACAAAAATACAAAAATACAAAAATACAAAAATACAAAAATACAAAAATACAAAAATACAAAAATACAAAAATACAAAAATACAAAAATACAAAAATACAAAAATACAAAAATACAAAAATACAAAAATACAAAAATACAAAAATACAAAAATACAAAAATACAAAAATACAAAATACAAAAATACAAAAATACAAAAATACAAAAATACAAAAATACAAAATACAAAAATACAAAAATACAAAAATACAAAAATACAAAATACAAAAATACAAAAATACAAAAATACAAAAATACAAAAATACAAAAATACAAAATACAAAAATACAAAAATACAAAAATACAAAAATACAAAAATACAAAAATACAAAAATACAAAAATACAAAAATACAAAAATACAAAAATACAAAAATACAAAATACAAAAATACAAAAATACAAAAATACAAAAATACAAAAATACAAAAATACAAAAATACAAAAATACAAAAATACAAAAATACAAAAATACAAAAATACAAAAATACAAAAATACAAAAATACAAAAATACAAAAATACAAAAATACAAAAATACAAAAATACAAAAATACAAAAATACAAAAATACAAAAATACAAAAATACAAAAATACAAAAATACAAAATACAAAAATACAAAAATACAAAAATACAAAAATACAAAAATACAAAAATACAAAAATACAAAAATACAAAATACAAAAATACAAAAATACAAAATACAAAAATACAAAAATACAAAAATACAAAAATACAAAATACAAAATACAAAAATACAAAAATACAAAATACAAAAATACAAAAATACAAAAATACAAAAATACAAAACAAAATACAAAAATACAAAATACAAAATACAAAAATACAAAAATACAAAAATACAAAAATACAAAAATACAAAAATACAAAAATACAAAAATACAAAAATACAAAAATACAAAAATACAAAAATACAAAAATACAAAAATACAAAAATACAAAAATACAAAATACAAAAATACAAAAATACAAAAATACAAAAATACAAAAATACAAAAATACAAAAATACAAAAATACAAAATACAAAATACAAAAATACAAAAATACAAAAATACAAAAATACAAAAATACAAAAATACAAAAATACAAAAATACAAAAATACAAAAATACAAAAATACAAAAATACAAAAATACAAAAATACAAAAATACAAAAATACAAAAATACAAAAATACAAAAATACAAAATACAAAAATACAAAAATACAAAAATACAAAAATACAAAAATACAAAAATACAAAATACAAAATACAAAAATACAAAAATACAAAAATACAAAAATACAAAAATACAAAAATACAAAAATACAAAAAATACAAAAATACAAAAATACAAAAATACAAAAATACAAAATACAAAATACAAAAATACAAAAATACAAAAATACAAAAATACAAAAATACAAAAATACAAAAATACAAAAATACAAAAATACAAAAATACAAAAATACAAAAATACAAAAATACAAAAATACAAAAATACAAAATACAAAAATACAAAAATACAAAAATACAAAAATACAAAAATACAAAATACAAAAATACAAAAATACAAAAATACAAAAATACAAAAATACAAAAATACAAAAATACAAAAATACAAAATACAAAAATACAAAAATACAAAAATACAAAAATACAAAAATACAAAAATACAAAAATACAAAAATACAAAAATACAAAAATACAAAAATACAAAAATACAAAAATACAAAAATACAAAATACAAAAATACAAAAATACAAAAATACAAAAATACAAAAATACAAAAATACAAAAATACAAAAATACAAAAATACAAAAATACAAAAATACAAAATACAAAAATACAAAAATACAAAAATACAAAAATACAAAAATACAAAAATACAAAAATACAAAAATACAAAAATACAAAAATACAAAAATACAAAAATACAAAAATACAAAAATACAAAATACAAAAATACAAAAATACAAAAATACAAAAATACAAAAATACAAAAATACAAAAATACAAAAATACAAAAATACAAAAATACAAAATACAAAAATACAAAAATACAAAAATACAAAAATACAAAAATACAAAATACAAAATACAAAAATACAAAATACAAAAATACAAAAATACAAAAATACAAAAATACAAAAATACAAAATACAAAAATACAAAAATACAAAAATACAAAATACAAAAATACAAAAATACAAAAATACAAAAATACAAAAATACAAAAATACAAAAATACAAAAATACAAAATACAAAAATACAAAAATACAAAAATACAAAATACAAAATAAAAATACAAAAATACAAAATACAAAAATACAAAAATACAAAAATACAAAAATACAAAAATACAAAATACAAAAATACAAAAATACAAAAATACAAAAATACAAAATACAAAAATACAAAAATACAAAATACAAAATACAAAAATACAAAAATACAAAAATACAAAAATACAAAAATACAAAAATACAAAAATACAAAATACAAAAATACAAAAATACAAAAATACAAAAATACAAAAATACAAAAATACAAAAATACAAAAATACAAAAATACAAAAATACAAAAATACAAATACAAAATACAAAAATACAAAATACAAAAATACAAAAATACAAAAATACAAAAATACAAAAATACAAAAATACAAAAATACAAAATACAAAAATACAAAAATACAAAAATACAAAAATACAAAAATACAAAAATACAAAAATACAAAAATACAAAAATACAAAAATACAAAAATACAAAAATACAAAAATACAAAAATACAAAAATACAAAAATACAAAAATACAAAAATACAAAAATACAAAAATACAAAAATACAAAAATACAAAAATACAAAAATACAAAAATACAAAAATACAAAAATACAAAAATACAAAAATACAAAAATACAAAAATACAAAAATACAAAAATACAAAAATACAAAAATACAAAAATACAAAAATACAAAAATACAAAAATACAAAATACAAAAATACAAAAATACAAAAATACAAAAATACAAAAATACAAAAATACAAAAATACAAAATACAAAAATACAAAAATACAAAAATACAAAAATACAAAAATACAAAAATACAAAAATACAAAAATACAAAAATACAAAAATACAAAAATACAAAAATACAAAAATACAAAAATACAAAAATACAAAAATACAAAAATACAAAAATACAAAAATACAAAAATACAAAAATACAAAAATACAAAAATACAAAATACAAAAATACAAAAATACAAAAATACAAAAATACAAAATACAAAATACAAAAATACAAAAATACAAAATACAAAAATACAAAAATACAAAAATACAAAATACAAAAATACAAAAATACAAAAATACAAAAATACAAAAATACAAAAATACAAAAATACAAAATACAAATACAAAAATACAAAAATACAAAAATACAAAAATACAAAAATACAAAATACAAAAATACAAAATACAAAATACAAAAATACAAAAATACAAAATACAAAAATACAAAATACAAAAATACAAAAATACAAAAATACAAAAATACAAAAATACAAAATACAAAAATACAAAATACAAAAATACAAAATACAAAAATACAAAAATACAAAAATACAAAAATACAAAAATACAAAAATACAAAATACAAAAATACAAAAATACAAAAATACAAAAATACAAAAATACAAAAATACAAAAATACAAAA
Source organism: Topomyia yanbarensis (assembly GCF_030247195.1). Lineage (NCBI taxonomy): Eukaryota > Metazoa > Arthropoda > Insecta > Diptera > Culicidae > Topomyia > Topomyia yanbarensis. The sequence goes on along the minus strand of NC_080672.1, from coordinate 323,556,871 downwards.
ATACAAAAATACAAAAATACAAAAATACAAAAATACAAAAATACAAAATACAAAAATACAAAAATACAAAAATACAAAAATACAAAAATACAAAAATACAAAAATACAAAAATACAAAAATACAGAAATACAGAAATACAGAAATACAGAAATACAAAAATACAAAAATACAAAATACAAAAATACAAAAATACAAAAATACAAAAATACAAAAATACAAAAATACAAAAATACAAAAATACAAAAATACAAAAATACAAAAATACAAAAATACAAAAATACAAAATACAAAAATACAAAAATACAAAAATACAAAAATACAAAAATACAAAAATACAAAAATACAAAAATACAAAAATACAAAAATACAAAAATACAAAAATACAAAAATACAAAAATACAAAAATACAAAAATACAAAAATACAAAAATACAAAAATACAAAAATACAAAAATACAAAAATACAAAAATACAAAAATACAAAAATACAAAAATACAAAAATACAAAAATACAAAAATACAAAAATACAAAAATACAAAAATACAAAAATACAAAAATACAAAAATACAAAAATACAAAAATACAAAAATACAAAAATACAAAAATACAAAAATACAAAAATACAAAAATACAAAAATACAAAAATACAAAAATACAAAAATACAAAAATACAAAAATACAAAAATACAAAAATACAAAAATACAAAAATACAAAAATGCAAAAATGCAAAAATGCAAACATGCAAAAATGCAAAAATACAAAAATACAAAAATACAAAAATACAAAAATACAAAAATACAAAAATACAAAAATACAAAAATACAAAAATACAAAAATACAAAAATACAAAAATACAAAAATACAAAAATACAAAAATACAAAAATACAAAAATACAAAAATACAAAAATACAAAAATACAAAAATACAAAAATACAAAAATGCAAAAATACGAAAACGCAAACCAACTGTTAATCTAATTTCATTTAAAATTTCCAATTTAAATGAATACTCTTTCAAGTGATTCAATAATTAGGGTGTCTGACAGTAGTTTTTAAGTTTGCAAGTCTAATAGAGCTGGCATAACGTAGTAAGTTTGCTTTCTAACAGCTCACATATGTTTAAAGAATTTTCGAACTTGAAAGAAGAAGCAAATGACCCTAAGGTTAAAACCTTTCTAACCAAATATTAACTTTCCAGAGGACTGTGGACCTACCATTCTATTTACCATTCGCATAGGAAATCCTATAGAACGTAAGACAATTATGCATATAACGGATCTGAAGTTCTCACCATTAAAAAGTTAACTTTCAAAAAAGAATTAAAATTAAAACCACGTAAACCTCAATTCAAATAAATTGAAGCATCGTTTACAGTGCAAGAAACTATTTCGTAAGAGTGGAACTCTATCTTTTATAGCATACATTCTAGCACATGTTTTTGTTTTGTTTTATTGACTGTTGTATATGAGAAACATAGGTATCGTAGGGGCATTCTTACACAATCCTATCTTGTCTATAGTTTATTTGTTTTCACTGCACAGTCAGGGCCAACAACACTGTACTGTTTGTGCGGTGAAGTAGTAACAAATTGGTAAGAAAAATTGATCGCTTGCTTTACAGATAGCTAAGTTAACTGCTTATGATCTGCGCATTGATTTAGAATGCAATTCAACAGGTTACTTATTTTTAACAAAAAATGCTTATATTTTTGTGATCAATTCATCCGTTACACTTTTTCTTAAAATTCAAACGCCATCAAGGTTCAAAATTATTCGAGCATATTGAAAAAAATAAATGAATAGTCAAATAAAACATGAAAATATGTGTATTTTCCATATAAAACTGCAATCGCTTTGGGGCACGTGTTTAAATAATTTAATTTCGTTCCAATGTTGAATTTTTTTATTCTAGCCTCTTAAAGACTCTTCTAATAGTGATATTATTTTCTTGTACTGTAGAAGTGAAACACGTTACCTTAACGAAACCAACAAAACAACTTATTTTAGTAAAAGCAATTCCCCAAACAGGATTTTGCTCGCTAGCTCATGGCTCTGCAAGCATCGAACCAACCAACCAATCTCACCCCTCGTTTTTTTTCTCTCTCTCTCTCCCCCCTCGATTTCTTTTCCAGGATACGTCTACTTCCTGCTATCGTTCTCGCTCATCGGCGCCGTTGTGCTGGGCCTGTTCGGCGTGTATCGGTGTTTCCGCGTGACCGTCAGCCGTACACCGCCCGAGGCTCTGGCTTTGCCGATCCAGTTCATCACCGACGACCTAGCAGCAATAGCAGCAGCACCTCTAAACGCCGACTCGAACCATCCGTCTGTACCCGTAAGTCAGCATCAATGTCATTACATATTAATATTATTATTATTATTATATGCCCTCTGAAGTGGTGAACAGTGCCCGATCAGTTGATCCGTTGGAGCAAGTGGAAAGGTTGTCGAACATAGAGCTCGTCAGCGGATAGCTGGTGGCTGGTTTGTGTCGATAGGTAGTCTCCTTGAGGCGGAGATTCAGGATCTTCAGTATTTACTACTTTGATGACTTTCTTCAACTTTCTGCTTGTAAAGCCACCGGAACAAGCATTCAAAGTGCCATTGGTCCATGGTGTGTTAAAATTGAATGGGATTTACATAATGAGTAACATTTGTTTGATTGTTAGATGTGATGTCTGATCCAAGTTGGTTGAATTCATTCGACGTCCATACTACATCGTTCCCAGTTACGTTTTACTAATTTTTGACAAAATGCGATTTTTGTCAGAAATGCGTTTAATCTACACATTCCTGACAAAGCAGTACTTACTCAAAAATAAGTAAAAGTACGTGAGGCTAGTTGGAAGGAAGTAGTGCAGATGCCGTATGAAGATTGGATCAAAAGTGAGTAACCTGGTACTCAGTATCATAAAAAGTGCTGGTAATCAAGAAGTAAATTTTACTCAGTTTTGGCTTTTGGATGAAGATGTCAAAGTTTGTGTACTTTTTACCTAAAACCCAAATAATGAACATAAACTCATAATACCACTAAGAAATTCATCGGTAAATATTACAAGTTTCGCTTACCTGAACCTTTCGGCATTTATTTGACGCCTAGGAATCTATTCCGAGTTCTTTACTCATTTTAATTTCGCGCAAACCGCATCGTAGTACGACAGGAACTACAAAAATGAAAGGAAAAACATTTGTCGAATCGAAAAATACTTGCTTACGTTTTTCGAAGTTCTTAGAATTACGAAAGTTCAAAATGGTGCAATTTTTGTCAATTTTCTTCACATTTTAAGATTGCTTATGGCGTTTTCGTTTTTTCTCGGTGCTATACCGGTGTGGCGCAAAAAAGAGATAGACTGATTACACCCAAGTTTGAATGAGTGTAGCACCGACTACACCGGTGTAGTGCACAATCAAAAACGAAAATGCCATTAGATTCTAATAACGTTTTTGCCTTTCTCATATAAAGAAAGCTAAAAAAATCGACTTTTCGAATGTTACGTACCATTCGATTCAGTTCATTGAGATCGCAAAATGTCTGTGTGTATGTATGTGTGTATGAATTATTTGACACACACATACACTCTATGCTCACTATCCTCACACTATGCTGCGCACTTATTAAATTGCAAAACTAAACCGATTTTGAATATCCGGGTATGAAAACACATCTACGTGATTCAAGGAATTCAATTCCGAAGACATTTTGTGTATTAATTCAATATTGAATGATCCATTTTCCAAAAATTAATAAGTAAGTAAGTGATTATGTCTCTATTTCGCTTTTTTGAGTTATGTCATAAGATCCTCCACTAATCTGAAATATTTGTTAATGCCCAAAATTATGGAAGACACTGCTATTTTTGTCTAATATTTCCCCATAAATAGTTTTTTGCATTTTAGTGTGAGCAGAGCCAATCGCGGAAACAAATCCAATATTACATCCTACTTGGCAGAGAAAATATTTGTAGTTCTGAGAAAATTTACAAAATATTTGTATTATGAGAAAACTATAACTGATTTGTGTTCAAACCCTACTTTCTCCTGAAGATGAAGAAATATACCTTCGAAACGTTACACTATGGGAAGGCTTGCAACCAAAAATCGAAAATTACATCAACTCCAATTTAATTCAATTCTATACTGAGTGTTTTACACACTATGATTAAGAAAATCCTTGAGTATCTCAGAAAAATGTCTAGTCTAGTCTACACATACACAGCCAATACATGTAGGGATCCTGGAAAATTGCAGACGTTCGTCCATAATTTTTCTTGTCATTATTAATGTTTGTGGCACATATTGAATATGACACAAGCATTAAAGCGGCCAGGCCAACTGTGCAGCATACAAAATAAAAATGATTCAAAATTATACGGCAATCAAATTATTCATTCAATGAATAATTTAATCAACGGATTATCTTGAGTATCTCAGAAAAATGTTTGACTTAACTGGGTAGTATGGATGAAAAATTTGGAAAGAGATATTCCACGTGTGTTTTTGACAACTCTTCATATCTCTATTACATTTTGAATGAAACATATGGTCGCATATGTCATTTGAAAACTAAGGACACGTGTTTTATGATAATATTGTTGAAAATGCACATTCGTTGACTTGATACTACTTTTATGAAAAATAACGTGTAAAAGTCCAAAAATATGCACAAATTAGATCCGAGAAAAAAATCTCCAAAGACCCATGAACTGTCGATGGGGGATGCAAGTCTAATGTTCCTAACTTATAGAGAAGGTTTCACTTGCCTATATTTGCTCTATCATGCTCTCTATACTGAAAACGCTTTAATTGAAGATTGAATGACAGTCACAATTAATTGAGAGACGGTGGATAATTCAGTACACAGTACAACATAGCTGAGACATTTCACACTACCTTCTAGAATACTTTGCAATATCTGCCTGTTTATGCACCAATCGCTTTCTCTCTGTCGCTCTCTGTTTAAATAGTATGAAAGCATATGTGAGCTTATCTCAGTTTACTGCTTCCAAATACGCGCTAAAATACTGGACCTGAAAATGCTATTCTGCACAAAAACCATTTTTTTCAGAAATCTGTAACCAAATGGAAATTTCAAACAAAATTGAACATTGTAGTATCCTAATAAATAATTATGAATTAGTTATGGAATTTGCGTTACAACTTCGTCTCAACAGAATCCGACACTAACTTAGTTAACGAACGAGATTAGCGCCGGATTGACGCTAGGTTCAAAATCGGTGATACAATTTGTGTTCCTGAACAAGGAGAAATATAGCATGGCGCATTCTGTATTGGCCTGCTAAGCCAAACCAAATGTTTCGATTTAATTAGTTCTCATCCGCTTAAAGTGAGCTTCATTTCTCGCGGGACATCACGTTTGATTGGGGGTTTGCTCAGGAACATAAATTGTGTTTCCGTTCTTTGGAGCCAGCGGCAATCCGGCGTTAGCTTAGTCCGTTAACTAAGTGAGTGTCGGATTCTGATGAGACGAAGTCGAAACGCAAATTCCATAACTACTTTAGTTATAGGATTTATGGTCTTCACAAGCAAAAATGGTTTTAAATTTTTTTTAAATTATTATTATTAAATTCTATTTTTTCTTCCTCTGTTTTTTTAATTTTGGCAATCCTATTCATTTTGTTTCCTTTTTTATTGTACACCCAGGTTTTTTACGCGGTTTTTTTGCGCGGTTTTTTACGCAGATTTTCCAACTAACGCGGTTTTTTTACGCAAATTTTCCAATTAACGCGGTTTTTTAATAATATTCTAAGTCCTTTTGAATGCAAAAGACTTAGACTTTCTTCTAAAAAAAATTTCTAAGTCCTTTTAAATGCAAAGAACTTAGAAGAATTTTGACACTTTTTATTTTGCGCGGATTTCGCAATTAACACGGTTTTTGCAAAAAATATTGTAAGTCCTTTTGAATGCATAGGTTTTAGGGAATTTCCGCTAAACCGGATGTCGCCATCTTGGATTTCATAATGACGTCAAACATAAATTTCAAAAATCAATTTCTGGTACCTACTCTTCAAGACCATTCCAAAAATACCCATATTGATTGGGTTACATCGAATTTCGCTAAACCGGAAGTCGCCATCTTGAATTTCAAAATGGCGTCAAAAATCAATTTCTTGCACCTACTCTTCAAGACCATTCCGAAAATATCCATATTGATTAAGTTTTAGCGAATTTTGCTAAACCGGAAGTCGCCACCTTTGATTTCAAAATGGCGTCAAAAATCAATTTCTGAAACCTACTCTTCAAGACCATTCTAAATATACCCATATTGATTGGGTTATAGCTAATTTCGCTGAACCGGAAGTCGTCATCTTTGATTTCAAAATGGCGTCAAAAATCAATTTCTGGTACCTACTCTTCAAGACCATTCCGAAAATACCCATATTGATTGGGTTACAGCGAATTTCGCTAAACCGGAAGTCGCCATCTTGGATTTCAAAATGGCGTCAAAAATCAATTTCTCGCACCTACTCTTCAAGACCATTCCAAATATACCCATATTGATTGGGTTATAGCGAATTTCGCTAAACCGGAGGTCGCCATCTTTGATTTAAAAATGACGCCAAAAATCAATTTCTAGCACCTACTCTTCAATATCATTCCGAAAATACCCATATTGTTGGGGTGTGGGCCATAAGGAGTCTTCCAGACCCGTCTCTTCCATCTTTCAAATCTTTTGCATTCAAAAGGATATTTTTGCAAAAACCGTGTTAATTGCGAAATCCGCACAAAAAAAAAACTTACAAAAAACACTTACAAGGTCTTTTGCTGAGTTTTTTTACGCGGATTTTCGAAATTACGCGGATTTTCCAATTAACGCGGTTTTTTACGCGGATTTTCCAATAAACGCGGTTTTTTACGCGGATTTTCCAATCAACGCGGTTTTTTACGCGGTACCTATCCCCAGCGTAAAAAAACCTGGGTGTATTCATCTTATTGATTTTATTAATGTTATACACTAGGGCATTGCAAAAAAAATTTTTTTGAATTCTCGAAGGCCCCCCCTCTCATATTGTGACAAATGTCAAAGCAAGCTCAGATGCCAAATTTCACATCATTTGTACAATTTTAGACCCCCGCCCACTTCGCTTGAAATGTTTTGAAATTGCTACTATGGGAAAATATGGAGGAAAAATACATTAAATGCTATAACTTTTAAAGTAGCAATCAGAAAATTACAATTTATACCTCTTTTGAAAGGAAATAATCTTAGTATTTGAATGGAGATATTCTTGTTTCTAGCAAAATACGGGAAAGAGGGGTACTGGGTCATTTTGGCCTCAAAATCCCCTATTTTTAATTATTTTTCTGCTCCGTTATGCAAATCATACATATTTTGTAGTTTTTCTAATGTAAAAAATCTCAAAAATCGATCGGAGCCTTTTTGACCTTTGTCCGAATACGAGAAGTTGGGGTTAAATGGCCTTTTGTCATTCATATTAAACTTCATTATTTTGTCGTGAATATATCTCTATTATTCTTCACTCAATTTTAATAAACTATACCTTGTTGAACGTGTAAAATCCTTAGGATTATAACAAAAATATAGTCGTTACCGGTAAAATTCAGAAACATCAAATTATCTGACATATAGTGTCGATTTCACATTTTTATCATAAAATGGCACATATTAACTCCATTTAACAACAAAATTCTTATTTAATTTACTACTTTTAGTGTAAAATATGCTTAGGGATCACATGAGAAAAGTTTCATTTCTGGAAAAATAGGGGAAGTTGAGGTATTAGGACAAGTAATGAAAAAAATGAGATTTGTAAAGTAAATATCAAAAAGTTTGATGTTTCTGAATTTTACCTCTAACGTATTTATTTTTGTTTTATTTCTCAGAATTTTACACGTTCAATAAGTTACATTTTATGAAAATTGATTGAAGAATAATAGAGATATATGCATGAGAAAATAATAAAATTTAATATGAATGACAAAAGGCCCTATAACCCCAAGTTCTCGTACTCGGACTAAGGTCAAAAGGATTCCGTTCGATTTCGGAGATTTTTTCACATTAGAAAAACTACAAAATATGTACGATTTGCATCACGGAGCAGAGAAATCATACGTCTCCCAACCTTTGAACGGAACGGATCGTTATATTTCACAGTGGTGCTCGGTGTGTAAATTTTAGTGAGTCAAGGTCATCCTTTGTTCGTTCGTTAGCAGCCGTTCTGCTGGTGCCGACAGTAAATCCAGTACATTGTTTTCGCTGGTGCGGAACAATCGACGTTGTTTGCAGATAAGTTTTGCTTTATTTTTTTTTCCTCGTTTGCTTTCTTTCCTTTTCCCTACTTTTACTCTACCTTGTAATCAAATAATAAGACACATTCCCGTTTATATAACGCTCTGCCCTCGTGCTTAAATGGCCGAGGGCGAAATACCATCTGATGTAATCATGGAAGTCCCTGATCCCCCTAATACTCGCATTGCTCCCCGTATAAAGCAGTACCCAGAAGGTTCCTCTGGGCCATGGGTGGTATATTTTCGGACCGGAGAGAAACCGGTTAATATATTAAAACTTTCTCGAGATCTGACTGCTAATTACCCGGCCGTAACTCAGATAACACGTGTTCGGGCAAACAAGATACGTGTTCTAGTGAGTGATCTCGGCCAGGCAAACGCGATTGCTTGCTGTGAGCGCTTTACGCGGGAATTTAAAGCGTACGTGCCTTGTGTGGCCTGTGAAATCGATGGGGTAGTGTCCGAACCGGGCCTGAAATGCGAAGAACTGTTGGAGCACGGGGTTGGCTGCTTTAAGAACCCCTCTCTTGAACAGATTAAGATCTTAGAATGCAAACAATTGTATACCGCAAACACCGAGGGAGGTAAGACTACCTACTCTCTATCAGGCTCGCTTCGGGCGACATTCGCCGGGTCCTCTCTTCCCAACTACATCCTCCTTGACAGGGTTCGCCTACCAGTTCGCCTGTTTGTACCGCGGGTCATGAGCTGCAGCAATTGCAAGCAGTTGGGCCACACAGCCACATATTGTGGAAATAAGAAACGATGCGGCAAATGCGAAGGAGAGCATGAGGATGACTCTTGCGACAAAGAAACTGAAAAGTGTATTTGCTGCGGGGGCCCTTCACATGCTCTTAAATCATGCCCTGCGTACAAGCAGCGCGGGGATAAAATTAAGCGCTCCCTTAAGGAACGCTCAAGGCGTTCTTATGCAGAAATGCTAAAGAATGCTTCGCCATCTGTCGCTTCCGAAAATTCCTTTGCTCTTTTGGCTGGCGTTGAGCAAGAATCTGACGACCCACAAGAGGGAACATCATTGGTTAACCCAGGGGAATCCAGGAAGAGGAGAAATCTAGCCTCCCCTACATTGCCTCGTAAGGGTGCCAAGGTGTCGTCCACTCAGAGTGCGCCAACCGCAATCAATAAATCCAACGGAAGTGATGCACAAAAGCCGAAGCAATTTGCTCCAGGACTTGGAAATATTAATTCTAACAAGGAGTACCCACCACTTCCAGGGACACCAAAAACCCCAAGTGTCCCCTTTTTTCAAACAGATACTCAGTCCAGTAGCGGACTAATGAAATTTTCTGACATAGTGGACTTAATTTTCACAGCTTTCAATGTTACTGATCCTCTTAAAAGCCTTCTGATACGTTTTCTCCCTATAGTGCAAACATTTTTGAAGCAGTTGACTACTAAATGGCCCCTCCTTGCAGCGATCGTATCCTTCGATGGCTAAGTCATCGAACGAGGTCACCGATTCGATCACTGTTCTACAGTGGAACAGCAGAAGTATCCTCCCGAAAATCGATTCCTTTAAATTTTTACTAAATAGTTTAAAATGTGATGCTTTCGCATTATGTGAAACTTGGTTAACTTCCGATATAAATCTCAACTTCCACGACTTTAATATAATTCGTCTGGATCGAGAAAACCCCTATGGAGGAGTACTTTTGGGGATCAAAAAGTGCTATTCTTTCAACCGAATTAACCTCCCTTCGACACCAGGCATTGAAATTGTCGCTTGTCAAGTTTTAATCAAAGGTAAAGACCTTTGCATTGCTTCCATCTACATTCCTCCTAGAGCCTCGGTAGGGCACCGAACGCTTTGTAATATCACGGAATCCTTACCGGCACCACGGCTAGTTCTGGGAGACTTTAACTCGCACGGTACGGTATGGGGCTGTCTTCATGATGATAATAGATCAACATTAATCCAAGATCTTTGCGATAATTTCAACATGACCATCTTAAACACGGGAGAAATGACGCGGATTCCTACACCACCAGCACGCGCAAGCGCGTTGGATTTATCGCTTTGCTCGACATCGCTACAGTTAGATTGCATGTGGAAGGTGATCCCTGATCCCCACGGTAGCGATCATTTGCCTATCGTGATTTCAATTGCTAACGGTTCAAGACCATCGGAAACAATCAATGTATCGTATGACCTCACACGGAACATTGATTGGAAGAGTTACGCGACCGCGATATCCGTTAAAATCGAATCCACTCAAGAACTTCCTCCGGAGGAAGAGTACAGGTTTTTGGCTGGCTTGATTCTCGACAGTGCGAATCAAGCTCAGACTAAACCAGTACCCAGCGCGAATACCCATAGACGGTCTCCCACCCTGTGGTGGGATAAAGAGTGCTCAGAGCTGTACGCGGAAAAGTCCACTGCATATAAGGCCTTCCGGGAAGACGGGTTACCCGCTAGCTATCAACAGTACGCGTCGTTAGAAAGGCGAATGAAGAGTCTAATGAAAGCCAAAAAACGCAGTTATTGGCGCCGGTTCGTCGACGGGTTAACGAGAGAAACAGCGATGAGCACTCTTTGGGGTACGGCTCGACGTATGCGTAATCATAATAGTACCAACGAGAACGTGGAATATTCAAACCGTTGGATATTCGCTTTCGCCAAGAAGATCTGTCCGGACTCTGTCCCGGTACAAAAAACGTACCACGCCGCGTCTTCTCACGATACCGCGAACGAAACACCGTTTTCGATGGTGGAGTTCTCACTTGCTCTCTTATCGTGCAACAATAAAGCCCCAGGGTTAGACAGAATCAAATTCAACTTGCTGAAGAATCTGCCTGACACTGCAAAAAGGCGCCTGTTGAATTTATTTAACAAGTTTCTTGAGGGTAACATTGTCCCTTATGAATGGAGGCAAGTGAAGGTCATCGCCATCCAAAAACCAGGAAAACCAGCCTCCGACCACAACTCGTATCGGCCGATTGCAATGCTGTCCTGTATTCGGAAGTTGTTCGAGAAAATGATCATGTTTCGCCTCGACAATTGGGTTGAAGCAAATGGCTTACTGTCAGATACACAATTTGGCTTCCGCAAAGGCAAAGGGACGAACGATTGCCTTGCGTTGCTTTCTACAGAAATCCAAATGGCCTATGCTAACAAAGAGCAGATGGCATCAGTCTTCTTGGATATTAAGGGGGCTTTTGACTCAGTTTCTATCAACATTCTGTCAGAGAAGCTGCACCAGCATGGTCTTTCACCAATTTTAAATAACTTTTTGCTAAACCTGTTGTCTGAAAAGCACATGCACTTTTCGCATGGCGATTTAACAACATTGCGGTTTAGCTACATGGGTCTTCCCCAGGGCTCATGTCTAAGTCCCCTGCTCTACAATTTCTACGTGAATGACATTGACGATTGTCTTGCCAATTCATGCACGCTAAGGCAACTTGCAGACGACGGGGTGGTCTCTGTTACAGGGCCCAAAGCTGCCGACTTGCAAGGACCATTACAAAATACCTTGGACAATTTGTCTGCTTGGGCTCTTCAGCTGGGTATTGAGTTCTCCACGGAGAAAACTGAGTTGGTTGTTTTTTCTAGGAAGCGTGAGCCGGCGCAACTCCAGCTTCTATTAATGGGTGTAACGATCAATCAGGTTTTCACATTTAAATATCTCGGGGTATGGTTCGACTCTAAAGGTACCTGGGGATGTCACATTAGGTATCTGAAACAGAAATGCCAACAAAGGATCAATTTTCTCCGAACAATAACTGGAACATGGTGGGGTGCTCACCCAGGAGACCTGATCAGGTTGTACCAAACAACGATATTGTCGGTGATGGAGTACGGGTGTTTCTGTTTCCGATCCGCTGCGAACATACACTTCATCAAACTGGAGAGAATCCAGTATCGTTGCTTGCGCATTGCCTTGGGTTGCATGCACTCGACCCATACGATGAGTCTCGAAGTGCTGGCGGGCGTTCTTCCGCTAAAAAATCGATTTTGGGAACTCTCATATCGATTGCTCATCCGATGCGACATTCTGAACCCGTTGGTAATTGAAAACTTCGAGAGGCTCGTCGAGCTTAATTCTCAAACCCGTTTTATGTCCTTGTACTTCGACTACATGGCACAGAGCATCAATCCTTCTTCGTACAATCCCAATCGTGTCCGTTTCCTAGATACTTCTGATTCTACTGTATTCTTCGACACATCCATGAAGGAAGAGATTCGTGGAATCCCGGACCATATACGCCCGCAGGTGATCCCCAATATATTTTATAATAAATTCCGAGAAGTCGACTGCGACAAAATGTTTTACACTGACGGATCAAATCTCGATGGGTCCACTGGCTTCGGTATCTTCAACAATACTATCACCGCTTCATTCAAGCTCAATGACCCCGCTTCAGTTTACGTCGCAGAGTTAGCTGCAATTCAGTACACCCTTGGGATCATCGACACTCTGCCCACAGATCACTACTTCATCGTTTCGGACAGCCTCAGCTCTATCGAGGCTCTTCGTGCGGTGAAGCCTAAAAAGCAATTACCGTATTTTCTGGGGAAGATACAGGAGTCCTTGTGTACGTTATCTGAAAAATCTTATCAGATTACCTTTGTTTGGGTCCCCTCTCATTGTTCTATCCCGGGCAATGAAAAGGCCGACTCATTAGCAAAGGTGGGCGCATTAAATGGTGACATATACGAAAGACCAATCTGCTTCAACGAATTTTTTAGTATTTGTCGTCAGAGGACGCTCAACAGTTGGCAAACCTCGTGGAGCAATGGGGAACTTGGACGATGGCTACATTCGATTATCCCAAAGGTATCAACGAAGCCTTGGTTCGGGGGGATGGATGTGGGTCGGGATTTTATTCGCGTAATGTCCCGACTTATGTCCAATAACTACACCATGGATGCGCATTTGCGGCGTATTGGGCTTGCGGAGAGTAGTCTGTGCGCTTGTGACGAGGGCTATCACGACATCGAACACGTTGTCTGGGTATGCGCCGGGTATTGTGACGCCAGGTCTCAGTTAAAGGAATCCCTTCGGGCCCGAGGTAGACCACCCAATGTACCAGTCCGAGATATGCTGGCAACTCGTGATTTCCCCTATATGTCCCTTATTTATACCTTCATAAAAACGATAAATATCCCAATTTAGCCCCTCTCTTTTATTTCTCGTTTTTAGAGTTTCCTCCTGCCTTGTGGAACCGATCAGCTCCAGAGTGCCACTATGTAACCGCCATCGCCCTTACCACTACGCCTGCATAGAAGGAAACTGAAGCGAGAGCGACTCGAGGTCCGATGACTTTTGAAGGATTCCCCGCGGGTCCGAAGAATACCATCCGCCAATCTGGTACTCGACGACTTACTAGACTGAGGCGCAAATTTGATACGCTGATCTCCCTCCCCCCCCCCCGCCGTTCGAGCGAAAGTTGCAAGTTTTGCTCTTCTTTCCCTGTCTCTCCCCTGTCCTTGATACAACTGCTGCTACACTGATGCGGATATAAGCCACCCTTTGAATATCTTGACCAAGCATAAGTTTTAGTTAAAAAATTCAAATTAGTATTCTGTATTCCTAGTTTTAAGATAGCTATAATTTTTACTCTTTATTGAAACTCTTGTCCTCCATCTTGTAAATAGAATTGAATCCCTAGTTTTAAGATTTCTGTGAAATTTCTCATAAATATTTGTTCCCCCTTTTGTGTACTAAACTATATTGTTAGTTTTAAGATAACCGTAAAATATTTCGTAAAATACTATTACTCCCCCTCTTGTATATCAAAGTGAATCCCTTGTTTTAAATTTTTTCATAAAAAAATCTTTTGGCCCTCTTTTGTATATTGAATCTTATTTCTAGTCTTAAGATAGCTGTAAACTTTCTTTTCCTTTGTAAAAAAAAATATTTCAACATTGTAACCTCCTAGTTTTAAGATATCCAAAATGTAAAAACAAAAGCATTTGGCACCGCCAAGCTAACGCATTTGTGCCTATCAAATAAACGAAATGAATAAAAAAAAACGGAGCAGAAAAAGCATTAAAAATATGGGATTTTGAGTCCAGAATGACCCAGTACCCCACTTTCCCGTATTTTTCTGGAAACAAGAATATCTCAATTCAAATACTATGATTATTTCCTTTCAAAAGAGGGATAAATTGTAATTTTCTGATTGCTACTTCAAAAGTTATAGCATTTAATGTATGTTTCCTCCATATTTTCCCATAGTACCAATTTCAAAAAAAAAATTCAAGCGAAGTGGGCGGGGGTCTAAAATTGGCCAAATGATGTGAAATGTGGTATCTGAGCTTACTTTTACATTTGTCACAATATGAGAGGGGGGCCTTTGAGAATTCAAAAAAAAAATTGCAATGCCCTATTATACACACGTCACATTTACAGCCAAAATTTTAATTCCTTCCAAAAAAATTTCTTGCATTAGCTAGCATAACTAGAAATAATTAACACGTATTTTTTGTTTTTGGCCGAATGATATTTTTTCAAGCTATTAGTTTTTAAACTGTTGAAGTTATTAAAATTGATTTTTTTTTAATCACTAATAACTCGGCAACGATCTGATATATGAAAAAAAACTAAATAAAAACAAGTTGAGTTTTAAAATGATTTAATTTTGGAAAAAAAAACAAATCAATTTTTTTAACTTATATGACTTGTGAAATTTACAATTATAAGAAACAAATTGATTTGTTTTAACGTTGGATCAAATTTTTTTCATGTTAAAAAGATTGAGTAGAAATTTAGGAGATGATATCAACATACTTTGCGAGATATTACAATTATAAACTTGAAACAAGGCAATTTTACACTAAACGCCCAGTAATAGGCCTTTTATAATTGAAATCTCTCGTAAAATACTTCGTGTTTCATTCTGAAATTTTCACACAATCTTCTCGAAATATTCAGAAATTATTTTAAAAAAATTCAAAAAAATTTTTTGGCTCGACTTAACAAAAAACATTTGCTTCAAATATTTGCAGAATACATAAGTTACATAACAAAAACAAATATTACAAAAAAATTCCGGTGAGATCATGACAAAACGTAACTTTTATAATTAATTTTTTCCACAAATCCTAATAGTTTCTGTGTGAGCGAAAAATGTTCAATTTTTAAAAATTTTAAAAATATTTAAAAAAGTTCAAAAACTTATAACTATAAAAAAAAACTACTATAGTAGGTCAAAGCAAAAAATGCGTGTCAATGATTTTTAGCTAAAGAATC
The DNA here is from genome assembly GCF_030247195.1 of Topomyia yanbarensis. Lineage (NCBI taxonomy): Eukaryota > Metazoa > Arthropoda > Insecta > Diptera > Culicidae > Topomyia > Topomyia yanbarensis. The sequence continues at coordinate 323,541,388 of NC_080672.1, read as the reverse complement.
CAAAAAAGTTGGGACCTTTAACCAACCCTAGTCACAATTGAGGTTTAATGGTAGTTTTATAGCCACTCATAAAACATAGATTGCACTTGTAGCATGCTGTAAAACTTCAATTGTTACTTGGGAATGAAAATCGGTTCAGTGGTTCAAAAGAAATGAATTTTTAAAAATGCAACTTTTGAAAAATCACAATTTTTTAACCAGTCTAGCGTGGAAAGCGACATCCTAATGACGAAATAAAAAACGATTCAAATACATACTGATTTACATATGCATACCTAGATACGAACATATACATATTTATATACTCAGATGCATGCATACATATATGGGTTTATAAGCGCGATATAATCGAAGCATTACTGTATAAAAGGCTTTTCACTGGGCGTTTAGTGTAAAATTGCCTTGTTTTAAGTTTATAGCTGTAATATCTCGCAAACTATTTTGATATCCACTCCCAAATTTTCACACAATCTTTTCAACATGATTCTTAATATTTTACAAAAATAATAAAAATATAATAAAAATATGGTTCACCTTAAAAAAAATCTTTTTTTTTTAATAATTGCAGAATTCATAAGTTATATAACAAAAAAATTGTTCAATTTTTTGGATAAGCTCATTTGAAAACGCAACTATTTTTAATTATTTTTTTTCATATATCGAATCGTTTCCGAGTTATCGATGATTGAAAAATGTTCAAAAACTAATAACTTGAAACAATATCATATTCATCCTAGTCTAGTCTACACATACACAGCCAATACACGTAGGAATCCTGGAAAATTGCAGACGTTCGCCTACAATTTTTCTTGTCAATATTGATGTTTATGGCACATATTGTATGTGACACAATCATTAAAGCGACCAACTGTGCAGCGTACAAAATGAAGGTGATTTAAAAGTATACGGCAATCAAATTATTCATTTAATGAAGAATTTAATCAACGAGTTGTTTTAAACTTTGAATAAGGAAGAAACGTGGACAACCGTACCGACCGTTTCTTTTCAATAGGGGTTCTATAAATCGTTGAGAGTGACTTGGGTAAAAATTAATGTCACTCCTTTGGTCCTAAGTTCCTGGGATGGGACAGAGGTATTAAGTCTTGTCCTGGCTTATAAGCCTTGGTTATAGCGCCTTTGCTCGCTCTCTGAAATAATGAAAGAAAAAAATTGGCGAAATCGATTAATTAGTATTAGCGGAGAAATCAAGATAAATCCCATTTCAATGGAATAACAATATAAAATATTATAAATACTAGAACGAGCTCACCGATAATCCCTAGTAACAATTGAGGTTTTATAGTAGTTTTATAGCCACTGATAAAACTTAGATTGCACTTGTAACTGGCTATAAAACTTCAATTGTTACTTGGGATGAATACCCGCCGAAGCTGATACAGAACCTGACACATCCGTCACGACCTTTATGGTGCTGCCGGCACTGACTGTAGATCGCCCGTGATCTGTCGGTGACCCTAAGTCCGCCTATAGACTCCGAACGCAAACCCACATTTGCGAGTGAGAAAATGTTTGCTTGTTCCACCCGTTTGCTTTCACCGAAGTACGAGTTCTTGAAAGTGCAGGAAAACCACATGGTTGGTCTGTATTGGTTTAAGGTGCGACACTTGGTGGTATTCCCCTAATTGATGAGGTATCAATTTAAAAGATTTGCCAAATTTTCGTTCCACTTTGGCGAGAATTTTTGAGGGAAATCTTCACTTTTTGTTCATTCCTTTTGTGTCTGAAAAAATATCATATTCAGTCAAAGTAAAAAAGTACGTGTCAATCATTTTTAGCTAAAGAATGCAAGAAAAAAGTTGAAAGGAATTAAAATTTTGATTGTAAATTTGACGTGGAATGACCCACATATTATTCATTGCATTTTTTATTATTTTTTTTATTTTATTCATTTTATTCGTTTCATTTATTTTTTAATTTGTTTATTTAATTTATTTTATACATTTCGTTCGTTTTATTGTTGAGTTATTCCTTTTATTCATTTCATCCAATTTGTTAGTTTGAAACACTTTAATTTGACAACTTTTTTTTAAAGCTGTCTAATTTTATATTTAGTAAACTGAACTAATATGATTTATTACTTTGAATATTTTGATTTTTATTTGTTTATTTTGTTTTATTGATTTTCTATAGTTCATTCGAGGTTTTATTTGCGCAGGACTTGAAACAGTGTTCATCCGACCTCTAATTGGTTGCCTTCTTCGCATGGGTTCTGAAAACTAATGATCAGTGATATGTGTAATAAATGTCCCATTTCACTGCTAGGTGGATTAAATCGTTTTTTTTTTTGAAATACGTAAGAAGAAAAATCTTACCAAAAATCTTTTCTTGTTTGACTATGCTTTCCGACCACGGAAGGCATATTTTAGGCTTCAAATTGCGAACAAAAAAATAGCTTATTTAGCAGCAAACCCTGGCTACTTTGCTTCGGCCAACTAGGTGCCAAACAGTCGAAAAAACGACTATCAGGGCGCACTTTTGCGTTTGCAATCATACCCACCTACATACATCGTATTTCGCTTTTAAAAATATCGTATAGATTGATACTGTTGCCAGCGGGCAATATTGTTCTTTTTTCTGTCATTCATTCGTTGGATTTACCGCTCCGTGCAGTTTGACGATGATGAAAAGAGTGATGGCAAAAATAAAATCAACTGCCTTTAAACCGAAAAGTGCTTTATGATGATTATGATTAATTGCTTGTTCACGATGCTGTAAAGTATAAATAAATGGATGATTCTGAATATTTCGAACAGAGTACAACATTGCTGCAAGTATATTTTTATTTCTTTGCACGAACAGGAATGTGTTGTGCGACGTGCATTCTTCAGTTTATCCATTGCTCCTTTTTTCTTATAGATATGTATATAGAATAATCGACTTCAGCGGTGAATTATGGATATGAAACCCCCAAGGGAACGTGTTTTTGTCATATGAATCACACACACAAAAACGAACAGAAGCTAGCAGCGCTTTGTTTTTTGTCGGAATGCAGCAACGCCATCCCCGCCGCCTGCAGAATCGTCACATTTTGTTCCGTCAGCACGTTGCACGGACTGGGTGCAACCACGGTACCATTAGGGAGAAACCATTATAATTAAAACAATCCGGTAACGTAACAATAAGTTCGCTACGATTTAAAGCGCTGCAGCTGGCGGTTGCATGCTAATTAGAAAATTGTCTCGCCTCGCGCACCTTTTTTGCGTTTCGCACAAAACCTCTTCGCATCGGTGCATCCCACGCCACGCTGCATGCCGGTTGGTTGATGCAGGTGCCTCAACGCACGCAGCCAGTGCAAACTCGCACTCGACTAGAGGTAGGCTATAGGCGCAATCCCGAAAGTTCCACACAAACAGGAAATCGAAACTGGTGGACCCCTCCGGAGACTTCGACCGTGTTTTCTTTCTGCTGATATGCGTGATTTCGTCCCGCGAGCTGGCAGTAGGCGGCGAGTAAGATGTTGAACAGCTCGTTCCACTGTGTCTCATTGATTGGTAGGTAATCGAATCTCTTGCGTCGAGCGCGAAACGTTAAACACACTCCCAAGGCAATCTGGTCTAAAATTCTGCTACCGACCGGCCAGGCAACGCCTCGGAAACACCGTGTGCAACTTCTGTCATACGTGCGCGGCTGTTCACGGATTACTAATGCAGGTGACAGGTGTTAAATTTCAAGCTATAATTAATATTCATCGCTAGTAGATGATAGCAGAGATGCCAGGTACTTTTTTCAAATGTCTGCAATAATAATTTTAAAAGTCTGGAAAGAACAAAAATGTGAGGAAAGCTAGTGTAACCAAAAACCTTTATATTCAAAAATCTGCAAATATCTGCAACCAAACTAAAAAATCTGCAAATATCTGCAACCAAACGGAAAAATCTGCAAATATCTGCGTCACCGAAAAAATCTGCAGCTTAAATTAAAAGTCTGCGAATTTGCAGACTTGTCTGCAAATCTGGCATCTTTGGATGATAGACTGCACTGAACTGACGAGGGGAGGGAGAGAGACGGCAATGATCGCAGTTTGGCGAGTGCATTTCCGACTACGTGCATTGGCCACTTGTTGACCACAACCTGCGACTAGTTAGGGCCGCCCCGCTGTTTCAGTTTGCGCATATAAGGTACCCTCGCGACTGAAATTGGGGGCGTAGAGTAACGCGGTCGAACGAAACTCGATGACGTACGGACGCGGCAGATGAGCCGTCGGTCGATCGGTCGGTCGGTTGCTTGGTTCCCTCATCCACCAACCGCGGCTGGTGCGCGGACCGGGGCAACTTTTTCAAACTGAAGAGAATTTCCATAAATTCATGCTGACAGTCTCGACGAAATAAAATTTCGCTTGCAGCCAAACATGATCGTTTCAAATTATAAAACCATCAGGATGAGAGGATATTTATTCGCTAGCCTCATTCTTGCTGTCACAGGCCAGATCTCCGTTGGACTCACCCGTCCGCTCGTTCTCCGCTGCAATGCCCCCATAATCTGGTCTGGAGAAGAAAGAAGACTGAACGAGGCACGGTTGTAAAGCAATTCATTTGAGTCCCGAGCGATGTCAAAATATTGCCAGTTTAAATAAGGTTTCAAATCAGAGAATGTACATATTTGTTTTGCGGTTTTATGGCGTCCATTCGGAATGTCAGCGAATGATTTAGGGCAACCAAAACAATGCATCTGCGGTGCGCGCATGCCGTCAGCTGAACCTTATTATTGAAACTGTCATTTTTCGAAGCGCTATCTGGAATCTCAACGGAGGGATGAGGGGAAATGGTTGAAATTAACTGTTCCAATCGGTGCAATGACCTCGGTTAGTAAACGGATTCTTGGCAATCGATTTTTTTTTTAAAATATGTTTTTATCTAATTGTCAGAGAAACAATAATATTATTCAGCTGTAGTTTCTTTAAAAATGAGAATAACTTTTAAAGACAATAAGAGTTGGATGCTAAATAGCACACATACAGACACCTTTTCCTTTGTTTAACATTCTAAATCCAAAAAATGGATTTGGTAGTGGATCTAACATCTCATATTCTGTGCTGAACGCGCGCAACATGTTACGCAGTTAAAATCGATAATTATTTCCAATCACCAAACACAACGGTCACGATACTCTACCCGAGCCAGCACAAAGCGATCAACAAAAGCAGTAACTTTTATATTGTGTGTCTTATCCAAAGTACACCAGCAACTGTCGCTAAAATCTTTTTTTTTTAATCTTTTAATCTAATGCTAGTTAGATAAGCGCAAACCAGCACCAAATTGGCTCTAGTTAAACACAAACACAGCAGTTCTGTTTGCCGACGACAACTGCATCTTTAATTTTTGCCGTTGTGATCTGTTTAGCTGAGTGAGTCGCAGGAGCAAACGGTTGCTATTGACTTACGGGTTTTTCGCGTAAGACTAAGCTTTCATGGTGTGCAATATTTGCTAAAGGTGAAGCATAGGGAAGAGCAGAGATAGCGTAGTTGGTAACTTGGCTTGTGGAAGTCGCTTTTATCGAGTTCTAACATGTCAGGCATTAAGTGCAGATAACGTCAAATGAATTGGTCCAGTCGAAACCATTCATTATGCATAACGACTTAAAACACGTGTAGCAACTACTTCCCGGTACTTCAAATGGTGTGGTTAGAATGTGGGTGGACCACTTCCTTCTACCTAACCCTACAGTATAAAACAATACGATAGTATAATTACACAGAACATTCTTGGCACCCATCAAGGACAAACTAATACGTGCCTCTTTACATTACCTAATTTTACAAAATCAAATAAACGAATCATATCATAAAAAAGTAGAAGGTTATTTTTATAGAAGACTGATCACCAAAACTCTTCAAAAAGGTGACATGTCCTTTCTTTCAATCGATTGCCAATTGCTGCTAAATTTCATCAATCAATCATATACGTATCCAATGAGTGCGTCCATTTTTTACATTTCTTATAAAAGAAATGTATAGAATTCGCTCAAACTTTCCAGATTTTTCCCAAGGCCCGGAGGGCCGAGTCTTATATACCAATCGACTCAGCTCGACGATTTGGGACAATGTCTGAGTGTCCAGCAGTGTCTGTGTGTGTATGTAACGGACAAACTCTCATTCTCATTCGGACAAACCGATCTTTTCCAATTCAATTTTAAATGAAAGTCCTATCAGCCAGACAGAACGCTATTAACTTTTTTTTAGATTCTGATGTTTAGTTTCCAAGATATGAATGTTTAAATGTGTAAAAATGGTGTTCTTTTTGCATTTTTTTTAAATTATCTGCCGAATTTGCAAACATAGATAAACACTTTATATATCTTTGGACAGACTATACGAATACCTTTCAAACGAGCTATAGATTGTTGAAATCGGATTATTATCAATAGAGATATTTATCATTAAATATGGACGAAAGTTTTTTATCATTTCCCATAGCCTCAAATAAGACCAAAAACAGGCAATCTATTTTTAACGCCAAAACGGCTAATTTTAGGTCAATAGTATTTTTGGAGAATTTGATTAATCCACCTAAGAGTGAGATAAATTTTCTTGGAAGTGATTGTATTGAAATGATGTCTTAGGGGGTGGGCATAGCGTAGTTGGTAAATCGATTGCCTTGTACGCAGCGCACCTGGGTTCGAGTTCTAACCCCGCACATAGGGTTAGATATTTTTCATAAGAGATTTTTCTAACCCGAGGAGGCGAATGACCTTAAGGTTAAAACCTCTATAATCTAAATAAAAAAATGATGTCTTCAGCAAATTTATAGCTCTTACTTTTGCGAAAAACTTTACTGAAGACATCAAATATTTATTTTGAATATCTTAAAAGTTGTAGCTTGTTGTTTGTGGATTACCCTTTGTCGGCTATTTATTGTTCAATATAGTAGTAAAGCATTTAAATTAGCCAAATATTATTCCGATAAAACGAATTTCGTATTTCCTATCTACAATCTATCTACAATCGCTAGAAATAACCGCCGAACAATTCTAAGTTGTCTATATGGAACTTGATCACTTGTCGATGAAAAAAATTTCTTTTTGCGCGAACCTGATGACTGCAAAGTTTCCAAGTTACAAACATCGGATCGATCTGAAACATATCTTGGAAAATGGAAAGCGAAATAAATAACTCCAAGCAACGGCGTAAACAAGACAAGGCTTCAGGATTCAACACCACCCTTTGCCACCCACCCAAAAAAATAATTGGATTGATGAGAATAATTCACTGATGCTGACTGACTTCATTCAATATTACAATAATAATTATCAAATCAGTACAATGATAACCTGTCGTTTTAAACATCATGAGGACTTTTGAAAAGTTGTGGGAATGGGATCCTGGCCTGTAACTGATCTATTGGTCTTAATCTAACAATTGTCTAATCACATCAATATCAAATACCTGCCTGAAAACATTCCAATAGACACTCATTCCAGAGTTCTGAAATCAATCATAATCCTCAGATTTCCTATCATATTGAGCTCACTTTTGAATGGATGTACTGTAATATGGATTAGGGTCTTTCTTAATAGGAAGCGAAGTTGGAAACACAGAAACATGAAACATAGAACTGCTTTTACCGAAATTTGTTTTTATTTTTGGAATGCGTAGAGTTGAGACGAAAACGTAATATGATTAATAACGAGCATAACACTTTCCGAAAGTTGAGTAAAACTTATGAAAAATGGCATTTTCCGTTCGACTCTAGCAGGTCCTGATCAATTTTGATGAGCTTTTAATTTACAACAATGTACTACCAATTATATGAGTAGGTAAAATAAATGTTCGCAAACAGTAATTTAAGGTCAAGATTACATCATTTTGCAATCGCCAATTCCGGAGGTTTAGTATCGTCGATGAATTTTACAAACGTTAAACAGCACATCATCTGATAAAATAACTTTGGCGTTATATCCTCTAAGAAGTATTTATGGAGAATTCACTCTTCAAACAAATCTAGTTCGAGACTTAATGTCTTCAGCAAAATTTTACGGAGTGGTATTACAAATCACTCTGGTGAAGACAAGAAGGCTCTGTGTGTTCAGGGTATCAACATATTTTAGGCTATTTGAACCTTTAAAATAAATTATTATGATTTTACTCTTTATGATCTTCTATTATTTATAAACAATAAATTTTACATTTTATCTAAAGCTTTAGTTTGTGAAGCTCTCAATAAAAAGTTGTTTAAGATAAAAAAATGAATTAAGGAACATTTCTTAAATATCATTTTAAAACTCGATATACTCCCTACACGTAGTATTTATTCCTGCAAATAAAGTTGTTTTAAATGATAGTCTCAACAAATTCGCTAAAGAAACGAACTCTGTTATTATTTTTTGAAAAATAATTTCTCCATAATTTTAAAACTTCAAATATGACGGTTTCGGAATTATGCCATTTGGAGATTAAGTTCGATTTTCACCAAACCCTCACCAAACCGAATTTCTAGCTACGCCGTTGACCCTAGGTAAGTAGAAATAAAGTCGTTCTACACTCGTCCACAAGAAACTTCTTCGAATAGTACCTATTTATTACAATACAACAATACAGTGATGACCCCGTTTGATTAGCCCACGATTTTGTCAGTCTCATATGAAAATAGGTTTGATGGGCTCTAGCAGACGAACAAGGCTGAATTTGAGTAAACCTTGTCTTAAGCATATTTTTCTTACCTTAAAGATGCAAATATGCAAAAAAAAATCATTTTTTTAAAATTTGCGCTAGAAGGCCCCTTTAACAGTTATGTGTCCAACAAAAAAAACACCTTTAACAGGCCAACGAGAGTACCCTGGTACCCACAAATTGAAATGCTCATAACTATGGCTTCCTTTAACCGATTTGGACACTTTTAGATGTTTTGGATTCAGAAACTCGTCTACTTTTTGATTCTGTACAATAGAACTGGAATAATGGATCTGATTTTTGGTAATCCAGATTTTCCGGAGTAATGTTCCAGTACTAGGATATGATTTGTAAATTTTAATAATGTCCTAGTAATATGAGTATCAAAACTCTTCAAATTGTCTCGGAAGTCTATTTTTTATTGTCACGGGACCCTATGGCAATTTGAAAACTAGAATTGGAATGGAATGGCCACTTACGGCCTCACGGGAACCTGCTCCGGAATGTCCGTTCCGGGGTCAAATCACCAAATGGTTCCAAAACCACGAGATACAGCCTACTGATGCAATTCCAAGAATTTTGATACCCATATTGCTAATATTCCATTGAAATTCGGAAATAGTACCCCTGTACAGGAACCTGCTTCCGGAAACCCGGATTCCTGGGAACCGAATGAAGTAACCCGATTCATTTTTACCAAGCCCAAAAGTGGATGAGTTCCTGAATCCACAACGGCCAAAAGTATCGAAATCGGTTGGATATTACCTTAGTTATGGGCATTTTAGTTTTGTGGGTACCCGGGTACCCACGTCGGCCTGTTACGTGGTAAAAAAATTCAGGGGCCCCTCCTCACTCCCACCCTTACTATATCAACAATATTATTAACCCAAAAGCTTGACTTAGTGAAGTTCTAAGATGTCACAAAGTTTCAATTTCCAGCTATGGATAAAACATAGGAATTTCATTAATTGAAACTTAAAAAGGTACCCGGGTACCGCGTCGGACACACAACGGTTAAGCGAAATTTATATTATATAAACAGAAATAGCTATTAGATCAAGGGAAGGCAAGAATATTTCAACAGCTTCAGTTTATTATAAAGAAGGAAAGAAATATGTCAAAGCAATGTCAGCTTTAAACACACCATGAGGCACATTAATAGGTACATCTCATTTTCTGAGGATATTTTCTTTCAATTGCATCGAACTGCACCAATTTTTTGGTAGTTTTCAAGGGGTTATTTTATCGACTTCTTCCAATATTTTGATGAATCTATTCCTATTCGTGCGATAATTTATGTTAAAAGGGCTTCCTAAATTAATTGGTATACTTAAGGGCTTATATGTAGCGGATTGAGAAAATACAGAAATTTCCAGCTTTTTTTCTACACAATTTTACAAAAGCTTATTATTCAACTTTCCCTAATAAGGATGTAAAAATTAAAAAGTATTTGAGAATTATTAATTGCTTTAGCAAACGGAGTTTTTTCATGACTTACGGTGAGCACGATTTCTCGAATTGCTGAACTGAAAGTTATGGAATAGAAGTTAGTTTTTAGAATTCTTTACAGATTTAACCCGCCGAAAATCGCGCAAATGGCTCGGAATGAGACCCGCTGGTGTCCTAAGACGATTTCGTTAGAATTTCAGAGCAGCGTGCACCCAGTGCACTAATACATGTGACGGAAGGTTATCGAAAAGTTTCGTGGAAACGAAAATTCCAGTGATGATGATTTTCTTTAACGGGTTTCGAGTTTTTTATTTGATCTTTGACATTAGGATGAGCGATAATAATTGAAATCAAAGATACTACTGGGAAGTCACTTTTAGAAAAAGTCGAGATCGAAGTAAAGTTTAAACTATGCACGCATGCACTTCAGACGTAGCGCGACATCGAGAGCTACAATTTCAGATTTTAGATCTTTGCATGTGTTATTAAAAACATCGCGAAATATAAAGTTCTAAATACTCTCAATCGATATAATATCAGAAGAGAGTGATAAGAGTTATAAGAAATGTCTCATCACACTGTTAGGTGGATTAAAATCGTGTTTCTATTGGTTCATACGATGAACTTTTTGTTGCAACCAGCAGCAGCATTTTAGTCGCTTTCTATTGATATTAATTAATATCTGAGTCATTTCACATCAGATTCTCAACACAAATTTTAATTCTTACGAAAACTTTTTCTTGCGTTGTAGCGAAAAATAATCAATAAATATTTTTTGTTATTCTGAATATTCAAAAGGTAAAAAAATACAACTTGAATAAAAAAACACATTCATCCAAAACAATAAATAAGTCTTTTTTGGCGATATCCAATAGGGAAAACAAATAGGAATGGTGGATTATGTGAAAAACTCACCCCAGAGGCAGGATTTGAACCTGCAACACTTGGGAGTCCGGCCTTCTGCTATTCCTGAGCTATGATAAGGTCACAAAAAGAACAGACGATTATCGCATTGATGACAGTGATCGTGCCACTAGCCTCAAAAGCGAGATCACGCACAGCTGCCGTCCACCACCCAACACATTTGATCTATTTAATTTCCCCACTAGTTACAATTAAGCAATTATTTAATTTTTTTGAATTTTGATGTACGTGCCAATATTTTATTTAAGACGTTTTTAGTTATATCCAAATTGGAGAACAGATCAAAACGGTGAATTCCGTTTAAGTATCATCAAAAAGGGTGCCACCACTTCACATCAAAATCCAAAAACAATAATTGTTTAAATAATTTATTTATTTGTCGCTGAAGAATGCAATAAAAAATTGGGAAAAATTTAAAATTTGGTAGAAAATCTGACGTGCAATGACCCATGTGTATGTTTGAAAACGACACGACGATACAGCGAACATACATCAAAAGGCAGTCACGGAGAGCGACTAAAATGTTGCGACTGATTGAATTTATAAATCAATAAGTTTCATGTCTTCCGTGTCTGACAGTCTCACAATCTTTGTTTTTTGTTCCTTGTGGAATAAAAAGTGAAAGGTGAACAGAAATGAGGGAGAAAGAGAGGACAAATGAATCAATCAATTGAAATAGATAGCGTTAAGAAAATATGATAACCGTCAGATCGGATTTTTTTTAGCGAATTTGAACATAACGTACAATATGTAGAAAGGAAAACTTATGCTGATTTCGGTTTTTGATCAGAGTCGCCCTAGGTTCGCTCTAATATTTACAAAACTCATACAAAAGTGACAGCTCAGAGCGAACCCAGAGCGACTCGATTTTAAAAACGAAATCAGCATTAGATTGACGCTGCTATTTTTATATTCATGACGATAGCTTTGACGGAAATTTCGTTATCCGTTATCATGGAACACACTGTGATGAGCGAGTGCGAGTTAATTTGTTCATTTGGCGTCTTCTGCATCTTGTAAACGTGCAGTCTAGAATACTTTTCATTTTCTAGGACCACCAGGGATTGTCATATTCGGTTAGTCATGCTTCCAATTCCATTGTCCATTGTCGTAACTAGAGTAAATTGTAAATAGGAAATATACAATAGATTCAAATTCAAAATCAATAATTCGTCGATAGAATCAACTTAACTCGTGAATAACCAAGTTTTTGGGTGAAAAAACTTCACCTCAAGTACAAGTGCATAGTGTTTTCACTCAATCTCAGACCAATAGTCTGGATCGACGCTATCTCTAGAAAATCACCTGAGAGAGCGTGAGTTGTCAGAGGCCTTGGTGTTCTTCTAGACTCACAGATGTCTTCCGTATATAACTACTTCCTTGTTATAGTAAATGCGAATAGCAACCTGGATTTCATCATAAGAATAGCCAGGGAGCTCACTGATCCATATGTTTGGTCTGTTCCGAAAGCTCCAGTTTCTGTTTGAGATCCGTTCGCAGGAATTAAATTTAACAAAATTGAAGCCGTGCAAGCAAGATTTCTTCACTTCGCTCATAGAACATTACTTTGGCGTAACTCCTTGGAGCGAGGAAAGTCTATTACCACCCTAATATATTATGTTGTCTACAACATTGAAAAAGCTTTTTCGCAAAAGCAATCCAGTTTTCTTTTCTAATTGAGAAGTATTTTCTTTTCTAATTGAGAAGTATATCCGAAACATATTTCGATTCTGCAATGATGTCATCAGGAATCAAAACATATGTGCTTCTGATGCATCTTCAGAGCCCAGTTGTGTGCTTATGAACACAAGTAGTGTTTCTGTTTTGAATTTAGCGTCTATCTAGTGACCAAGTCGGTTTGCCTGATACTGATGAGAGAATGTCGTCGTTTACGTATCACCGGTACAATCACAGCTGCTGGAACACTCTTTATTCAAGACCGATATTGTTTTTAAAATCGATCGGTGACATTACGCCTCCTCCCCTCCACATCCACCTAATTACGCCACCATTATGTACCACAAACTTATCAGCGGGGTCAGATCTTCCATTTTCCGTAGGTTTAACTCATCGGACAGCATGTGCTGCATAATGCACATTTTTTTTTTGGCCGCCGAACCACAAACTGCAGTTTTTTCGGTTGTACAACAACCGACCAGCTCCCAGCTCAACGCGCCGGCGATGATTGACGTCTGGCTGAGTTATTTCGCTGTGTCCGACGCCAACGGGTGCCGCGTCGCGCCGATGTCCGATGGCGCGTTCGAATGCGACTTTTTATCATCGTTTCATTTTTACTGCTTTCGGGCTGACAAAGCGCAAATTTAAAGTCAGACAGACCCAGCCAGTTAAAGTCAATAAACATGGTGTGTGCGGATTTCGGCGGGACTCGTTTTATTGTTATTATTATTATTTTTATTTTGCTTCTATTGATCAGTGTGTCTGCAAGTTGCAAGCACTCTCTTTCTCAACGCCAATCAGGGGGTGGCAAAGTCTTTTCAGTTGGGCTTTGGCGGGATATCTCACGGTGTGGTATGAGGATGTAGGAGACGTGAATACAGAAACATCTTTTGTGTGGAAAAACTCCAGCTGATTTGTCGAAAATATATTGCAGACAATAACAAGACAGACGATGACATCGGGTTGGTTTGGTGTCGCTGTCAATGAGTTTTATTTTCGACAATCGATCCAAGGCAAATTAACGCAGCTGCATATTTCGGCTGCCAACAACGAATGTTTTCAAATGTTAAATGGCGTCTACCCAGTTTCTACGTGTAAGCGAAAAAATTCTTGTGACGATCATGTTTCCAGTGGGTAAAACCCACTGTCCACTGGATTTGAGGGGGCATTTGTCCAACTGCATCCAGCGATTTGTGACTGAAGAAACTTTAATTTATGATTGCATCAGATGTAGTCCGTGTAATATTAAATGTTAAAAAAAATTAATTGCTCTTACTATTTCATCATTGCGTTTTACCCACTCAATATAAGACGTCATTTCGAGGATATTAATTCGAAATGACGGTTGACATATTTTCGTAGGCAAAAGTTACAGCAAACAGTGAAATCATAAAAAAATTAATGTTTCTTCACAAGGCGATAATTCACGTAAAATAATTAATTGCACTGTAAAATAGGAAATGTAAACCAATTCAACATGACCCGTTTTACCAACAAAAGACGATACTGGTCGAAGAGTCGCATATTAAGTGCCTGGTAATTGCAGAATTAGTATTACAATCAATCGAAGAGAAACGGAGCTCGAATTAATCAATTTTCTCCGTAGAGATATTGATGGAAAGCCGTTCAAGATATAGTAAGAAATACTTGCCCATATTCACACATTAGAGCATCCTCTATGAAGCCCGTAAAATATACCATGTGCGGTCTAATTTTTCTCACAAAAACTTCTTCCAATTAAATAATTTCCTAGAATCTATAGCCAGCTAGCTAGCTGTTTATATCCCGAAGCTATAAAAAAGGTCCACATGCGTATACGCACCAAACGCTGAAGATTTGTTCGTTGTTCTGCGATTCTACCCTTTTTCTCCCGGTCCGGGCGGTTCACTTCACTCATCGAAGCATCAGCTTCGCCATATTGAGTCCCACCGAAGACCGGGGGTCACTTACCGTGTGGTCTCCCGCTTCGGCGAACGCAATGACAGAATTTGCCGATCAGGTGCTGCGTCTGCGTCGGCAATTTCGCAGCGTTTTTTTTTGTTTGTTTCTTCTTCTAGGAAGCCCGGCAACGGACACAATCGGTTTTGGCGATGGAAGCGGGAAAAAGTCGGGTTGGTTCTTATTAAGACCGAAAAAGTGCGTGCTTCGTGTCATTTTTTTCCAGCGAATGGCTTGCAGCGCTTTTTTGCTTCTCGGAAGGCAAGGGCAATTTGAGTATGTATATCGATATCGTCTTGCCGCAAAAGGGTCTGTGCTACCATCAGCCAGCGGTCATTGCATTGTTCGCCTTGTTCAGTCTCGAAAGTTGCCGATGGGACCTTCTCTTCTGGTTTTATCACGAATCAGTTCAGCAGCAATTACGACGACGGCGCTGGCACCGGTTGATGTGGCGTCGATCGCTCGTTGACTTTGGTAGGAAATAATGGAAAAGGTATCAACGAGAAACTGAACGAGGTCAGCATGTTCATAGTGCCTAATGAATAGCAAAACAAAAAAGAAGAAACCGCCCTGTCGCACCCAGCGCAGCACGGTAAGGTCGATGCACATGCCAGCACGAACGGATGAGTGAATGACTGTTGACGGGGCCGATGCGGCGGCGGAATGGTCAGCCCGATGTCCTAGACTGTGTAATTGCACTTCTCTTGCAATTGCACCAATGCAAAAAAAATAATCGACCAACGAAGCGAAACTCTGCACACCAAGCACGGAGGGCTCAGGGCTAATCAGTAAGGTATGCGGTTTGGTTTTGTTTTATATCGCTGCTTTTGTAACTGATGTGTCGGGGGTCAGAACTACGTTTCCATTTGTACCTGCCGGTTAGACACATGGTTACTTAGGCGGACTGCATGGTTTGTTCGACGGAATGGGTCGATGTAATGGCGGTTACAAGTGTAAATGTGATGTTCCCGCTCATCAGTAGTAGGATGTAGTTGTATGATTGATTTATTGTTACTACATTGCATTGCTAATTGCTAAAGAAAATCGACATGTAGAAAATATGGATGAAACATTCCACCTCAATGTATGTCTAAGTTTTACTTTGTATTACAAATGATGAGCTTTTGGGAGCTATACAAAATACTAATAACCAGGGCCGTAGCGTAGTCTTCTGGCGCCCTTGGCGGAGTCTCAATCCTGCGTCCCTTTGGTTTTCAGTTTGGCTTTCTTTTTCAGTTCGACTTTCGAACAATAATTTAGTGTATTCGACTTTCGAACAATAATTTATATGGAAATGGCACACTTAACTAAGCCGTGTGGTATCCGGCGAGCTGATATCTCTCGAAGAATGTGAGCAAAGAATAGACCCACTGGGTACCATGTCGTAAGAGTCGACTAACATCAGAAGGCGACGATTGACTGAAGGGTTTTAAATTTTTTAACCACGGTCTGCGTATTATGGGCTTTGCCCTTTCTCTCGTTAGCGAATTTCTATTGAAATGGATATTTATTTCTTCGCAGACCGTACGATTTAAGGTATGGGTATGTCCCAGGTTCAGTCTTTCTGATCCGCTCATGTTGATTATAACACAACATATTCGGGTTCTTCCCGATGTTGTACAAATTTCGGCAAATTGGCATTTGGCCAAACGGCATTCAGCCAATTGATCCAGTCGGGTAATTGGCCCTTTCGGCCAAATGGCGTTCGATCAAACAGGATTCTGCCAAAAGCTTTCGCAAATGACCGGACGCCATGTAGACCTGTAGAATTATTTAACGGAAACTAAATTTTCAAATTACAATTATTGAATTCAACAACACATATGTTTAATACAATTATGTTAAATTTTTCTGCGCACATCATTTCATAGGCATGCACTACAATACAAACAAAAAGAATTACGGGTCAGACGTACAATCGAGCCAAGTGAACAACAGGCCTCTCGATCTAGTGTGCATTGTCTCGAGAACAAAGGAAACATCGGATTATTCTTGTCATCATGAGTAAAGTTGACGAAAAAGCTCTACTCCGACCCAACGCTGCGGTCGTTGACTTTAATTTTTTTTTAAAACGACCGAGTTTTAGTGAAGTGGAATACCTTCTGAAGGTAAAAATGCAACTTAGACTTACGGAAGTGTTGTACCTTCAGTATCATCAGTGCAGTGTTAATATCATTCAACACGTTAGCACAAGCCGAGCGTTTCGTTTTGAAGAACAACTTAAAACACGTGGTTGAAAGTCACAACGTTGGAATTAAGATTCCCGTATATATTGAGAATGATTACATAGATGTAAGGTTATATGACCTATCACCTCGTACCCCTCCTGAGCCAATTGCAAAATGCATGTCCCAATACGGAGAAGTAGAATCCGTTAACCTGATACTTGGAGAAACTTCTTCCCGGGTACTCCTAACGGCGTTTTTGTAGTGAGGATGCGAGTTGAAAGGCCTATACCCTCCTACTTGACAATAAAACTCAAAACTCACGGAACTACAATTATGCAATCTACGCTATGCACCCATGAGGGGCAAATTCCTACGTGCAAGTATTGTAATCAGACAGCTCATCATGGACAACCTTGCGCGGAAGATGCAGAGGAAGACGCATCTCAAACGATTGCCAACTCATGGCAAACCAACCCAAAACAGAGTTTTCAATACCAATGCCTGAACCACAAACGGTGGCCAAATTTGTGGCAGCAGTTGCACAGACCATAATGACAAGCACAAAAGAAGCATCCAGTACCGCAAAAT
Organism: Topomyia yanbarensis; assembly: GCF_030247195.1. Classification (NCBI taxonomy): domain Eukaryota; kingdom Metazoa; phylum Arthropoda; class Insecta; order Diptera; family Culicidae; genus Topomyia; species Topomyia yanbarensis. The sequence goes on along the minus strand of NC_080672.1, from coordinate 323,524,018 downwards.
CATCTGTAAGCAACATTGGCAAAGATAACAATAACAGTGACGGATTTGCGCTGGTCCACAATAAGTGCAAGAAACAGGGAAAAACATCTGATCGCGAACACCACGCCGGCTTCGACCTGGACGTGAAAAACAAAAAAGAATTAAACGACCCCCCAGATGCAGATAGCCAGCAAGCCCCGCGAAAGAAGGTCTCCGCTCGCAATAAAAAGTTGCGCGCACGAGATCCAATATTATAATATTTGTTTATATTTTTATTTTTACATTTGTAAACATATAAAAGATCCACGGCTCCGTTAAGCTACCGCTATGAGCCGTGTCAAATAAACGAATTTAAAAAAAAAAATTACGATTAGTTCAACGGGGTCTGTCAGTTCTAGTCAATATCAGCTATTTTTCCGTTTCAAACTTCTAAAGAATTTCATTGAAATGAGGGACATGATTTAGCGATCAAAGTGTGAATCGAGTAAATCCTAGAAACCCTTTCCCAGAATGTATATTATTGCCAAAAAACTTTTTAATGCCAACAGTGGGCCTCAAAGTTTCATGCATTTTTGATTCGGTGTTCCCTAAATTATATCCGACTGATCTTAAATTTTGCATATGGCGCAACATAACATGAATCGGAATATGTGGGCTCGATACGCAGTTTGCTTACCTGCGCACAAACAAAAACTTTTCTACCGGATGTGAGTTCAAAAACAATAAAGAATTTGTTGCATTTTTCCAAGCACAATCGCAGAACTCTAGTCATGGAACTAACTGGACATTGGAAACTGAATTATCACATGGCTATTATCCAGCGTGCTGAGTATTATTCGCGTGATCTTTGTAAATTCGGTTACGGAACTTCTTACATAGATGATATCATCTGAGATTGGTGAGATTGATCTAATCTCACTTATGCGTATTCTTCAAGTTGTCACTCCATACAGTCAGACAGTTTCTCCTCGCGTTGAGGAATACTCACAAACCCCAAAATGGGTAATAAGGATATGACAATTTTTGACTCCCATCCCACGAAGAAACAAACGTCCATTGTGTTAGAGATTCTCTTAACATAGCAAGGGACACTCCGTGCGCGGCTGGCATATTTTAGTCCTGTCAGCCATTCCCAACCAACACAGGGAAACATCTTGACTTAGGGACTCCTGTTTTTAGTCGCCTCTTACGATATGGGAGCAATTATTGGCTAAGATACTTCATCCCGTTGGATGCTACACGGCTTCTAGGCTAGTTTTGTCCTCTGAAAAATAATTTAATGTTATTCACCTCCTAGTAGACCACAGCCACAAATTATTTCCGATTGAGCTCAAATTTTGCATATGGTAGTCAAAATTCGAGTTCTATCAAATAAACGAAATAAGATTAGTAAAGATTTAAGAAAATATGACAATATCTGTAGAAATCTGAGAAGTTCTGAGAAACTGACACTTTTAAAAAATAAGAACTGGAACGGCCACATTGTTGTGCAGATTTAAAGATGGCTTTTTAGTCTCGGATTACAATAGCAAAATATTTATTTTGCGTTAAACGTCAACGTTTCAAAGGGAGTATCCCTTCATCTTCAGGACTAAACGACTACAAATATTTTCCTTGTCAAGTAGGGTGTAACATTTGGGCACTGTTCAATCTGGTTTCGATGTGCATGGGAAGCTTGTGTTGTAGAGCAGCCGCTTGTGGACACTGTCCAAATGTCACACCCTACTTGACAAGGAAAATATTTGTAGTCGTTTAGTCCTGAAGATGAAGGGATACTCCCTTTGAAACGTTAACGTTTAACGCAAAATAAATATTTTGCTATTGTAATCCGAGACTAAAAAGCCATCTTTAATTCTACCATTGAAAAAAAAAATTATGTACATTTTTATTTATTTTTTTATTACTATGCTCATAAAACCTATTCGGTCTGCCTGAAATCTTTGAATGAGGAAAGGCTCATATGAGATATATTTAGAACATACCTCGAATGAGTGTACCCCAACATATTTTGCCATATACACGATTTAAGAAAATCTTGAAAGATCTAGTCTAAAGCAATCTGAGAAGATCTGTTAACAGTTCAGAAGATCAGATAAGACTTGAGCGAATCTGAGAAAATCTAAGATAATTAAATAATATGTGGTAAGATCTTAGATAATCAAAGAAGATCTGAATACATCTGGAAAGATCCAAGATGTTCGGAGCAGATTTGAGAAATTCAAGGGTGATATTAGGAGATTTTAGATCATCTGATAAGCTTAGAATAGATTTCGGAAACTTTGAAAAGATCTGAAATACAATAAACTCAAAGAAGATTTATCATCCAGCAACATGTCAAATAACCTCAAATACATCTGCATATCTGGTTATCGCAGAGACATAATCTTGAGAACATCTGAATAGATTTTAAAAGCTCTACGACGCTCCGCCGAGATCTGGGAAGCTTTGGGAAGAGAGAATACCAGAAGACTTTAAAGATCTAAGAAGATCCGAGAAAATCGGATTTGATTTTCAGATTTGAGAATATGTAACACAAAACTAGGGAAATTTTAAAAATATGAGTTTATCTAAGATTTTCTTATCCTTTCTAATCCGGAAAAATTAGAAACATTCTGAGGACATATGATAAGAACAAAGGTTTCATGAAATGAAAGAGGTACGTCACGAATTTCTAGCAAAAATATTTATTTTGCGTCAAATGGCCGACGTTTCGAAGTATCTCTTCATCTTCAGTGCAAAAACGACTACAATATTTGTAGTTTTTGTCATGAAGATGAAGGGATTTTCCTTGGAAACGTTGCTCATTTGATGCAAAATAACAAATTTTTTGCCAGGAATTCGTGACTAAAAAGCCATTTTTCATTTCGATTTAAACAGAGACGATTTGAGAAAATCCTAGAAGATCCTAGAGCATTTTTCGGTGCATGGACGCTCTTCGTAAATTGTTTAGGACCAAAAACTTGTGCGCAAATCACAAAATCACTAAGTCAGTAATGTTAAATCAAGAACCATTGAAGTTTTCGATCCGTTTATACAAATAATGTGTTAGACAATTACAACATAAATCTATACGATTTCATTTCGATCATTTGACAGCCACAAAAAAATCGACAGTACTTTGACATAATTGAATTTAGATGAAACGTGTATCATCGACCCACAAATTTGATGGTCCTTTTTATGCCGAAGCTCAATGAGTTGGCAATTAGAGAAGAACTAGCAACCACGTGTTCGTTTAAAAATTTAAAAAATCACATTACTTCGAATCGAACATTTGACCGAAAGTTGCAACATTCCTCGATGGGCAGTGTGCATTGGTATGATACATATATGCAGAATGCACCGAACGCCCCAGCTATAAACACGTCCCAACGATTACGAAAATTCCACCTCTTGAAATACCTTGAAACGTTTACCGAAGTTAGTCGTGCAATCATCCTTCGCTACAGTCATCCCCCGATACACACCTGAAGGTGAACATACAGTAATTGGATGATACAACAACTGTCGCAGTATTTGAAGCATTTCTGTTGTGCTGTTGTTTATAGCTTCGAAACCATCGAAACAAACTGCACTACACAAGACATGACTGCACGCAGCAGTAGAAAGCGCACTTGGTTAGCGGAACGAATGGCCTGGCTCTAACCCACGAGTACGGCCTGCCAGCAGATGCTATGTTGCTTGCTGCTACCTTACTGATTATGCTGATTGTTTTCAATTGGCGCAGATAGTGGAATTGGTTCAATGCTGTCGTTTTCTTGGTTTATGGGCTTCTTGTTTTCTTTTGCTAATGACGTTCACTTGGCACGGTGTGTGTGCGTGTGTGGTAGGTATGTGCCTTTTTTAAGCTAGGGCAACCCCGCACGATGAGGTACCTACATGTGTAACATGTAAGACAAAATGCAATTTCAAACGTTTGAAGCAACAAACATGACTGTGAGCGGTAAGTGTTTTTAAAGACAACAATGTTTATGCTAAAGTGAACCGCTTTGATTCACATTTAACGCGCTCCGATGGGTTTCGATTTTCTTTGCGCATAACCGTTGGAGAAGAAAATTTGCAGAGCTTATAATACTCACCCCCATTGTTTAGTCTAATCGTATAACTTCAGTGCAGTGCGGGACACTGTTTCATTCGGTTCAATGAAGAATAAAATTTCACCAACGATATCCAGCTCACCACGGAGGTCAATGACATGGTGGCAAAACAATAACAACAGATGCATATGCGTCAACAGCTGCTCGGCACGCTGACGAACAATCTCTTCAACTCTAGGCCATATTTATTAAATAGTACCGTTTCATAAAGCGAAATTTATTAAATTTTGTATTTGCAACCCTCGGGTTTGTACTTTATGGTAGCAAACAACGACCATTGACAAATTGTTTTACAAAACAAAGCCGGTGAAAAACGTCCAGAAATGCAACTTTCGCGATGCGAGATGAAAAATGGCAGAACAAATAATAATTTGCCGCTTCTCGGGTGAACTCCGGGGGTGGTGAAAAGCTAGCAATTTAATTTTTGCTAATGTCTTCGGCATAACCATTTATTTCTTGCTAGCCTGGATCGTCAGCGTGTGCGTAGCGAAAGGATGCTGCAATGCCTATCCGGCCGACTGTCCGGCGACCGTCGCGATTGGACCGCGCCCGACGACGCGTGATGAAAATTAACAGTAAGACAAGTCGAGACAAAAATGATTGAACCACTCAACCAATTTGGCCAACTTGAATTTAATGAGAATTTATGAAATTTCAGCCTTTTTCCCGATGGTTTCGGGCACACATGAATTTAGCGTGGAATGTAGGACAAGTCAAATTTAACCTGAATTGTTGTACGAGTGACTTTTGTTTAGGTAATATGTGGATTAGAAAAAATGCGCCATCGCATTCTCAGCCAAATTCGCGTAGGCGCCAAATTGAAAACCAGTCGTTTCCGTGCAGAAGTTGATTTTTGATTTTTTCAATTAAATTCAAATTTGTCGCACCAACAATAATGTTGTTTGTGAGATTCTACCGAATAGCAAAACAATGTTTAAAGGTGTAAAACATTCATGTTTGAACAAACCGAAAAATCTAATTCAACGCGACACTACTTTAAATAATATGCTAAAATGAGTGATGTAAATAGAAAGGCTTAGATGAATTAAGACACAGTAATCCTATTACCAATATTAAAATCTCACGCACATTTGCTGGAAAAAGAATATATCTATCTATAAGATCAAAAAGATTGTGAACGTTGACTGATGAGGATCTCGCACATAGCTCACAGTGTGTCCTGAGGGTGCGCGACATTAGGCATAAGCACGTTAGGCATAATGGATATTGGGCATGATGGACGATCGGTATAATATATGTATATTGGGCATAATAGACGATTGGGATAATGTACGTTAGGCACCATGGATGATAGGCATAATTCACAAAAAATGTAAAAATAATCGCTAGGCTTTCTTTATTGTAAGGTCGACTTATACTCGTTTTTTCGGGTTTGAAAAAAACTTCCTTTGCTATATACAATTGCATACCTTCGTAAACCTATAACAAGAGACTGCAAAATGAAAAATACCACGCGAGATATTTAATCCTTGCAAGTGTAGATTTTTTTTCTATTTTTTCCATGGATAAGTTTTGATTCAAGCACATTTCAAGCCTATTAGGTGTATTGCCTTTTTTCGGTAACTCGTCACAGTACACGAAAAACTCTCACTCATATCAGACGATTCCCGTAATTCTATCTTTGCTAGTCTCAAGAATATAATCACTGAACTGAATAATATGGGAGATAATCAATATAGCAGCAGCAAATGCATCATTCTTTCTTTCATGAGTTGCTCTTCAAGGCATATATTTTCTTCTTGGATAACTGCACCATGCATGTATCTAAGAACTTAATCTCAGTTAATGTGATTTATTTATTTTATTTCATCTTTGCGACAAGCGCATACAGATTACTGCTTAACCTATATTGTGGCACACATACAAATTACTAAAGTCTAACAACATTCGACAAACATAAAAACATTATAGTTCAACATTAATACAGATAACAAAATTAATAATTTCAGTTTGCACGATCACATTTCTTTAACGTTCAACGCTCGGCTCCCAAACTCCAAATTCGTCGTGGAATTCCCGGAAACAAATTCCCTGTGGTCAGGTCGATGGGCATAATGCGATTCGTTTCAGTTTTGCATCTACTCCCACTTTGTAAGAAATAAAAGGCATCGTAGATACTTCCTTCCATCCAGACACCAATTTTTTCACGACCACTGTTGTAGGCCCGAGTGAGCGAGTGATCATATCGGAGACGTCTTTTTCGGTCACGGTGTTTTTGACTCGTGTGAAGAACAGCCAACATAGAGATATGTCAGCAGAAGTACTCAACGGCGGGGAATGAGCGTAATTAAAGGCATTTCGGGTACCTTGCATTAACCTCGTGGACGATAAGGGAGATGAAATAACGGATAGAGAGTCCTCTCTTGCAGACAAACCAACGCGCGTTTGTGTGATTTCGGTTAGAGCTTGATTTATTCCTAACATCCATTATGCCTAGCGTACGTGTGCCAAACGTCCGTACGCCTAACGTATTTATGCCTAATGTGATACACCCGTTCTGATAGGAGACAAAAGTAGAAAACATATTTCTTACGTTCATAGAAGGTAAACAATTTCTAGCTCGATTAAAACATATAATTAATTTACATTAACCAGGATTTTAAACTTGGTATAGAAAGATTTATAGTCCAAAGACGTAGCCAGAGGGAGGGGCTAGGGCTCTAAAGCCTTGAACAAATTGATGAAAAAATGTTGAAGTAGAAATTTCTTAGAAAACTTAATATAAAGACTCCCAAAACTCTGCCCTTACTCGCTAGTAATTGTAACGTTTTACAAAATTTGAATTTTTTGGTAAAAGCATATATATTTAACAAGCGCAACTGTACATCAAGATAATAGAAGAATTTTTATAATTCAATTCTTCGTCCTAATAAGGACGGTTTGTTGGTAACTATGTTTTGTGATTCGGGTCGAGTATCCTACGAAACGATTTAAACCCTGCCGGTACGGCTCATACGCCCAGTATAAACCAGCAATTCGTCATCTCGCTTCTGTTGCGCCATCATTGCTTGGGCCTACGAGCACCAACATTAGAGTGACAAGAAAAAAACTAACCCCTATCGGCCCACCCCTGAGTCGATTTCTAGTCCCACCAGGAGTACTTGCTTCAAATTTGAAGCAAATCGGACAAGTCTAGCTATCGGACCAACGTGCTGAAGTTTGTATGGGATTTTTCGACAATTTTTACGGAGAAAACTCACTATCGCGCATTTTCGCCGCTAGGTGGCACTGTATGCATCGAACTATCTCGGTAAGTGAAACTAAGAACGATAATATAACTATCTACTACATTGTCGAAGACTGCTAGTCAATCAGGCTTTGTTAAAAGAAGTTATTAAGCTTGTAACAATATGATAGTGAGTCAATTTTGCATGGGGCCTAGCAGTGCATGGTTGTGTATCGATACCTACTCGATTCCCACCAACATATACATGTGATATGATTGTTAGATTTGGCTGTATAGTATGTTCAGAAGAATTTTAGTACATGATATGAGTTATGTTTTGGTTAGAAAATTTTAGTTCCACCTATAACCGCATAGAGGTCACCAACACTAACTCTACATAGAAGAGAGATAGAATATCGAGATGTTCGGAAGAATTACTGAAAAATATCTGTTATACCACTCTGTAGAAGACATCTAATTCCTATCTCTCTTCGTTGAAAAGTTAGTGTTGGCACCCACTAACTTTTCAACGAAGAGAGATAGGAATTAGATGTCTTCTACAGAGTGAAAGAAAAGACATTTTTCAATAATTCTTCCGAACATCTCGATATTCTATTTCTCTTCTATGTAAAGTTAGTGTTGGCGACCTTTATGCGGTCATAGGTGGAACTAAAATCTTCTAACCAAAACATAACTCGTATCATGTACTAAAATTCTTCTGAACATACTATACAGATAAATCTATTAATTATCTCACAAAAAAGTCTTCCCATGAACATCGACAAGTTTGCACCCGTGTACAAAATTTCGTGCACGCGTTCAACCTCAAACATGCTTTGCCTTTGTGTACAGGTTTACATCGAGCACCGAACCCAAGCGAACGATGTGCAAACATAGGTTAAAACATGCACGTACGCCGTGTGCGTACACAAGAAAGGCAAGCACAAAACAGAATGAGTCAACGCTAGTGATGATGAATGAGAGAAAGAGAAAGCTAGTATCAAGAACCTGTGTGTACGAACACCGCGTACGTACATGGGGTTCGGATGTGCAGACGAACATGTGCACGTGTTTTGGTACGCATTAGCACGTTCGAGTTTGCACACGAAATGTGAGTATAAAATGAGCACAGAACTAGAGCGAACATGGTGTTTAATGTTCATTTGGGAAGACTGCACAAAAATGTATAGTTCGTGAAAATCGAGCACTGATACACAACCATGCACTGCCAAGCCCCATGCAAAACTGACTCACACTTCACTTCGTTAAAAGTTTAAGAACTTCTGTTTTTTAACAAAGACTCCTCGGCATAATACTGCACCTTGATGTGGCCCGGGGGCTTCTGCACCAAAGCAGTATTACAGTGATTATATCACAGAAGCTTGGGATACGATTATTTTCTTGCTACATTGTGATCAATTTCAGTACCTAACTTGGCGACCTTTACCGTCCACTGCCATAGTCAAATACTATACAGCCAAGTTCTCTGTACAGGCACTGTTCTTTTATTGCTATATTTTAAATTAGATCCATGCTAACACTCACAATCTCTCATTCCAAACGTACAAACGTGGCCTTCGCGATAACACAAACCTGGTCACAAATGTCACCCCGTTGATTAGGTAAACGTTTGCACCTAGAAATTTACCAACGTGGTCTCAAGCATCAACCCACCGCTCGCGCAATCATGAATCGGTCACGTCCGGAAGCCTCTACCCTTGATTCTAGCAGCCCAAACTCATGCCTTCAGTTGGACCAATAGAAATAAAAACTAGACAAGACGTCTACGCAAGATCATTGAAGAACAAAAGTTACATACACACTAGCACACGCGACAAAAACGTCAATATACAAACGCTCGAGTCCTTCGCGATCATCCACGCACAACCACACCCACGGTATCGCAAACAGAATAACACCCCGGTGACTAAGTGAACGGTTTAGCACTTATAAACTCTCAAACGCGGTCTCAAGAGTGAACCTGCAAATACTCGTGTTCGCGCGATCATGACCCGGTTTCGTCCAGAAACTCCTATCCTCTGCCCTCGTAGCATAAGTCCAATGTCTTCAGGTGGACCAATCAAAAAGATGATGCTCATAGCTACTAAAATTCACATTCTATGGCGACAAAAAAAAATAATTTATGCACACGAAGTCACATACATGCGACAAACAAACATACAAATGCTTGAGCCCTTCGCGATCATCCACGCAACCTACACCCGCGCTCTCGCAGACATGTTAACAGCCCGGTGATAATATGAACGTCTCAACACTTATAAACATTCAAACGCGGTCTCAAGCGTGAACCTACAGTCCCCCGCACTCGCACGATCATGAATCGGTCACGTCCGGAAGTCTCTATCCTCGATTCCAGAAATCCATGCCTTTAATTGAATCAATTAAAAAGAAAGCTCTCATATCCACTGGACAACACGTTCCATGGCGACCCACAGTGATCACCTTCCATACAAAAGTCGGTCAAAACCTCAAAAATCGCCCGAATTTGATGAAAGTTTCACATTAAGGTAATTTTGTGACGCTGAATTCATATTTGATGTTCATTTTTAGTATTTTTTTTACTTCAAAATTTTGGCACTTAGGGTGGTTCGAAAATTCAACATTTACGAATATAAAGTGCACTATATCCGAAAATTCATTTTGAAAAAACTAGGTTTGGTGAATTTTTTAGCAGAATACACATTTTTTCAATTGTTGATAATTATAAGACACATCTATAAATTATATTACGAACCCTGGGTACCCAAGGGCTACCTTGCGTCTCCTTCAGGCATATCATGAAAAATCACTTTTTTCATACCTCGGGGCAGAAAGGGGCAAAACAAGATATTCATTTTCGGAAAGTACACTAATTTTCAAGTATCATGAACAACAAGTGATCTTTCCGAACTGTTTCAAAAAAGTACATTATAACTTTAATTTATTGCACAATTTATTATGAAGAATGCCTGAGCGAGAAGAAAGATTTTATCGACTAAATCGAATGACAACTATAAGTCCAGCGAATGACCTTTCAAATGAAACGAGTTCGATTCGAATCGGAATCTCAACTAAAAAGATATATTCATTTGAATAACATAGGTTTGAAAACAGTTTTTCTCAGAATTCATCATCTATTTCACCTTTGAAGTTCTGTAAAAAATCGAACTTTCGTCTCCAGGACTTAATATTTAGAGAAGAGTCTATTCAACCTGTTAAGAAACAGAAAAATGATGAATCATGAAAAATCTAAAATAAATTTTCGAGGTTTTGTTCGGCTAGGCGACACTGTGCGACATGACCAGGAACTCTAGTGATATGGAGTAACTCTCTCCCTGTCAGAATGTGATCCGTTCACCGAAAACTAAATATCAGAATCACTGTCCGCGTGGCGATCCAAGAACACACGCGAATATGTGAATGGCCACAGGGCTACAAATTCGAATTTATTCAAGTAACAAACACGCGACAAACACGACAACATACGAAGGCTTAAGCTCTTCGCACTCATCTACGCACACCTACGTTCGCGATCGCGTACTTATGAAGTTACAAACGCGGTCTCAAACGCGAACCCCCCAAACGCGCGCGATCATGAATCGGTCACGTCCGGGATCTTTACCCTCTATGCTAGTCCATACATTCAGTTATACCAATCAAAAAATTAAGCTCATATCCACTAGACAACACGTTCCATGGCGACATGACTGGGAACTCTAGTGTTATGGAAGAACCCACTTCTGTTCTGTACACGAAATATTAAGTATCAAATTCACGGTCCGCGCGCGATTATTCTAGAACATACGCGAATGTGCGAAAGACACACGGTTTTAATATAGAATTTATACACGCGAAGTTACATACACGTTAGCACACGCGACAAACAAACGCACACGCGATCGAACACGTTAACGTACAAATGCTTGAGCTCTTCGCGATGATACACGCGATCGCGAAGTCCCTACACCCGCACATACCTGAACTACACAATGAGTATCACATTCAGAATCACGGCCCGCTGCAATTGGCCTAAAGCAGTGTTTTAGTTGGCGCCATTGCCTGTCTCGTCTGCAATTGTAGTATGTGATTCTGATGGGGAGCCCTTCCGAGAACCTAGCTCTACAGCTCCAGTTAGACAACGCTAAAAATGACGACTACATAATACTAATTTTTACTTACATAATAAAACAACTGGCATTTAAATTGGTATTGTCACGAGTCACATTTCCACTGACAGCACAAAATGTTTACGGCAACGGTACACTGGGGTAAAAATGTACCCCACGCCAACTTCGAGTCTTGCTTCCACGAAGGCCAAAAGCAAACTGACTTTTCCATCTTTTCTTCTCTTACTATGAACCCTAAATTGAATTGTGATTAGGGTCCAAGGATGGTAAATGGCGAACAGCTCCAAAGATGGTGTGGGGTACATTTGTACCCCAGTGTAACATTTTAGGGTTTACCCTCCGAAAATCGCTCAAATGGCTCTCTGAACGAGTAGCCACTTTACTCCTAAGACGATTTCGCTAGAGAAAGAAATCTCATTTGATATGATACAGTTTTCCATCGCTTACTAGAGATAAATTCCCGTAAACAGTGTAATTTAGAAAATGTAATATGTTATTTTATAATACGTATTTTATTTCCTACAACATTTATAAGGAAACAAGGATAGTACTCAAAATCAGTCAAAAAGGTAGAACTAGAGGTATTTGCAATGAAGTCAAGACACTTTTTTTAAATACGAAAAATGGTTTTTTAGCGATACCGCCAAATCTGTTACCTACAAAAAAAATTTCAACTGCTTTTCGATGCGTTCATTTTACGACAGAAAATGACAAATCAAACATGTCATTAGTTCACATTAACTGGGATTTAGAGTCCGGTGCAATTCTTCATTGTAAGAAAAAAAAAGATCTCTACCAAAACTGTATTGTAAACATCAAATTGTCTGCCACAGTATTCCAATGCAACTGGCGTCTTTTTTCACAACATCCACAGCAGACTGCACGGCCTCGATTTGCTAACTTCATCGAACCACTGCCTGCTGCTCCTTTCTCCCAGGGCATACCCGCATTAGCAACACCCGAATGCAATTAGCAATCAATTAACCAGCAAGCAATTAATTGATTTGCCTATACGACTTCCATATTGAGGTTAAACAGAAAAGTTAATCAGTCGCGAATCGCATTTGCATTTTCGGCCGATGCAAATTTGAGTGCCAATTGAATGAATGGCCGGCCAGTCTCCGCCCAACTGCACTTGCCACGATGTTTCAACTGACGGGTTGCAAGAAATATATGTATATCTACACGAAAAAAAGCTTGACTTTCAACCAATGAGCGACAGGTTCATTAACGATTGTTATATCGTCTCATTTTCCTTCCAGATGCTATCGGTACAGTCACCCGGCTGCGCGGGGATGGAGCGGCTCGGCGTTCCTGCCCGCAGTTCAATTGGCTCACCACCTCTCAGAGATGAACGGTAAGATTGCAGACCCCTTTGTCTATCCCGCCGTAGCTATGCAAGCCTAATCTATATATTATCTGTTCACCAGAAGTCGACGACTACGAGTAGATCCAGGCGTTGCGAGCGCCACCAGCAACTCGTCCGCCATCTACCAGCATCATCCCAACGTGCACCATCACAGCCATCATGCGCTTCACCACCACGATCATCTAAGTAATACTAGCAGTAATTTTATGAGCAATCATAACTTCCACACCCAGTTCCATCAAACAACGACGACGACGACGACGGCCACGACCACGACGTCCAGCGATCGCCATCCAACGTCTTTGACGCCGGCGGCGACAGCTGCCAGCCTGTCGCAGAAGGGTAGCTCGTCGACCGACGCCAACGGTAGCACCGGGGGAAGTTCTGGCAGTAGCAGTAACTATGGCAAGCCTAACTTCCAACTTCATCACCAGACCAGCAATAGCTTCTACGGAGGAAGCAGCAACACCAACAACAATACCAGCCTGTGCAGCAACAGCATCAACCGGTGTCCGCATCACGTGTCACTGCCGGATGGCGAACGGGGGCCAGATCGGGATCTGCAGATACGGTCCCCCTGTCAGGTGAGTCGAGCTTACGAGAATCCTATTGTTAATCAAGCGAAAAATAGGGTAACTGGCATGAAAGGCTCGCTGTTCCCGGTAACTCCAATCCATTCAATGGTTTATGTATGGGGATGACAAACAGCTTATTTACCTACTTCAAACGTATAGAATTATGGAAATGTCAGAAGATTTGCATAAATCATAACCTGAAACAATGGCATCCCCAGCCGACACCCGCCCATTTTTCCACTCTTCACGGCCGACCCAGCACACAATCTTGTAAATTACCTCGAGGTTGCACCGCTTCGCCAACACCCAGCGTGGTCTATTTCTAACTAAGCCTTTCCCATTTGGAACTGCTCCCCATTGCATCGCATCGTTTGTCAGCAGAAATAAATCACCTGCAATGGCCTAGATTTTTCCCAGAATACCCTCTTTTTTCCACAAGTGCACAATTTCCATGTGGAGCACATGCAGCAAGCAGTTCCGCTCTAGTCGCGCCGCCAGCCTTCCAGCGCAGCCACCGGATGACGACGATGACGGCTTTCACAATCCACCGTCAAGGATATTTTGCAGCAGAGGCCATCCTCGCCCCGCGCCCCCTTTCCGGCCCCTCTTGGTCCATTTGTCTGCTAACCCAACCACACAGTTGCATATTGTGTGCTTTAGGGTGGTGCAACGAGAAACGGATTAGCGTGGTAGCGATTCTTTGTGTAATTCCCTTTATTTATTGTTAAATATTTCAAATTTGTTTTTCGGGCAAGTAGGTAATTCGCGGGAAAAAGGCAAGTTTGCGTAGGTATAGGCTGCTGGTAACCGCCTCAAGTGATGTTAAATCTCGATTTCAAGTGCCTATTCCACTTGGCTTCAGTCACCACTTCTAACCTTCAAATATAAAGTGTCACACAGAACAATAAGACCACCTTTTTTAAGATGCAAAATTAATCATTGGACCAGTACACATCAGTACTGAAAAAAAGAATTAAATCTGTTAAAATGTTCAATTTGACGATTATATCCTTAGTATTTAGTAGTATTGTCATTATTTCTTGTTAATTGTTGAATTGTTGGCTGAGTCAAAGTGCTACGTACAGTAATTGGGATGGCGGACCATGCTTCTTGTATCTTGTTCCACCTTTGTTTCAGGGTATTTCGGTCATTTGATTTTTGAACGATCTGTACCGAGTTTTATTTGGATAAAGTTAGTTTTTAACGTTTCGTGCGGTATTCTTTCGGTTCATAGTCTTGATAGATGATAGATGAAGAAAAGTCACCGTGTAAAGCGAAATATTTTCGGATGCTAATCAAACTCGGTTTCCGATCAATCCCAGTTTGCAATAAAAAAGCTAGGGTAAAATTCGATGAAGTTAACTCTTATCAGGGTAAAGAAATTTGTTGGTAAAGAGGTTAAAAAACCCACTGAATATTCTAACCCATTCATGTCCATGTTGTTTGTGGACAACAACGTTTTTAAATAGCTATAATTTTTCATTGAGGTAAGATTTGCTCACAAAGACAAGTAAGGCTAATAAATATGACTATTGTCTTTCATTTGAGTACTAACACTTATAAGGATCAGCTCTAGAACTGAAATTATTGTAACTAAACTGATTGGATTCCGATGGAGCAGTGCTGCCAGGGACACTTTACCTTGACGACGGAAAATAAATTTTTCATATATCTTCGTTATGTTATTATTGAAAACTGTTAAAACTTATGAATTTAGACTGTCTTTGGCTACGTTTTCCACACAAGTGGACTATTGTAAATATTCGAGGAAAATAGTATTGAGCATTGGAAGGTAAAACATGAGCAACTTCTAGCACTGCGAGGGTAGCACCTATCTTTATGAAAAAAGGCTTTTCGTGTGTCTTGACCCCACCGTTGTCAAGGAAAAATAGTTTTGAAACCATGGGCATGAAAAAGGTTGATTTACGGGCTGTAATTAAATTCTAAATACAACACTCTGTTTATATCCGTGCCATTACCAACTCGTCCTATTTCAAACAAATCAAAGCCCAAAGTTCTATTCTATTTGTTATATATGTGTGATTGAACCACCCTATATGTTTGCATTTTCCCTAACAACAACTGCCGCCGTAAGGATGATTCATGAGAAAATTAAGGCACATGGTTATGACCCAGAAAACTATACAGTTTGCTGTGTCCTATCTATGTTTTACTTTCCTGCAGCCCCCATCGATCAAATGATGCCAAGCAGACAGAAGGCGCCCAGTTTGAAATATTTATCACATGCATTTGTGCTTAAGATAGTTTTCTTTTCTCGTTTTGAGAAAATATAAATTCTCAATTTATTTTAAAATTAGTTGTTTTGTTTGGCATTACGCACAACAGCCGCTTTCAAGATTTTCGAGGTATCTGAACACAACTGGAATAGTGGAATAATGAAATGAGAGGAATTAAAAAAGTAATTTTTTTTACTTTAATTTCTATTTTTTTATCCTAAACAGATAAGCCCCGTATAGTGATTGACACAGCTTCAAGCACAATTTAAAATGTTTGAAAAATGTCCCGACTTATGTCCAATCACTACACCATGGATGCGCATTTGTGGCGTATTGGGCTTGCGAAGAGTAGTCTGTGCGCTTGTGACGAGGGCTATCACGACATCGAACACGTTGTCTGGGTTTGCGCCGGGTATTGTGACGCCAGGTCTCAGTTAAAGGAATCCCTTCGGGCCCGAGGTAGACCACCCAATGTACCAGTCCGAGATATGCTGGCAACTCGTGATTTCCCCTATATGTCCCTTATTTATACCTTCATAAAAACGATAAATATCCCAATATAGCCCCTCTCTTTTATTTCTCGTTTTTAGAGAGCCTTGTGGAACTGATCAGCTCCAGAGTGCCAGGATTCCCCGCGGGTCCGAAGAATACCATCTGCCAATCCGGTACTCGACGACTTACCAGACTGAGGCGCAAATTTGTTTCGCTGATACCCCCCCCCCCCACCCCCCGTTTGAGCGAAAGTTGCAAGTTTTGCTCTTCTTTCCCTGTCACCATACGCCTTCTCTCCCCTGTCCTTAATACAACTGCTGCTACACTGATGTGGAAATAAGTCACCCTCTGAATATCTTGACCAAGCATAAGTTTTCGTTAAAAAAAATCAAATTAATATTCTGTATTCCTAGTTTTAAGATAGCTATAATTTTTACTCTTTATTGAAACTCTTGTCCTCCATCTTGTAAATCGAATTGAATCCCTAGTTTTAAGATTTCTGTGAAATTTCTCATAAATATTTGTTCCCCCTTTTGTGTACTAAACTATATTGTTAGTTTTAAGATAGCCGTAAAATATTTCGTAAAATACTATTACTCCCCCTCTTGTATATCAAAGTGAATCCCTTGTTTAAATTTTTTTCATAAAAAAATCTTTGGGCCTCTCTTGTATATTGAATCTTATTTCTAGTCTTAAGATAGCTGTAAACTTTCTTTTCCTTTGTAAAAAAAAATATTTCAACATTGTAACCTCCTAGTTTTAAGATATCCAAAATGTAAAAACAAAGGCATTTGGCACCGCCAAGCTAACGCATTTGTGCCTATCAAATAAACGAAATGAATAAAAAAAAAATGTTTGAAAGTCCAGGACAGAAAAATTGCCTCGCTCGCTAGTTGGTACAGAAATAGCCATTATCACGGAACCGTGACATAACATCCGCTGTCCTAACGTCCGAAGGGTTGTGCGTTACAACGTCTGGGATATTTTGTTAAAAAGCCACGACTCAATTATCGTTTCAGATATTACGGCGCGCATGTACTGCATCAAAACGTCTTAGCTCAAAAAGTTTTGGGACATCAATATTCGAAACATTAATTGCCATACAGTGTTCAGAATGTCGACTGCGACGTAAGTTACGAAAACTATTGCATTTCGCAATCCGAAAAAGCCGCACAATCCGAAAATTTCAACGTTGGTAGATCAAAATATCTCAAAGAGCTGAAGAATCGATTGGTTAGAGGCGTGAAAATAGAAAAATCCCCTCAACGGATATCAAGATTGCAAGATATGAACTTGTTTTAATAAAGAGATAAAAAGATTCATAAATTGCAAGCTAGAAATATCTACAGATTTAAGGATACAAAAATTCAAAATGAACGATGATATCGCAATAACCAAGCTAGATAGAATAGGTATTTATGGACAACTTCATCGCTGGTTTCGTTCCAATCTCGATGGAAGGCAACTCCAAATCAGCATTAAGGATTTTATATCTGCCCCATATTTCGCTATATCGCAAGGAAGCCGTCTCGACCCAATAACATTCATCTTCTATTTTAATAATGTCAAAGTGATGTTTCCTACGTCGATAACACATTTTTCTTCAAATACATACGCGATTCAACCGATGGCGAATTTCTTGAGAGTCAACAGGGAAGCGTTAGTATGTGGTGTGTTCTAAACAGAATGGTTTTAAACCCTTAGCAAATGTTCTATCGTCACGTTCGTGTGGAAACATCGTCCGAGTTAGTTCAACTACCATTTGTTCGTATCACGTCATGGAACTCTCACATCAATGATCTAGGAGTCATAATGGATTGGGCACTAAAGTTTATATCACATACTCATTGTGGAAATAGTTTATCTTCTGGACAGCAAATGTTTTATGAATACGCTAGTAGCTATACGCCGAATACAAAAATATTGTTCTGTTGCTTAGAATCCCTACTACCAGAACAGGTTGACAGAATCGAGACTGTCGGTGTATACGATTTACTCTTCGACATTTCCAATAGCGAAACAGATTCCAACTACCCAGCATCGAAAGCTGTTGTCAGTTAATGCACCTTAACATTCTCTGGATCCGGAAAAACTGCTTTGAGTCCTATTACCATCTTACCATCTGCCAGAGTGGATTGATATACAGGTTTCAATCACCTGGATTTTTATGACCTCATTCGCGCTCTCTGTGATGAATCTCTCCTGCGACTACCTTTCAGGGGAACCAGTTTTATCCCGAAGATCCAAATATTGCATCAATTTCAAAAATCAAAAAAAGATTCAAACATCGCTGCTTCAAAGGTTCAAAGATACAAAAATACAGAAATCTGTAAAATTGTATCTATCGTAGTTACAAGATACAGGGTCATTAAAAAGTGTGTCAAAAATCCCGTGCTTGAATTAAGTGAAATAACTCCAGCCAAATCCAAATATTTATAGATCCAGAGCTGAGTAGATCTAGAATTCCCACCTACACAGATTTTGGCATGAAAATCTTCAAAGAGCCAAACTGAACCCTAATTTGAAAAAACCGAAAGATCCTACGAAGATATATCGTCAACGAAGATATATCAAAATTTTGTTTTCCACTGTTCACCGAAAGTGTCCCTGGCAGCGAAATCTAATCAGACTAATAACAATAACTTCAGTTCTACGGATACTACTTACAACTGTTAGTGCTTGAATGAGAGTCCAAACTATTAGCTTTACATATTTTTGTGCATAAATCTTGCTTAGATTAAAAGTCACAGTTGTTTAAAAAGAACAGAAAATGTTTAATCCTAAAGATCCTATGATCAAAACTTGAAAAATTCATGCCAAAGATCCAAAGATTCAAACATCAAAAGATCCAACGACTAAACGATGCAAGTAGCCAAAACTCCAATTCAACGATTCAAAGGTCGTAAGATCCGAAAGAACTGGAAAAGTCAATGGTTCATACGTTTAAAGTTCCATCAGGTTGAAGAATGCGGTTATTCATGAACTTCCCATATACACCGGAAACCCCACGAAATATTCAGATAAGAAACTTCTTAAAGTATGTACACAATAGTCAGAAGTTGTGGGTGCAGTCCATCATTCATTGGTTACCAATCGAAAACTCCTAGGAAGTTTCCATAAATAAATTTTGTTATGTTTCACAGAGATGGTTGACTCAATTCTCACAGACTTAGTCTTGAATGAAAGGTATAATATTTTCATCGGTTGCTATCCAACTTCATTTTCCAAAGCTACGAAAATTCTGGTCTACAGGTTTAAAGTTTCAAACAGACAACACTTCTCTCCAATTACCCAATGATCTAAAGCTTCAATCATACATAGTTTGAAAGATTCAAACATCCGTAGATCCAAATTGCGAAGGTGCCCAAGATCCAAATATTCAAAAACCCAAAGTTCTTCAAATCTAAAAATCCAAATTCTATTTTTCGAAGATCTCACGAAACATACATTAATAGATCCAAAGTTGAGAAGATCTAAAAATACCAAATTTTAATGATTTAAAAATCTAATTAAAGAACTAAATCTTAAAGAGCTGAAAGATTTAGGTACAAAGATCAATAAAGTATTCAAATCATTAGATCCGAAAAATTACAAATACATATGAATGAAAAATATCAAAGGACCAAAACATCGATGTATTCAGAAATTTTTGATATAGCAACTTAAAGTTCAATTTTATTATTCATTTTTTTTTTATTCAAATCGTTTATTTGATAAGGCACGTTGCGTTAGCTTAAAGGTGCCAATTTTGTTTTGTTTTACATTTTAAATTGCTTAAAACTAGGGGATTACATATTGATTTTTTTTTTTAAATGAAACTAATGCGATTTTATAGCTATCTTATATATCTACACAAGGGGATAATATTATTTTCGTAAGATTAGGGGGGTCGTTTAGTTTTGTGGCAATATGGTTTGACATTTTTATCAGTGAGATTATTGGAGCAAATAATGTTTAACTAAGGGGGACATTTTTTTACGACTATCTTAAAAGTAGGAATAACGAGAGGGCATGATTGAATTTTGTAAAGATTCGTAATTATAGTTATTTTTGTGGGTAGTAGAGTTGGGAATTTTCAACGAGATTATATAATATAATAGTTAAAACTAGAAGAGACAAGAAGAGCTAAATGCTTCGATTCAATTTTTTTTATTTTGAATACAACATCTTCAAATTTCTCACGCTGAAAATAAGACAATTGTGATATAATATAATCCCGGTGTGTCTAAAACCATTATTAGCAAAAAATGACCATAAATTTGACATACGGCATTCGAAAGATACAGTATCCAAACATCTTCTCAGTGAATTTCAAAATGATCCATCAAGAGATTCGAGAGATATGGCGATTTGAAGTTTTATTATACGTTTCATAAGGCTACCAGCAAACACCCACGGGTTTGGTCCTATCATTATAAACAAAAAAATATTTGTCTACTTATATGGTACTTGGCCTTCGAAAGATATAGTAATCAAGTATATGCTTTGCAAGTTTGAAAATATTTCATTGACGGAAGCGATTTGAATGCGGTATGCGGTCATTGATGGGTTTTCTACCAGATTTCGAGCACGAAGCCATGTTTGTCCATTGACTATTTAGATCGTTTATACGTGTCACTGTTTTGAAGAAAAACCTTACCACTTAATTACACAAATATAATGTACAAAAGGTGCTATTTATATGCTGTGCTGAAAAAATATGAAAATAGGGTTGTCTACCTAACGTTAACTATAACGTGTAAATGACAAAAATTGAATAAAACTTGGAATGTTTGCTTGAAAAGGCCTTATCTCAATGGTTCGTTGACTGACTCTAATCGTGTTTTCATTACTTAGCTGGTAGACGTTTTATCAACAATTTTCCTTCAGAAGAATATAAAATAGAGTTGGCTACCTCAAATAATAGACAACATAATTGATTTCAACTATATGTATTATCATTATTGAGTGAATATGTATTTTGTATTAAAAATGACGGCCAGGAGTCAGAAGGATTAAATTCCAAAATTAGCTTTACTCAAGAGATGCGCTGCATCATGTTATAAAACTTCTTAAAAGATACTTAACACCCAAAGTAGACCCAGCTTCGAAATTATGTGATCTTGAAACTTTTTATTCAGTTTTCTTGACTTGAAAGTGCATTACTTGAGGACACGACGTGTATACAAAATCTGTGGCGTCATTACTCAACTCAGCATTCAAATGTATCCTAAAACAGCCGCTTGGGACACTATTTAATGATAAATGGCTCGATTATTGTGGAGAGTAAAGCAAGGAATAACATCAAATTGATGACAGAAAATATTGGTAGTAATTTGAGTGAAAAGTATAATGTGTTATACCTACACCTGGTAATCCGAAGTTGAAAATAATGGGGATAAGTGATTGATATTCCGCAGATGTCTTCATTGACTTATTGAAAGTCAGAATGAAGGTATTCCGATTCTTGTTGCCGATTTCTAAAATCCACGCTTCTTGCATAACAAATACAATTAAGTTGATAAGAACACTTGTCACTCCGATCTGATGTCATTCCGTGCGGTGAAAAAAGCTCAAAGAAATTTTATTGTTAAAAGCGTAATAAAACGATGGACCTGTCGTACTTAGTATACCGGAATTCTTACTCAGTTTGAAAAAATGATTTCCAGTTTACACAAGTCTATTTCATGATTCATATATGAACCAAAAAGTGAAATTCGTTAAATCGTAACATGACTCACGGTTTCTGATAAAAAAAAATTTTGGAGTAAAATTTGGACATTAACAGGTGACCAAAATTATTAAAAAATCGGGGTTAGACTACGATTTTTAGTTCATGTAGAATAGAAGGAATCCAAAGAAGGAAGGTGGAGAAATGAGTAGCATACCCGACAATCATATTCATCCGTGCACTCGCATAAATGTTTGGCGCTCGTAGGCATTCAGCTCAATATCTTTGAAAATACTTTAAATTGGGTTCTAAAATTGTTGAATTATATTCGTGGATGGTATATTTATTGATATGAGCAATAATAAACTGACTTTTTTCAATCTTATAAAGCAAACCGATAACTTATACATCACGGTAAAAATGTGATGTTGATAAACTGTCATCAATGATACGTAAATCTCTCCAGTGAAAATGCATATCTACCATGCCCAAATTTAATCGTACGATATCGTTACAAAGAACCAGCATGGCCGCGACGATGCACCGAGCCATGTAAACAAATGCACCCTCCAGGCAGCTCTTCCATTATTTCCCATCTGCTAGTCGAGTGACTGCATCTACCACATGGCCCAGTGAAGGTGTGCGAGTGTTCCACATCTCCATACATGTAACTACGTCACAGCGAGTGGGTGGAGGCACTGCAATCCTCGAACCGCTCGCGCCATCGGGAATCTATATTTAAATAGGTAACCCCTTACGAGAGTGCAGTTAGCAGCAAGAATGAAAATCCACCCCATTTTATTGTTTAGACTGGCACTGCTACTGGTGCTGCTGCAATGCAGCACCATCACCGGAACGATGCGTTTCGAAGATTTTTATATTCAATTCCAACCATTACGAGTAATTTCACGCAAACATTCATCTGGCATGCGATCTTCCGAGTGCGTGGCACATTTACATTGTGTACTGCGTACCGTACAGTGCAGTCAAGCAGGACATTAGACTGTATCCCCTGAACAGCACGTGATGTGTGTACTGCACACGTGACGGTGATACCGAAACATGATTGTTAGATGAAGTAGTTTTGAACTAAACTAATTAGCTCTGGTTCCAGATATTTAACATATTAATCAATGTGATATTAAAAATATGACCGAGTTGTTTGACCTTCGGTTCGTAATCTAAAAACAAGCAACAGCGCAGTCGTTCCAATTTTCTCCATTACACGGTATCACAAGCACTGCTTCTAGTGACGTTGCGATACTTTCGATACTAGTACGGAAACGATACTTCTGTTTCCGATATTCGATTTATTGGTATCGATACTACAGGCACGATACTTTACCGATATCGATACAATGTTCATGACATCGAAGCAACCAACAGGTTGAAGGATTTGATTCGGAGTTCTGAACGATTTTGGAATGATTTCTGCAAACACCGATTCAGACTCAACCGTTTCGGAATCGGTTGTTGAATTTGAGTTAGTGAAACATTTGGAGCACCGATCGCATTTGACGAAAAAACAAGTAGATGATGGATGGTCAATTGTTTGCACACATTGCCGAATCGTCGACTCGACCCAACATCAAACGAATCGGACCGAAGTTTATTTGTCAGATGGATTTTCCTTTTCGCAAGAGCAGAGCAAAACATTTGCTGACAAAACCCACTGTTGAATACATTGTAACAGTTAAGAATCGAATAGCGATACCTCCAAGTATCGATACCTCGACTACGATGATAACGAAAGTATCAGTACTTGTCTTCGATACCAGTATCGATTCTAAGTATCGATGTATTTTAATTTTGCAACATCCCTAACTGCTTCATTTAGAGTGCGAATAAAATACTATGCTCAAATGACACAGCTAACAATGCTCTCCTGCGAAGCAAACCAGATTTTCCAAGTGCCCTCGTTAATGTGCACATTTGCGCAATGAATTGCACTAATGTGTCCTACTGGAGGGAAAACTTTTTCCGTCTCGCATCTCGCATGGGTTTGTGCAGTGCATTACGAACCCCGTGCCCAGTCGGTCGGTCGGTCGGCCGAGATCCTTTTACAATCCATCCAAAGATTTTTTTTTCCATCAACGGGGTTTCTGCACCGTTTGAGTGGTGCTGCTTTTATGTTCGTAGTGAACTATTGCTGTCGCCAGATGTAACTATATTTGACCTAAAAAAATGTCCTGAATCTGGCGGGGCAGTCTGCCAGTGCGGTGTATCGTCGCCGGTAGGATCTCTCTTGACACGATTTAACATGGATTCGATAGCTTTATGTACTTGCTGATACGTGTGCCTGATGATGGCACACAATTACCAGTTGGTTGCAATTGATTAGTTAATTAAAAATTGTAATTAGATTCAAATATGGTCGATTATTTTAGATATATGGAAATAATCTCTCACTGATAAATAGAGTGGAAATGGGGTTTAAACCTATCACTACCACAGGGGTTGTTTTTTGCACAAAAATCTGTAATTCCTAAACTATTGATTTTTAACTGATTTTACCTACGAAAAATATGTTCAAAACAAACTTGACTCTCTTGTGAAATTATTTCTTGCTAGAGTGGCCCTTTTGAACATATGAGAAAAAATATATTTGAAGGTAATAGGTTTATAAAGTTTTTTCATCAAACTTGTAGAAAAGTTTGTTTCGAATATTTTTGGTGAAGAATCTATCTAGTTCTATCTTCAAAGCTTTTCATTCTGTGGTGATTTTCACAAAAGATCACCCAGGGTGTTTCTGAAATAAACAGTTTTTCTGCTATGTTATGTTCAATTGTTATTTTTCCTAGTTTCAGAGCACTTCTGTTAGTCAGGACATTTTGCCGTTAGCTGAATGGCCTTCTTTTATAGTTCATTCGAAAATGCATGAAAGATATTGCATGCTACGAAAATTTCAACTTTCCTTTTCCTTCATAATTAAATTTGACATAAACATTTGGTGTTTGAACATAGGGTTAGAAGTACCGGTTTAACCGTTACTTAAATAGGTATTTTTGTTGAAAAAACTATTATAAAACACTATTTGTTTTATTTTACTTATTATAGTGGTTTCGAAACACTTTACAAACAAGAAAAAGGGATACATTGAATATTTTTCAAAAGGCTCAAACGGTTTAATAAACTGAGAAGTAGTGTTCAAATAGCTCTTTTGAATACCGGTGACAAATTTGACACGGATAAATCTGACCTATAGCAAAACGAAAACGATTTTGATTCACTGGAACCTGTTCAAACTTTTGTTGAATATCACCTTCAATACATGAAGCATTTGTATTAACAGAAAACAGGTCTGATTTTCGAAGCACTTGTTTGTCAAATCTCGTAACGCCAACTGAATCTAGCTAACCTATACGCTTTTCTATAAGCTCTATAAGCAACTTAGACAACATGACCCCTCCCTTAGATTGATGGGATTGACAGTATTACAAACAACTTCCAACAAAATGACATGTATCGGTTTAAATAAATTCAGTGCATCAATTATTAATAATTTATACTTCGTAAATCTCTAACAGAAAATTGCTTCGAGATGTTAATTGAAATATGCCGCGATAGCGATACAAACGCTTGAGCTCTTCGCGATCATCCACGCACACCTTCGCCCGCGATCTAGAAAATATGAAAACACCCCGGTGATTATATTATTTTTCATTTGTAAACTTATAAACGGGGTTTCAAGCGTGGAGCTACAAACGCCCGTGTTCGCACTATCATGAATGGGTCACGTCCGGAAGTCCCTACTCTCGGTCCTTTAGCAGCCTAGGTCTATGCCTTCAGTTGGACCAATCCTAAAAAATTACGCTCACATTCGCTAGACAACACATGGCAGCTCTAGTAATATGAAGAAACTTTTTCTTCTAGAGTCTGAACCGTACACCGAAAATTAAGTACGCGAATATGTGAATGGACACACGGTTATAAAATTGAATAATTACAAGCGTAGTTACACGCTAGCACACGCGGCACCCACACGATCGAACACGTTAACTTACAAACGCCCGAGTCCCTCGCGATGATACACAAAGACGAACATTCAATCAAGCGCGAACGAATAAACGCTTATTCCCACGCGATCGTGACGTCTCTGCGCCCGCACATTTGAACTAATCACTCAATATCACATTCAGGATCACCGTCCGCTGCAATTGGCCTTAAGTAGTGTTTTAGTTGGTGACATTTCCCGTCTCGTCCGCAATTGTAGTGAGCGATTCTGATAGGAAGCCCTTCCGAGTAGCCAGCCCTACAGCTCCACTAGGATAACTGTCGAAAAAGAAAGCAAGTTTGACTGAACTCCCTAGAAATGGGTAGCATGTTTCTTTTTGCTCGGGTGCTGTCAGTTCAATCGAAGATGGCGTCGAACCAGCAAGCACTTCACGAGTGTGTTGTACGGTTTTACGAAATGCATGGTCATCGTGGAAAAAAGTTTGCGGTAGACCACTTTCGAGACGAAAATGTGTTAGTGGGTACAGTTTATCGGATCCTGGCATCCCTAAGCATGGAGCGGAAGGTCGGTAGCGGCCGTCCAGCAAAGAGAATGACGAAGAAGAAGAAGGAAGCATTGAAAAAGCTGTTCGACAACAAGAACGGAACGAGTTTGCATGACGCCGGCCGAAAATATCACGGCTCCCATACCTTGATTAACCGGACCCTCAAGATGGAGGAAATCATCCCCGAGTACGCGGACGAGCAGATAGCGATCGTAAAATCGTAGTGCCGGTGGATGACGAAGAACTACCGCGGGACGTCGTTTGTACTGGACGACGAAAGATACTTTCCGCTCTCGAAGACCCACATTCCAGGTAATGACAGCTACTATTCCAGCGACAAGTCGACCACACCCCCGAAGTGAAATATAAGTTTAACCTTCCGGAAGTCGCGCTAGTGCACTGAGTGCACGCTGCACTGAAAATCTAGCGAAATCGCCTTAGCGCACCAGCGGCTGCTCGTTCAGTGGATTATGCGCGCGACTTCCGGAAGGTTAAGCATAAATTTAAAAAAAAAGTTTCAAAGGGATGTCAAAGCCGTGATTCAAGCCGATCGGTCTGGTCATCAATCAACAAGTGTACCAGGAGGAGTGTTATTCTGCCGTTCTTAAAGGAGCATCATGCGGATGGGAAGTACGTCTTCTAGCAGAAAGGAACCCGATCAACTTGCCCCAGTACCGTGCAATTGAGGATTTTTTCGTCTCCCTCAGTGCCCTAGTGTACAAAAATAATTGGCGGACCAAGGATACGAAGCAGTTGACCACCAGGATCCGGAATTGTATCCGAAAAATGGATGTCAGCGCTTTTGTGAGAACATCGCCACTAAGTTGCGTAGTACGGCTGACCAGCGCCCCTTCTCCAATATTCATTGATGTTTTTTTGAAGAATAAACGTTATGTTTTTAATAAAAAAAATGCTGAACTTTTTTTTTGTTTTTGAACTACATGACTGAAAAAATTCTCATTTTTTATTGAACACCCGTTCTGAATTTTTAATTCGTTGCATTCAAATATAATTTCACATTGAATATTCATTGTTCAATTAAAATTCAATAAAAATCTCTCAAATTATAAGCGCAGACGGACGTCATCTACACTGATCTGCAAGTAGCTTTTGATAAAATTTATCATAAAATACTATTGTTGAAGCTGTCTCTTCTCGGCTCTTCTTCACAATTTGTATCTTGGTTGCATTTATATCATTTCGGATGAATTCTACGAGTAAAATTATATAGCAGCATATCGTCACAATTTTCCAATATTACATGTTTCCACAAGGAAGTAACTTGGGACCTCTGCGGTTTGTACTAATTTTCAACGACATTTAAGTCATTTAAAATGTTAAATTTGTCAATCATCGTCGTCTTAGTCATCGCTCTCGTTCTCGTACTCATCCTCGTTCTCGTTCTCGTTCTCGTTCTCGTTCTCGTTCTCGTTCTCGTTCTCGTTCTCGTTCTCGTTCTCGTTCTCGTTCTCGTTCTCGTTCTCGTTCTCGTTCTCGTTCTCGTTCTCGTTCTCGTTCTCGTTCTCGTTCTCGTTCTCGTTCTCGTTCTCGTTCTCGTTCTCGTTCTCGTTCTCGTTCTCGTTCTCGTTCTCGTTCTCGTTCTCGTTCTCGTTCTCGTTCTCGTTCTCGTTCTCGTTCTCGTTCTCGTTCTCGTTCTCGTTCTCGTTCTCGTTCTCATTCTCGTTCTCGTTCTCATTCTCGCTCTTGTCCTCGTCCTAGTCTTCGTCATCGTCCTCGTTCTAATCCTAGTCCTCGTCATCGTCCTCGTCCTTGTCCTCGTCGACGTCTGCATCCTCGTTTGTGTCCTCGTCTGCGGCCTTATCCTCGTCCTTGTCATAATTATCACCATCATCCTTTCGTGGAAAATGTATTCCTAGTTTTTTAAAGGTAGTCATCAAATCCGTGCCCTTTACAAATCGAACTCCTCTTCTTAATTGATTTGCAACGCAAGAATCATTCGTTCTCGTTATCCATGCTGGCCAATCTTGAACATTTTTTGGCTATGGTTTAACCTGCCGTTTCGATTAAAATTTATTTCTTGCCTCTGAACCCTGCTTACTGAAATATCCTGTTGGCAATGGTGATGATGATACAATTCTCATAGAATGCTCTACGATCTTGTGTAAGGTTACTGACATACAATGCCAATGGTACTTGTCAACGTAGGGAGTGTAAGTTTCATTACACAATCTATCAAAAGCGCTTATCTTGAATTCATCCAAACTTTAAAGGTTCTTTCATTTTTGGTCAAAAATACATCAAAGTTTGAGATTTTGTGTGGGATAATGAAATGACATAGAAACATCCATTTTTGATTGTCAAATGTGTTCATTATTTCTAAATACGTTGATATTTTGTTATTATGTCGGAGTTCAAAATGGCGGCTGCGAAATGACGGCTGCAAAATGACTACACGCGAACCGTCGTTTCCGAACTTCAAGTCTGCAGCCTCTTGTGAACTAAAATGAGCGATGATTACCATTTCTTAATGTTTACAAAATTATCTATGAATTAGCAGGGCGAGCTCAGTACCAACGAAACCAGCCGCTGCACCTGCTCTGACCAATTCGCCAGCCCATTCATTTCCAGTAATACTGGAATGTCATTTATCCAAGTAATGGCCTTGATTGCAGCCTGACTAACGGAGCAGAAGTTTATAACTTTGCCAAACAAGCTCTCTTGACTTCACACAGAATTGCGAAGATTTTTGCTTGGAATATTGTTTTTTTTTTGCTTCCTTTTTTTTATTTTTATTGTTTTATTTTGAGCAGAGAAAAG
This sequence comes from Topomyia yanbarensis, assembly GCF_030247195.1. NCBI lineage: Eukaryota > Metazoa > Arthropoda > Insecta > Diptera > Culicidae > Topomyia > Topomyia yanbarensis. The sequence continues at coordinate 323,495,028 of NC_080672.1, read as the reverse complement.
CCCTCTGGAGCTAGACTTCATTCAAACAGGGGAATTTATTCGGCTGTTCAGTCATGTAAAATTTAGCGAACACTAATTTTGGTAATGCCCAATGTTGGACATTACCAAAATTAGTGTTCGCTAAATTTCACATGACTGAACAGCCGAATAAATTCCCCTGAAACAACCACAGTCGTAACAACACCCAACATTTCATTCAAACCCTTTCTCCAGCAGGCATAAAACCTCTTCATCTTTTGTACCAACAGATTACAAACATCCAAATGATACAGTTTATTTCTACAACTAACACTAACACAATAATTTTGCTACTGTATAACTAAATTTGGGACAAAAGCTAACTTGAGAAGGAATTAACAAACAATCGCTTAGTGACGGTACGGGAAAGATGGAAGTCAAAGACGTGGGAAAATCGGTTGAATAAACGGCACATACTGGTGAATGGCTGGTTAACCCTCCGGAAGTCGCGCTTATGGCCCACTCAACGAGCAACCACAGGTGTCCTAAGACGATTTCGCTAGATTTTCAGAGTAGCGTGCACTGCCGGAAGGTTAAGGTCATAATTGGTTCTGACAATAGGAAGACGAAAGAATGGATGGGATCGAAGGCTACGACGACGGATGTCGAAATCCAATAACTGTAGAACATCAGGGCAGTCGTGATTCGTGATTGATTGGCGATAAAAGTTGCCTTGGAAACATCCCGACGAACGGATAGGAGATTGAGATCGATAAGCCTGCAGCGTTCAGGGTAGGACGGAAGATTTAGAGGGACTCTCCATAGAAGTCGCCGAAGTGCGAATCGGACAAATTTACGTTGGATAACTTCGATGCGTTGAATATCGTTCTGGTAATAAGATGCATATTCAAGCGTAGAACGAACCACAGCACAATATAGCGCTTTTAAGGAGTGAATCTTGTAACACGAAAAATGAATCCTAAATGTTTGGAAGCTTTGAATATGGTTTATCCTATGTGTTCTTTAAAATTCAGTTTTAAATCGAGCAGAACTCCGAAGTTCTTCACGGACGATTCACGTTGAAGAACACTCTGAGAAATATTGTAGTCGAATTTGATCATGGAATGTTTGCGGGTGAATGAGATAACTGAGCATTTAGAAGCATTCAGTTACAGTTCCTGAATGAAGAGAGATATTCGATAGCATTGATAAAGGAACCAGGAAACCATTAGCATAACTTTTTAGTACAACAGAAGTTTCCCTCATGTGTCCAGCATTAGATGAAGGCTCCAGCTTTATGCATGCTGAGCTAATTGTAGTAGTCGTAATGACAGGATAACAACCAATGGGTGGGCGCAAAGGAACGTTGGTGTCAGCCTCAGAAATTTGCTGGCTGGTTAAAATTTCATCTGAAAAAAACACTACTAAAGTGCTTACGAAATAGGTTGCAAATGTCGAACGATCTAGACGCTTGCATGTCATCAAGTGATATATAAGTGGGAAGTCCAGTTTCCTTTCTCTGTTCGTTGACAGAGCTATCAGTGCAACAGGCCCCTTGCGTTGTTGTTCGCTCCATATAGCCAGACAACTACTCCTCTCGACAACGAATCTTCACATGGAATATCTTGTAAGGAAAACTACATGTGAGTGAAATATCACTGGGACCAAAAATTTCTTCTGATATAACCATTTGTGAGCGAAGTCTTGTAGCAAAATCAACATGGCTACTCTCCCAAAGACCAGTAACCTGCAGTCTGTATGTACACGATAGTGTTTCTTGTTCAAGGTGTATGTGTAATGGTTTGATATTGAGAAGGGCCTCAAGAGTAGCAGTCGGAGTTTTCGGAAAAGCACCAGTCAATGCCACGAGCGGCATTCTTTGCAGATGGTTTGGCTTTGACTGAATCGTCGTCACTTCTTCCTTCTGTCACCACATAAGGCATCCGTATGAGAATATTGGGCGTACAATTGTCATGTAAATTCAATAGATGTATTTGGATTTGAGACCCCCAGGTCTTTCCAAAAGTTCTTCTGCACTGCTCGAAGGCCATGTACGCTGTCTTGAATCTGAACTTAATATGAGCGGACCAGTTCAGTTTGGAATACAATATGACCACAATATATTTGACTTAATCTGCACACAATAGCTAGAATCGAATAACTGCAATACGACAAACCCATTTATTAGCATCTTCGTGAAAAGAACCATGGAAGTTTTGTTTGGATTAACTGATAATTTAACTTGTCGACACTACTGTACGACAGTTCTTAATGCTTGTTACATTAAGTCAAAGATTGTTCCGATGCAAAGTCCAGTAATTAGTATTTAGTAGTATCCAGCAAATCCGTAGATTTGAAATACAAGCTCATTGAGTTTCCTCAATAAGCCGTCGATAACCAGGTTCCATAGCAAAGGTGACAGAATGCCACCATGACGACAGCCGCAAATGCTTAATTTCCTAATCTCCGCCTGTCTCAATGAAGAGCAAATGATGCGGTTACTAAGCATTGCGTTTATCCAACCTAAGATACAAACAGATACTCCATGACCGCGCGTCACTTCCAGAATAGACTGGAAGGACACATTTTAAAAAGCACCCTCAATAACGAGGAATAAACCCAAACTAGATTGCTTGATCGAGAAAACCTTTTCAATTATGTAATCAACATCGTGAAGCAGAGTGATCGTGGATTTCCCACAATGATATGCATGTAGCATTTAGTGCAGTGGATATTGAACTAAACTAACGTTTCTGATGTGATGAACGATTATCCGTTCCAAAGCTTTCAGAAGAAAAGGACTCAAGCGGATAGGCCTAAAACCTGTTGGCTTCTTCATAGCTTGAGCGCTACCCTTTGGGAATAAATCAAACAATTATTTCTCGCCATGCTTTCGGGTGCATAAATCTGCCATGCCATATATGGGAATGCGTGGTATTTTGACTATATTATATATTATTCAAATTTTTTATGCCATTATATAAAAAATCTACGGTTTTCCACTTTAATCTGTTCTTAGAAGTATTTCAGAGAGAAATGAGCAAAAATTTATCGTGAAATGGCTTGTAAGCGTTAAAAACCTAACCACTTTTCCTAGATTCTTTTGTTGAATTTTCAAAATGTACCCTCATATCGAAACAAAGACGTAGTCCTACGTCAAAAGAGCGGGAGAGGAGTTTAACCTTTTCCATGTCTCAAAGATGATGCCATTTAATATTACGATTTTAGTTTGCCTTCACAAGGCTTACTGTTTATCTGGAGAAATTTCGTCCACACTAACGTCCCATTTTCTCTCTCTCTCTCCCTTTCCAGCAATCGGAAATACCACGAACCTACGTCAAAGCCCCACCGAACAAAACGGTGCGCGACGTACCCGCCCAGTACCAGTCCGGGGCGTCCTCGACGTCATCGTCCATGAGCAATCTCAACAGCCATCTGCGGGGTTCCGGAGCGTCCAGTCTCAGCCACTCCTTGAGCGGGGGCGTCAGTCTGGGCAACCGGGCGATCGCCAACAGTCTCTCCACGCTGGGCAGCGGTTCGTCGTCAACGACCGGCGGTGGCTCCAACAGCCAGCAAACCAAGTCTGACAAGTCTGATAAACTGAAGCAAATGCTGTGGTTTCTCCCAGGTAACAAAACATCCAAATCATCCACTAGTGGTATTAATGTTAATAATAGCGGTAGTAGCAGTAGTAATAATAACAACAATTATGGACCTAATAGTAGCAGTACTAGTTGTAATAATAATAATTATCAAACGCGAAGCAATTCCTACGGGAATGGTAGTCTGGTCGGAGCGAGTGGAAACCGGAGTGGGTTACGTTCTAGCGGCGGGAATCATCTAGCAGTAAGTGGAATACATAGTCATAATCATCACTACCGGCAATCGGCCACGTCGGTTCAGCAGCAGCGGCAGCAGCAGCAACAGCAGCAAACTCTGTCATCGTCGGTCCCGAATGCTTCCTCGGGTTCGCTGAATCAGGGGGGCAGCAGTACACCGATGTCACTCTCAGCTAGCCCTAGCCCGGACACCAGTACGCACTACATGTGACAGGATGGCGGACCGGCGCAGGATAGTTGAAATGTTGACACGGGTCATCGCGGTGATCTGTTTCCCTTTTTATTCATAAAACTAGCTAATCGATGTCGTGATAATACTTGTGATTCTGACAATGAGCCGACCGGTGAAGACGGCCAAACAAAACAGTCGACTACGGCTACTACCGTCGAAATACCGTTGCGTTGTTCGTTCCAATGGACCGATCATAGCAGTCATAGATCTCCGGGAGTAGGTTGGGATCCGCTGACGATGAAGAGTGAAGTAGCAGGCGACGCTGCTGTGGCTAGTGCTCCCAATCGCTGCACCGACGCTGGCGCCGGTTGCCATGCCGTGCTATTGGAGTGCGATCACCGATTGTAGACGGGGTAAAACAGAGCTGAGTTATAGATTTCGTACCGGCACCGATTCGGACTGAGAAAATTTAAAGTTTCACATAGCGTTAGTGAAAAGTTACACGTTCGGTAGAAAATTTGTTTTTGTTTAATGGAGTAGTTTTACAAAACCTTTTCATCTCTGATAGGGGACTTCGACAAACGATGACTTCAATCGAATAATCCTGATAGCGTTAGCCGAAAGGATCAATCAAGGACTGCTCAGATGCCATAATTCATTGGAAGCCAGTACAAATGTCGACGCTCGAATCTAGTAGGCTTTGAACAAACGATCTCACGGCGATTTTATTATCACTTAGCTAGAAATTTCTACTTCGTTGAGCTACTTCAATTGATCAAACGTTTACAAGCCAGACACGTACATCTCAGCAGATCAGGTAAAATCATCTGACTCTGGATCACAGCTAGCTGAACAGATGAATCCTTCCGTATTCCACGACGCTCCCCACAAGCAAACAAAACATCCTACAGAACAATCGGTTGTAAATTTTCCCTTCTGTTGCGTACCGTAACTTTCCCGTTTATTCCATGCCAGCACGAAAAGTAATGTTTTGAAAACATATATTTTACCTGTAATTTAAGGTAATTTAAGTAATATTTAAGGCAGAATAAAAGGAAAAAAAATGTATCAAACTCATGTGCAAGACTACCATTTAGTAAAATGTGCAACCAAAACGACAAAGAAGTAACTAATGTCAGAAAAAATAGGTAAATCGAAGAAAAACGTGAAATGTAACAGAAATCTTAAATTTCAAGTAAAATGACAGCCTTTTACTCTTCATTTCCGAAGAGACTATGGGAAGCACTAGTGAAATTTTATTGTTTGTTAAGTTAAATTATTCAATTCTGAATCGATTGTATTGGCTTGTGTAGGAACTAGAACGCATGTATAGTCCTAGCTTCAACTGCAGAACGAGTTACAGAAGAAAAAAACGAAACTACAATAGTAAACAAACCGCTTCGTAACAACCCAGATTACAATAAGTCGCGATAGTAATGAATAAGAAACAAAATGGGAAATAATGGCTCAACTACTAAAAATACAATACATATAGCACACAGATAGTCGAAATATAGGGAAAATAACACATCACATACACATCAGGCAGACCCAAATTGCAAAAAGAAAACAAATAAATACACGCAAACACATACACAGCAAAATAAATGAATAAAAATACCGTAAAACAGGAGAAGCTTTTTCGTCAATAGTAACAAAAAATGAAATACAACTACAATTACCGACACAACTACTACTATTATTATTGCTATTATTACTATTACTACTACTACTACTACTACTACCACTACTACCATAACTACAAAACAACTACAGCAGCAGCAAAACAAGCACTACTATACAACTTACAGCAGACATAAATTACTTGGCTGGGAATGTGTAATTTTTCTTTTAAAACAAGTCAATAAGATGAACAAAAGAGGGAGAAAAAGTAGTTTAACAAAAAATAAGCAAACGCCGTAATAAAAAGTAAGAAGCAAACCAGTTGAAGAGACAAAAACAAAAATCATTAAATTTAAGTTAGTGAATGTGAAAGGGCAGCAAGATGAGTGCAGCGATAGAAGAAAGCTGAGATTTGTGAGTGTTTTTTCCCACTCCCGCATTGGTGTCCGTTCGTATGTGTGTGTGTGATTAGCTGTATGTAATGTAATGTTCGAATTTATTTCTTTTGCCGAGAACAGCCTTTTTCCCCGGTTCCAGCGAACCAGTTGGAATAGGGGATCGGGGAAAATCGATAGCCTTGTTTTTTTTCTCTCTTTGTCTCATGTGAAGTCGACAAACATTGTTCTGTTTTGGAATGAATTGTGATAAATTACCAAATCGAAAACCGTTTACGTTCATTTTACGTTTAACGTATCTCAAAACGAGTCAAAATTATACTCATTTGTAGTTGTGGTCAAAATTACACCGATCCGCATCGTCGAAGCGAAATCAAAACTGTTCTAAATTGCAGCTACGAAAACTTACCAAAAACACACACATCCCCAAATGCAGTCGGCCAAGCTTAAGGGTACAGTTCCGCGTAGAAGAAATGCTAGGATTAAGTTTAGGGCAGGGAGTCGCTTCAAGCGGTTTTAAAGGAGGATTGCTGTGTGCGAGAGCATACTCACACAGGCACAGTTTATTCAATAAACTAACGGTTAAGCGAAGAAAGTTAAATTGTGATATATTGAAGGTGAAGATTCAACCAGAAAAAAAAACTACTAAGCGGTGTTCATTATGTAACAGTTTAGAGAATGTAGCGTAAAGGTAATTTTAATCGCAATGTTTGTGTTGTTTAGGGAATAGGGCCGAGGCCGCGAGCTAGGAGATGCACATGCTTGCAGTGACGTTCGGGTGACAGTCAAGTTTGAAATAATTTCAGTTCACTGTTTCGAAGTTCGATTGGATTGGGCTTACGCGTTTGTGGCTCGCCAACTGACTAATACTAGTAGGCCAACCACAGGTTCGATTTCGCAGGTTCCCCTAGGAATCTCGAACAATCCAATCGTAGATAGCTTTGAACACTGTTAGCAACGGGCGTCGATGAAAAGGTGTTAAATATGTCACTTGTGTCGTTCGGTCGAAAGTTCTGGTTAACAATTTAATATCCAAAGTCTTGATGCGCGTTTCATCCAGCGTGAGTGCGGTCCAGATTTCACAAGGAAGAAGGAGTGATGTTTTTGGTTACGGACGCAGCCAAATTTATGTGTTTTAACTATGGTTTGCTAGTGGCGAAATTCGTTCCGGTTAAAAAGTAAAGATAGTGCAACAAAATAATCAAACAATAATTCGAAATAAGACGAGTGAAAGGTAGGAAACGTAAAATGATGGTCCGACACTGATATTGCTGGTTAGGTATTGGACTGATTACGCATTTTTATGCTCGGTTGCGCAATAATTAACCTTCAGTCTTTATGTAAGACATCTACCTGCATCTTTTTTATTTGATTTAATCCATAGATGTTGGCATTTTTAACTCTGTAGATGGAAGGTGATAGCTCTATTGCACATCCAACTACCCTTTTGAAGAATGTCTGTTTATACATGTACGTACATTCTAAGATCATCTTCATGTACAATAAACCCACCTATTAATTAAATACGTGCAAAGCATTCACACTTTCATAATAAAAAAAATACATTTTTATTCGGTCTAAAATCAACTACATTCGAATCCAAACCAATTCTGAGTCTTGCGGGTACTTTTGCTTCAACATATTCCACTAATAGCGCTTACCTGCGTTCGCTAAATGGCTAGTCCCGCTTTTGGGTTTATTCCTTTTTGAAACTGACGCTTCAGCCGTCTCCTCTTTATCAGCACACGATTAACCGGCTAGGATCAAAATATCAACCGAAAAAAAACAACAAATTTCGAAACCCGACCAAAGTACCAGATACCGAACATTGGCGAGATCTGAGAGGCGAAGTACGACCGGTCACACATCGCGGATGGCTGATCACAGGAGCGGCGAAACACTTTACGCCCGAGTGGGTAGAAAGCAAAGGGTGAGGAGTCCATTAGTAAGAATTTTTTTCCCTTTTCGCAATGCACACGGTTACATTACATTTACATTAAATCACGTTCGTTTATGCAAATGGAATTGTGGTACATCGATATTGTCAAATGTGTGTAGTGCGAGATACATGCGCTGCGCATCTAATTTTTTGAAATGGTTCAAAATTTCGAGTGGGTAATTACCCACTCGGTTATTTTCGAGTGGGTAGTGCTACCCATACTACCCACGCTTTCCACCGGCCCTGGCTGATCACCCACACATTCTTTCTTCAATAGCATATTCCAAGGCTTATAATTCATTACGGAACGTTCCGTATCAAGATGAAGCGATAGAAAGGTGGGGACATTTGGCATTTTTGCGTTTATTAGTTTTATACTTGAAAAATAATGCATGGCTGCCTGAAAGTAAACATAAAAGAGAGAAAAGGCCGAGCTTCCCCTCGGATCTTCTGATTCGAACATTTAGGAACAATTTTTATTTCGAAATCATCGATCAAAAATAATTATGACCGAACCGAAACAAAACTGATATCCTCAGAATAGCCCACTACGTCATTTGTTTATGCTTTTCTTCTTCACATCCTCCTATTTTATCGTCTTCACCGAAGAAAAATGACAACCTCACTCATACATAGAAAAAATGTGCCCACCTGTATCCATCTTGGTTCCGTATACTGACGTCCATACACTAACACACCAAATCTCCTTTCCTTAGAGGGAATGAAACAGGAGTGTAAGAATTTTAACGTTGGTAACTTTCAATGAATTGAGCGGAATTGAATTACACTAATCAGTTGGAAAATGTTCATCAATTTTGTATTAAATTTCGAAGTGTGTATGACATTGTTGTTGTTTATTTGAATTTTCCCCTGAATGCTTATTCACCCCTTAATTAGGGGCCTGTATGAGTTATATTTCATGTTTTAATTGGTATGGTAGGTTATGACTTTACTGTCGCTTGAATCTTCTACTGCAGTCTTGGTTTGGACTGCGGGAAATCTCTCCAGTACGCCTAGGGCTATGACAGAGGGCCCATGGTTGGGTGAGTTAGCTGTGGAATTCGGGCCACGTTGGTTGTGGAGGATGCTCTAGGTTGGTGAAGGGGGGGGGCGTTGCGGGAGCTTCCCGGTTCTTGTATCTGTGAGACAGTCCTTGTGAGCCCAGAGGACCTTTCCAGCGCCGACGGGGGATAGCAATGGGGTCAACCCTGTGGGAAACGAGAAGTGTAGGTGCTTCGAAACAGGGCCATGGGCGACCTCTCCAACTTTGGGGTGGTTTGACAATGGACCCATCGGTGGTACTTGATGATGGTCGTTGGGGTGTTGTTCTGGGAGTTTTGACGGTAGTCGGGTGCTCGCTCGCTGGCTCGTAGGGAGTTGTGAGAATATATTTTGCTCCTTCTGGTTGTCGGTTGATTCCGTGATTTTTTTTTGTGTGGCCTTGGTTTTCCACCAATAGTAGGGGTAGTCCCTGTAGATATCGGTTGTTGAGGTCTCAGCTGGGAGTAAGGTCCTGGCTCGTCTACCGTGTAGAGCTAGATGGTCGGCATTCGTGTTTCCTTTGGTACCGCAGTGGCCAGAGTCCCAGCATTGTGTAACCAGTGGGTATCGGTAGCCTTCGATAGCCGGGGTGTGCAGAATCTTCTATGGACCACGTTGGTTGCGGAGGATGCTCTAGATTGGTTAAAGGGGGCGTGTGGGTGCTTCCCGATTTTGCATATATGAGACGTTCTCCGTGGCGTCAGGTCTTGGACAGTATTTCCAGGGTCACAGCGGGATGGCGATGGGGTCAGCCCTCTTGGAGTCGAGCAGTGTAGATGCTTCGGACTAGGGCCATGGACGACCTCTCCAACGTTGGAGTGATGTGGCAGAAAGCCCATTGATGATGCGTGATGATGGTCGGTGAAGTGTTGTTCTGGGACTTTCGACGGTAGTTGGGTGCTCCATGGCACGTAGGTCCACGAGGATCAACCCCACAGCTCTGGGTATTGTGACAAAGGAACCGCGTTCGTTTGTTCATGTTGCCATTCATATAGACAGGCGTCTCAGAAATAGGTGGATTACCTTCTCTCGGACCGTCGTTGGCTAGTATGTCCCGTATAGATCCCGCCAAACGGCATTACCGACGAAGATACTCCAGCTCCCTGCAGCTACAGAGAAGGTTCACGACGGATAGCGGCTTTTGAAGGATTCGCACCGGGAGTCGAGAGAATATATTTTGCTCCTTCTGGTTGTCGATTGATCCCTTGATTCTTTTGTGTTGCCTTGGAATTTCCGCCAATGGTAGTAGAAGTTCCTGTAAATATCGGTGGTTGAGGTCTCGTCATGGAGGCTGGTTCGGGCTCGTCTGCTGTGTAGGGCTAGACCATCGGCTTCCGTGTTTCTTTTGGTAGCGCAGTGGCCAGAGTCCCAGCATTGTGTGACCTGTGGGTCTCGGTAGCCTTCGATAGCCGGTAACGATGTATAGATGTTCCGGAAGCAATGTTTCTCTAAACTAATAAGGAGTCAGGGAAGGTGACTACTGGTGCGTTGGTGTTTCTTTTTTCCGATTTTCACACCAATGGCAGCCGCTTCTGCCGTGAAGATTGATTAGCAGGGTGGTAGACGAAAGGAGAGCCCGCTCCACAGTCCGCTGATTCTCACTCCGAAGCTATCCTCTGCCTTAGAACCATCGGTGTAGATCTTGCTGTGTCGTTCGCATCTACGATTGACCGCTCCCTCTATGTTTCCATTATGCTACTGGGGAACGACCTTTATTATGCAAGCGAGACTATCGTCAATGCTCAATCCAAAGTCTGGCCAGGTCCGTAGTCTCACAGCCGGTGCAGCCGGGTGATGGTTAGGGAAGGCTTGTTGTTGAATTCCTGATGTTTGTGGAACGCAAGGCAAGGGGGCAAGTCTTCTCGAGGAGGTTCAATGCCCGTTTAAAAGCTACACTGGCTACATCCCAGCGGTATGGTTCGGTCTGGAAGCTGGCTACTTCGACTGTGGTGCCTGGTAGTAACCCGGAGGCTATCCGCACCCGAGAATAGTGGAGAGTACTTCTAGGTTTCGGCCCATCATCTCAATCCCATGGAAGATTTTACTGTGTATTAGAGATTGTCCCACATGTAGTGCGGTTGTTTTTGGGATGGTGAGAACAGATAGTGCGTACCAGCCGCGTCATCGTTTTTTTTTTCTGTTGAGAGCGATTCCAAGAACGACTGGTTCCTTCCGGAAAGGGACGAGATGTTTTTGAGGTGGATTCGTCGGGAGCTTGCTAGGTGGGGGTGCGGCAGCAATGGGTGATACCGCATTTTTCGGCAGATCTTGAAACCGGTGGCGAGTGCCAATCAGCCGACTGCGTGGACAACCGCCTCGACTGATATCCACAAAGATGATGTCATCCACGTAGATGAATACATAGATGCCTCTGGGTAGCACAGTGTAAAGCGAGTGCATCCTAACAAGGAATATTGTCGCGACTAAAACTGAACCTTGCGGTACTACGTTGGTCTCACAGAACCCCTGGGATAATGTTCCACCTACGTAGACCCGGAAGCGGCGATTGGTGAGTTTGTTTGGATGAAAGTGCTGAGGTCAGCCTGCAGGCCCCATCGTCTGAGGTCTTGTAGTACGCTTTTGCGGCACACTGTGTTGTAGGTTTTTGCCACCTCGAGGATAGTGATGCTGGCGTCGAGAAATTCAGATTTGGCCTTGTTCAGCACTTCTCCGAGGGAGCCTAGGTTCCATTCGGAAAGCGATATGTTCTGGGTCGAGAAGTTTGCGGTCTTCCAGTCACGTGGTCAGCCGCCGATTGACCGTCCTTTCCAGTGTTTTCGCAGTACATGACAGCAAGCTGATCGGTTAGAATTCGCTAGAAATACGGGTGTATTTTTTGGGGATGGGTACAACATGGGCTTGTTTCTAAATATGAGCGAGAATTAAAAATGTCATTTTTATTTCAGGAAGTGTGAATGCATTGCACGCATCAAATTGATGCGTGGATGTATTCATGCGGGGCTTATTGTATTTGAAACCGACCTCCGAATGCACGTGTATGAATTCACGTAGGCATTCTTGAAATGGGTCGGTGGATGTGCAGTAGAGCTATCACCTTCCATAGCCAAGGCTAAAATTGTTTACATCCATGGATAAAAAAATGCTAATGAATAGATGCAGATAACTTTCTTCCATGAAAGCACTGTCGGTCAGTGGGAGATGGATTGTAGACACACATGGGTACAACACGGGCTGGTTTCAATTCCTCTGGACCCGCCTTCCCAAATAGCGTTAAATAAATCTATGAGGGACCTATTGGTACCGAAACATCGGGTAGCCTACCCTGTCGGGGTCGTCGGTTTTCCTGCGAGCGGTACTAAGGGCGGTAGCGAGTTCCATTTTATTGATGGGTTTATTGTAGGCTGCTGTGGAGTCGGGCCTGAAGGTGGTCGACGAAGCTTGTTACGAAACCAGCGAGCACGGCTTCTTCAGCGGATAGATTGGAAATGGTATCCTATCCTGTTCGTGATTTCCTCGGAGTCGATGATGGTGGTATTATTAATTGCTAGGGAATAGCTGGTTTGACGGCTTTTTGCGCTTAGCGCGTTTCCCTGTCTCCACAGCTCGGCAGTTGAGGAGTCCGGATGGATGTCGTCGACGAAACTGGTCCAGCTATTTTCCTTGGCTATTAGAATCGTTTTCTTTACGGTATTTCTGTGCGTCCTGAAGTTGTCCTCCCTTTGATCCCGAAAGGGGTGGTTTGGCGGTGCTATCTGTAGAAGGCGAAGGGTTTTCCGACGCGCTTCGATGGCGGCGCCGACTACTGGGTTCCACCAGTGTACAGCTCTGTGGGGTGGTGTTCCACTGATTCGGGGTATATCTTCTTCCGCTGCGTTAACCGTTATGTTCGACAGTTTCATCGGCACTATCGTACAGCCAGCGTCTGCGCCAGATGCTCTTTGGTGAGGGAGTTAGATGTCTTCACTTGAATCGAAATGAGTCCTCGTTCACTTATCATCAAAATAAATCCGGTCGGTGCAACTCTCACGAATACAGTTTCCGGGTCATTGCTGCAGTATGTGGCTTTTATTCTGCAGATTGTTTGCCATTTTTGCCCTTTATATTTCTTCAGGTTGTTTCATTTCTGGATACGTTGGATCATTCGAAGGCTCGTCCCGGTTTATTGGCCAAATCACCTATCGAAATTGCTTTATTCTTGCCAATTAGAAATTCAACTTTCTGGTTCAGTCTCAAGCAGGAACATCCTGCTTTCCATCGATTCCTGGAAGTTCATGCAAAGAATGGTGTTCCCCACACTTATTTTTGATGGATTTTACACCCTTTTCACTTAGCCGTGTATCCAAAACCTTAACCATCACTAAATTTTCATATTATATTATATTTCCTGGTTAAACAACATCATATTATCATGATTTAATCTGTTCCACAATATTCCGCCACGTCACTCGGTCAGTTGCTGCTTGTCTCCAACCTCTCAGGTACCCGATACTCGCCAGGTTCTGCTCCCCTTGGACCAGCCACCGGGAACGCTGCGCTCCTCTCCGTCTTATACCTGCCGGGTTGGAGGTGAAAACCAACTTGGTGGGGTTGTTGTCCGGCATCCTCACAACATGCCGCGCGCACCTTTCAGTTTGAGCTACTTTCCGGATACTTGGCTCACCATAGAGTCGCGCAAGTTCGTGGTTCATCCTTCTCCTCCACACGCCATCCTATTGCACACCACCGAAGATCGTTCTCAGTACCCTTCTTTCGAAAACTTCGAGTGCTTGCAGATCCTCCTCGAGCATTGTCCACGTTTCGTGCCCGCAGAGAACCAGAACCGGTCTAATCAATGTGTTGTACGTGGTGCGGTGGTGAAGCTTCCTGGATGTCAAAGTTTTGTGGAGCCCATAGTAAGCACGACTTCCAGAGATAATACGCCTTCTGATCTCCAGGCTGGTGTTATTGTCCGCAGTCACCAATGAGCCTAGATAGATGAACTCGTCAACCACCTCGAACTCTTCGTCGTCGATCGTAATACGACTGCCCTAGCGTTCCCTATCGCGATCGGTTCCGCCAGCCAGCATGTACTTCGTCTTAGACATATTTATCTTCAGTACTACTCTTGCTGCTTCGCGCTTCAGTCGGGTATACAGATCTGCTACCGTCTCCTTGTTTCCTCCGATTATGTCCACGTCGTCAGCGAAGCACACGAACTGTCCGCACCTCGTGAAAATCGTGCCCCGCATGTTGAACCCCGCTCTTCGCATTACACCTTCCAGCGCTATATTGAACAGCAGGTAGGACAACCCATCGCCTTGTCTTAGTCCCCTGCGTGTTTCGAAATTTTGACACAACACCTTACACCATCCATCGTAGCCTTAATCAGTCTTGTCAGCTTCCCAGGAAAGCCGTTTTCGTCCATCATTTTCCATAGCTCCACACGGTCCACCGTGTCATGTGCGGCTTTAAAGTCGATGAACAGGTGATGTGTCGGGACCTGGTATTCACGGCATTTTTGGAAGATTTGCCGTATAGTAAAGATTTGGTCGTTTGTTGATCTGCCGTTGATGAAACCGGCCTGATAACTCCCGACAAATCCATTTACCAGCGGTGATAGGCGCCAGAACACAATCTGGGATAGCACTTTGTAAGCGGCATTTGTCACTGTGATCGCTCTGTAGTTTTCACAGTCCAATTTGTCGCCTTTCTTGTATATGGGGTGATGACCCCTTCCTTCCACTCCTCCGGTAGCTGTTCCCTGTCCCAGATTTAATTCGATTATTTGGTGCATGCATTCCGTCAGTTTATCCGAACCCACCTTGAAGAGTTCCGCTCCTAGACCATCCTTATCAGCTGCCATGTTGTTCTTGAGCTGTTGAATAGCCTCGTTAACCTCAATTATAGTGGGCGCCGGTGCATCCCCGTCGGCTGCGACACTGACATAATCGTCCTCCCCGAACGCCCGATTGTCTGCCTGCGCACCATTCAGATGTTCATTGCAGTACTGCCTCCACCTTTCGACCACCTCACGTTCGTCCGTCAAGATACCACCTTTCTTGTCTCTACACATTTCGGCCCGCGGCACAAAACCGTTGCGAGAGTCATTCAGCTTCTTGAAGAACGCCTGCGTTTCCTGAGAGCGATACAGCAGCTCCATCTCCTCTCTCTCTCAGACTCTTCCAGGCGGCGCTTTTTGTCCGAAAAAAAGCCGAGTCTGCTGTTTTCGCTTCCGTCGATATGACTCCACGTTCTGACGAGTGGCTTGAAGCAACATCGTTGCGCGTGTTGCATTGTTCTCGTCCAATATCTCTTGACACTCGCCATCGAACCAATCGTTCCGTTTGACTCCTCTGTACGTATCCCTGGACGCTCTCCGCCGTGCCTGCTTATGACTGCTTTAGTCCTGGTCCAGCAGTCCTCAAGGGGAGCATCGATGAGCTCCTCCTCCGGTGGCAACGCAGCTTCAAGATGCTGCGCGTACGTTGTCGCGACGTTGGTTTCCCTCAGTCGGTCTAGGTTATACCGCGGCGGGCACCGGTATCTTAGACTGTTCACTACGGATAGTTTCGGACGCAGTTTAACCATCACCAGATAGTGGTCCGAGTCGATGTAAGCGCCCCGATAGGTCCTTACGTCGATAATGTCCGAGAAGTGCCGTCCATCAATCAGAACATGATCAATTTGCGTCTCTGTTTTATTGCGGTGATCTCCAGATGTATCGGTGCAGGAGGCAGCGCTGGAAGAAGGTGCTCCTTATGGCCATGCTCTTGGAGGTGGCGAAATCGATTAGTCTTAGGCCGTTCTCGTTCGTTAGCTGGTGGGCGCTGAACCTTCCAATTAACGGTCTGTATTCACCTCCTGGCCAACCTGAGCAAACTAAATTTTCAATGCGCTTTATTTTGAAAAAAACCAAGAACGTAAACCGTACAAAAAGTAAACAAACGAAAGGTTACAGTTAAACTCACAGCATGCTGTGATTAGCACATTAAAACCATCACAAATACGAGCGTTCGACGCAAACGTTTCGTGAATAGTTTATTTCCGATACAATCCTTGCAGAGCAAACCGCATTACGAGGAAATCGTTCTATCAATCAGTCTCGACTTAAGGAGGGATAAGGGTTTCAGTGTAAAAAAAAACACTATTTTGCGTTTTTTTAGAAATTCAGGTAAAGCGAATTGACCGAAACTTGTATACATTATACTGCATCATTTCAATAACTTTGCGTAATTTTTCCATGCAAAAATATTGAACAGCGACTCGAAGACGAAGCTTTTTGTAGAATGCCTCTGGAAAACACGATTTGCGGTGTTTTCTAGTTTCAATAAACTTGTAATTTGTCTCTAGTTTCAATAAAAATTGTAATTTGAAATGATCGAGCGTTTTCGGGCTTTCGATGCTCTCACTGATTAAACGACAACAAAAGACTTCATTTAGGTCTTATGAGCAATGCTTCTTGAAGTCACAATTTTAGCTTGCCATTTTGAGGGTTAAACATTATAAAAATCTAATAATGAAACTGTCTTCCGTATTTTTCAGTCGAAATGCTACCGATGTGACCTGGCCCGTTGAGATCGTGACTAACTATAGCCCCAGTTCTCTAAAATCTGTCCATCTCTAGGCAGACATAGCCCCGGGGTTCGCGTAGGACTATTCGTTGACGTAAAATATGATAACTATTTTTAACTCTTTCAAATAACTACATTCTACACTCCCATTTTTAAAGTGACCAGAAATGTTCAGAGCCTATCTCCGAAAGGCTTAAGGAAATACCAAAGATTTTCGTAGATATTGTTATCATCTATTGTGACTATTGCTTACATAAACAACTATTGTCAAAATATGGGTTGTTGCAATTTAACGAACAAGACTAACTCGACCACTACTATGGCTCGTTAAAAAGCATCGTTTCTGTTAAATTCCTGTAAAATATTCAATAGGTTCTAATATATGTCTTCTCAGTGAACCCTTGAAGCGTCTTGACGTGCAGTCTCCTGACTAAATGCTTCGTCCATCGCCTTCAAACACCTAGTCTCCACTGACTCCGCAAATATTAATTTTAATATTTTTACGGCTGGGTTTTACATGAAATGAGCAACAGCCAACCACAAACGAGCTTCGGTCGGATGTTTTAGGATTTTTTCGTTGTTTATGAAAGTTTCCGCTCATCGGAAAGGAATGTGAAATGAACATATTCCGATAAGTTCTGCAGATTGGTTTTCTATCTCTGATAGGGGCTATTGACAGGTATAGAACGACTTACCCGACAGGAGAAAAGTTTTACAGTTGGCGTCTAATTTCGGCGTAAAATTTTGGTTTTTTCCGCTGAAAGATTTTCTGAAAATTAGTTTTTACGAGTAAGAAAAGCGACCGGAAGATGGTTTTACGGATGTTCGGCTTTTTCGGTCTATAATATAAGAACGGCTGTTTTGTACTGCCCAAAGTTTCGGCCACGGTTTTGGCCTTTTTCAAGGGTATTATAGTATTACATTACCCTTGAAAAAGGCCAAAACCATGGCCGAAACGTTGGGCAGTACAAAACAGCAGTTCTTATATTATAGACCGAAAAAGCCGAACATCCGTAAAATTATTTTTACTTTATTCACAGAAGTCATACATACATCGTAGTTTGACACGTAATTGGTAAACATTTTTCCGAATGATTGGTGCAAAAACTGTGTAAATCCGTTCAGGACAACAATTTTTTAACAATCAAAAACTACCACTTTTGGCATGGGATTGACCCATGGAAGCACCATCACCATGGTCCGGTAAATCCCATGTAAAAACCATATTTTGGTGTATTCAACCCATTGTTGAGATCATTTTATGGTGTTTTATTGGTTGTGAAATTTGATACGGACTATATTTATGAACTTTTTAAGGGACCTATGGTGCTCAGGTAGTCGTAGTCATGACAGAACCAGTAATTTTTAGGCAGCATTCATTTAACTAAGCACAGTAGGCGGTACACTTTGCTTCGCCCCAAATAGGTATAATATCTTCCAACAAAAACAGTAACCACACTGAACCAAAATGACAACCGATTGTGAATCAGTTCACTTATCGGCCGCAAGTTTTGCCATCCATAAATTGAATTTCTATCCATAAACATTGCAGTCGGTTCGCCAAGCAGTAGTATCAATGTCATTCGCAGGCCTACCTATTTACAATTCCGTTTTTCACTCGACCCTGCGTCCACAATATCTTATTCGTCACGTTCATATCTACTCACGAACAACACTATTGTATCTTTCAATCCAATCCATAAACCTAGACATCAAGCGGTACAGCAAACGAGTAATCAAAACAAATATCAATACACCTGTCTATTCTACGCAGTCAAAGCTAATTTCCTGTTGTCTGTATCCTAAACCACCAACTTCGTGTAGTAAAAGCAAAATAGATAAAATAAAAGAAAAACAACCATTCAATATAGCCACCACTACAGAAAAAAAATATTCCCGATGTATCCTGTATAAAAGCTTCACGTAACAATAATAAAACAAATGCAAATCAATCTGTAAATATTGTAAAATAAGCATTTTAAGAATAGTACACGAATAAAACGACAGCAAATAGCCAACACGAAATCAAACATATAGAGTGCATTTACACGGACTATCTCTTCAGTCTAACATCACAACTACCCCTTCAAACTCCCTATTTGAAACAAATGCCACCACCGGTCCGGTTATATTCTTAAATTACAGTCCAATGAGTGAACCTTTGAATGCTATTTCATGTTCGTCGAAAATTGATCGCAATTATGTATTACTTTTCCGGAAAAAAAACACTACTACAATAATAAAAATGCAAACCAAAATTCAAACTGGCAAATAAAAATGACGAAACTGACAAAATGTGTTAAGTAAATTAACTACTAACGGAAATAAAGACGATAATTTATTCGATTGACTAATTATAATTTTATTGTTAGAAAATAACCAATCCAGAATGTCGACACTGAACCAGATTAATGTAAAAATGTAGTAATTACTCGGCGAACAATACTAAAACAAAAATTAATCGAAGCAAATGTCGCATCAGAGAAAATTACAGCCACACAAAGTATGTAAATTGGTTACACAGCAAGAGAAATATTCAACAATAATTCAAGCAACTAACAGTGGGATAAAAACTACATACAATAAACTAAATACCATACAAAACAATTGGCAAAACACAGCTTTACACAGAAACTATAATCAGAGGATACACGATCAGCTAGAGTTAATAAAGCAGCAAACAAACAAAAAAAACGCGCAGAATATTTAAATTCCAACCATCAAACGCTAGGGAGCTAGGGATCGAGTATAAGTTAGCCGATCAGGAAATGTCAATATATTTTTATACAAACTTTCCTTCATTTCACTAGAAGCGAGATATTGTTCATTTTTTCACTTACAACACACAGAAACGAAATCATTGATTCCGCTTCACCGCAACACACAAAACACGAAAGCAGCCGAGGAAGAGTAAAAAAGCACAGTTTAAATCAAAATATTGTTTGTAACCAGGACAACAACAACAACAACAGAAAACCATCTAGGATTCGAAGCGATTCCTCCTCCGCGCTCCGCTGAGGTGGTACACATATTAAATAGCAGGTTCGTTTCGTACGCAAAGCGGCGGATATCCGGGAACATTTCCCAACCAGTCAAAATTTATAAAACAAAACAAAAATCGTGTTAGGATTAGAAATGCGATTGTGAAAGGGGCACCGACTGCCATCCATCCATCCCCCGGCCATCAGCCGTCGGTCACGTACGCAGGACAGAGCTGACGAGAGTACGTCAGGCAGGCAGATCAAGGGTGTAAAATGAGTGGTAATCGGGATCGATCGAATGTGCGGTGGTAAGACGACGGAAGTGTGGAGGTTTGGTGTTGTCTATATATAATTGTATGGCATACGAAATAAAGCAAAAAAAACACAAACACACAATCGTGCGAGAAAAAAAACAATGTAAAAAAACCTCTACGATAACACGCGTATGTAAAGCAGTAAGAAATATTTTATGTCATCTTCTCGTTTTTATTTTTATTATTTTTTATTACGAGGATAATAAAAATGTGAAATTTTAAATTATATATTGAACTATAAAGAAATAAATGATTAATATTTATTATGCAAAGAACCATGAAAAAAACGTGGACAAATGGAATATATATTGAAAATAATTAAACAATTATTAAATAATAAATGAAATTAACATTCCCCAAGTCGTCAACGAGAGCCTTTATGAACATATCACAAATCCTTTCTTCTGCATTGTTGCTAACATATCAACTGGTAAGTATTGGCAGATTTTCACATTTCAAAAGGAACAAATCGGCTAATATAACCATTTTACAGAACAGGAAACTCACCACAGGTTACATCTACTTCAATTCTACCGAGAACTATCTATTTTGAAAGAACGGTGTATCGAAAACCGGTATATAAATGAAAACATGTTCATGTATTCAACAAAATCGTTTGTGATTAATATCTCAGTAACTTTTCTGAAGTCTCTGTTTTTGTGAATCTAATTCTTTATAATTTCTTTTAAGGGGATTAATCATCAAAAAAATTTATCGTGTTTTGCCTTTCTCCTATAGAAACGTTATGCAATCACTCTGGAACCGACTTTTTAACCGAGGCCCGGAGAGCTGAGTCTCTTGTACCATTCGACGCAGTTCGTCGAGTTCGGCAAATATCTTTTTTTTAGAGAGAGAGAGAGAGAGAGAGAGAGAGAGAGAGAGAGAGAGAGAGAGAGAGAGAGAGCAGAAAAAAGCAGACAGAATGCAGGAAAAAAATGTACAAAACACTACTCAGCGAACGGGTTTGGGCTTACCATCACCCGACCCGCTAAAAACCACTGCTCTTGCCCAGAACCAGATTCCTCCCCGGCACTGCCTTAGGGCATTACTTTGGGGATAGGTTTTTATGTGCATAGCACCGACTCTGTTTCAACTACTTAGTAGTTAGTTTCTTCAGTAGGGTAACAGCATTACTCCTCGACACACCACCAGTTCACCACCATCCATACAGCCCATGGCAGTCGTAGAGCTAGCTGTGAGTCGTGACTTAGTGCTTTTCCCCTACGAAGAGAATCTGGGCGGTAAACTTCAGATTGTCTAATTTACCGAGTCCTTCGGCTCCCTTGTGCCGTTTAACACCACGACTCGGCTCGCTTGTGCCATTCAACACTGCAACCCCCTTCTCGTACTATTCAGCACCACTTACTCGTTGAGCTCCCGACTTGTTCCCGAACTACTCGGTCTAATCCCCGACGATGGACCTAACCTACTGCGACGGAGAATACCTCGGCGAGAGTAGTTCTCCCGAAGCCGAGCCAACCAGTCAGGTGTCGAGGTCAGTTCGGCGATTTCGGTGCAACAAGGCGTCCGGTTCGCTGATGCCCCGACGACCCGCGACTGGTGATATCTCGTCGCGGTCTACTCAGTCTATTCCCCGGCAATGAATCTAGCTTACGCCGACGGAGAGTTCCCCGGTGAAGAAAGCTCTCCTGATAAGAATTCTTCTTTGGTTGTAGCACCACAACTTCTTGAGCCCTTTGGCTCCCTGTCCGGTGCCATTGAGCACCACAACTCCTTTAAGCCCTTTGGTTCCCCTCTCGTTCCATTTCGCTCTACTTCTCCGATGAGCCATTCAGCTCCCGCCCTTACTTGTTCGTGAACTACTCGGTCTAATCCCCGACAATGGATCTAGCCTACTCCGACAGAGAATTCCCCGGCGAGAGAGGTTCTGCCGGAACCGAGCGGTAGATTTCTCCTGATACCGATGTTCGTTTTTGTGAGCCATTTAGCTCCCCGCATTGTCTCGATCTACTGGATCTAGTCCACAGCAGTGAATTTAGCCTACTCAACGGGCCAACCAGTAGGTGCAGAGATCCATCCAGCGATTCCGGGTGGAGCGTACCTGTCCAAAGCTGTACGACGCGGTCTACTCGGTCTAATCCCCGGCGGTGGATTTAGTCTACTCACGAGCTACTCGGTAGGGTGTCGAGGTCGGTCCAGCGATTTCGGTGAAGCCTGACGTCTGGTTCGCCGGCGCCCTGATGACCGAAACCCGGTGCTAAAGGGCGAACACGAAATTATTGCGACACATTAAACAGGGCATAACTTTTTTACCATTGGGTAAAAATCAATCAAATTTTGCACACTTTCTCATTGATGTGTATTGTTTACATGCTGTCAAACTCGAAGTCGTGCTTTTCGATTCAACGAAAATGGAGGTGAACCAACGCGAGTCGAGAGAACAAATTCTTTCCAAACACCTGGAATTTCCTGACCTGTCGCACCGGCAGTTGGGAAAAATGTTGAACATTCACCATTCAACCGTCTCCAGAGTGTTGAAGCGGTTCCAGGAGCGGTTGACGTTGGACCACGGCAAAGGAGCTGGAAGAAAACCGGGACCAGAACAAAAAGACGGAGGGAAAGGTGAAGCGGAATGGTTTAAGCAAATCCCAACGTCTCAAGCCGTGATTTGGCTAAAAACATCGGCATGTCGCAGAGCTACGTCCAGAATGCAAAGAAGAGAGCTGGACTACAAACATACAAGGTACAGAACTTCCCAAACCGCGATGAGCGGCAACAATCGACGGCTAAAACTCGGGCACGGAAGTTCTACGAGAAGATGCTGACAAAATATGGCTGCTGTGTGATGGACGACGAAACGTATATAAAATCCGATTTTAAGCAAATTCCGGGGTTGGAGTTTTTCACCGGCAAGAGCAAGTTCTATGTGGACGACAAATTTAAGAAGAAGAAAATGTCGAAGTTCGCCTCCAAATATCTCATTTGGCAGGCCATCTGCTCTTGCGGACTGAGGAGTAGGCCTTTCGTGACAAAGGGCACAGTAAAAATCTACAAATCTGAGTGCCTCGAGAAACACCTTTTGTCGTTCTTGCAGCAGCACGACGAAGCTCCGCTATTTTGGCCAGATTTGGCATCATACCACTATTCTAAAAGTGTCCTGGAGTGGCATGAGGCCAATTCTATCCATTTTGTTCCAAAGGACATGAATCCGCCACTGTCCGGAGCTGCGCCCGGTGGAGCAGTACTGTGCAATGATGAAGCGGGAACTTCGGAAGAGCAAGAAGACAGTCAAAGTCGAGAAGGACATTTTAAGAAAATGGAAAAAAAACTGACAAACTGGTACCGGTTGACACTGTAAAGACTGTGATGGAGGGCATCAAGCCAAAATGCGTTCAATTTTACACTCAAGGCTCCATCGATTAACTTTTCTTTTGATTTTTGAAGTAAATATATGTATAAAACTACCCTAAAATTTTGGTTTGATTTTAAACATTATAAGAAAATTGGCATGACATTTTCGGTGTCGCAATAATTTCGTGTTTGCCCTTTACGTCGCGTACTACTCAACTGGTCCGTGGTAGTGCACCTAATCATTACCGTCGGAGAGTTCCCCGGCGGCGGAATTTCTCTTGAAACCCGATTTGTGGCTTCACAGCGACGTTCTAACAAATGGCGCTCCTATTTTGGTCCCTTCGCCACTTCCTCTGCAGCTCGGAGACTATACTCGTAACCACTCTATTGACAGCGTCCCAGGTATGCTCGTCGTGGCACATCTCTTCGACGATATTGTCAACTGACATACAAGGCATACCCCTACGAACTTCTTCGAACCTAACGCATTCTTAGACCACGTGTTCCAGTGTCTCTTACACGTTCGCACACTCCGGGCAAAGGGGTGACGAAGCATGTCCAAACCGATGCAAGTACTTCCGGGAGCATCCGTGCCCGGACAAAAACTGCGCCAAATGGAAGTTCACTTCTCTATGCTTTCTATGCACCCAAACCGACATATTTGGGATGAGTTGGTGGGTCCACCTTCCTTTCCCCACGTCGTCCCACTCCTGCTGTCATTTAACCAACGAGTCCGGTCGGACCAGTTTCCTTGCATTACGTGCATTTCTCCGCTGGTAGCATCCCACGCCCTCAGCCAGAATAATGCAGATGGAAATCATCCCAGCGATAACTGCCTCCGACGAAAAATATCTGCAGGCACTCACGACTCGCACGGCCATCAACCGGAATGTTCTGTTCAGCTTTTCAAAGTTCCGTTTGTTTTTTTCAGCTCAGCACCCCAGGCAGGAACCCCACATCAGAGTATCGATGATGAAATAGTAGATTGCAAACGTCTCGTGCTACTTTTCGGACCACCGACGATTGGTATGAGCTTGTTAATTCATTCGTGGCCTTTGACGACTTTTCGCAGACGTAGTCGACGTGGTTGTTGAAGCTCAACCGGTCATCAATTATCACTCCCAATTACTACAGTGCACGCTTCGATGCAATCACGTACCCTCCGACGGCGATCTGCATTCGCTGAACCGCTTCGCAGTTGCTGACCAACACCTCCGTCTTTCTTTTGGTGAGCTATTTACAGTTCTACCCCGTTCATCCAGCTCTCGATCGCGTCTATTCGTTTCCGTCACCGACACCTCCACTTCTTCAAGTGTCTTACTCATCACTGTTAGTGATACGTCGTCCGCGAAACCCACGATTTTTACTTTCCTGGGCAGCCGCAGTGCTAAGACCCCATCGTACATCCTGTTCCAAGGAGTTGGACCGAGAATGGAGCCTTGAGGAACGCCCGCTGTGACTCGCATTGACTGTTGCCCATCGCTCGTCTCGTACAGCAGCACTCTGCTCTGGAGTAGCTCTTCAGGATCTGGCATAGATAGTCGAGAACCCTCACTCTGTTCAGCGCTGCAGCGATGGCTTTCCAGCTGGTGCTGTTAAATACATTCTTCACATCTATCGTGACCACAGCGCAGTATTGATCTCCTCTTCGCTTCTGTTTAGACGCCTTCTCAGCACTCTCGAGCACTGTCCGAATTGCATCCACTGTCGATGCTCCTTTGCGGAATCCGAACTGCATCTTGGACAGTCCGCGCCCCCTTCCGTGAATTTCGTCAACCTGTTAAGGAGTTTTCCGAGTGATGATCTATGGGCCTATACGACGCCGGATCGCTCGATGGCTTCCCTGGCTTCGGCAGCAACACCAATTTCTGGACCATCCACATTCCGAATAGCTGCAACTACCGCGCGATCACACTACTTAGCACCGCCTGCAAGGTCCTCTTGCAAATTCTTTGCCGCCGATCGTCACCATTTCCAAGAGAGTTCGTGGGGCACTACCAAGCGGGATTCATGGGTTCCCGCGCCACCGCGGACCAAATATTTGCGTTTCGGCAGGTTCTGCAGAATTGCCGCGAATACGACGTGCCCACACATCATTTGCTCATCGATTTCAAATCGACATATGACACAATCGATCGAGATCAGCTTTGGCAGATAATGGACGAGTACGGTTTTCCGGATTAGCTAACACGATTAGTCAAAGCGACGATGAATCGGGTGTAGTGCGTTGTTCGAGTCTCTCTCGAGTCCCTTTGAATCTCGAAGAGGGTTACGGCAAGTTTATGGTCTATTGTGCCTGCTGTTCAACGTTGCGTTAGAAGGTGCAATAAGGAGAGTGGGGATAGACACGAGTGGCAGGATCTTCAGGAAGTCCGTCTAGCTTCTTGGCTTTGCCGACGACATTGACGGCGTATATCAAACTGAAAGCTGAAGCCAGCAGGATTGGACTTGCCATCAACGCTTCGAAGACAAAATATATGAGAGGAAGAGGTTCTAGAGACGACAATGTGAACCTCCCATCCCGAGTTTGGACTGACGGTGACGAAATCGAGATGGTCGACGAATTCGTGTATTCGGACTCACTGGTAACCGCCGACAATGATACCAGCAGAGAAATTCAGAGACAGATCTTGGCGCGAAATCGTGCCTACTTTGGACTTCGGAGGACGCTCCGGTCGAACAAAATTTGCCGCCGCACGAAGTTGATTATCTACAAGACGCTCATTAGACCGGTGGTCCTCTACGGTTACGAGAATTGGACTATGCTCGTGGAGGACCAACGCGCCCTTGGAGTTTTCGAACGAAAGGTGTATGGTGGCGTGCAGATGGAAGACGGAATGTGGCGCAGGCGAATGAACCATGAGTTGCATCAGCTGCTGGAAGAACCATCCATCGCGCATACCGCAAAAATAGGACGTTCCCGGTGGGCTGGACACGTCGTAAGAATGTCGGACGACGACCCGGTGAAGATGGTTCTTGAGGGCGACTCTATAGGAACAAGAAGACGGGGCGCATAGCGAGCATGCTGGATGGACCAGATAGAGGACGACCTGCGGACCATTCGAAGATTGCGAGGCAAGCAATGGACCGAGTGGAGTGGAGACGGCTTCTGCATACAGCAAGAGACAACAAGGCTCTAGCCTGAACGGTAAGGTAAGTAATATAACAATTAAAAATTAAGAACATCTGTAATATAGAAAACAAATGATAAAATGCAGGTAAAATTTAAAAAAATATGTATCAAAAATAAGAAAAAAAAATGGAACGGAAGATTTAGGACAAGAAATAAAATAAATTTAATGTTAAAAATGTGGAAAATTAGGCAATGGACAAAAATGAATAAGAATATATATATATGAAGACTAAAATTTGAATGAGAAACATTGAAAATTCTCAAAAATTGAGAAAAACTAGAATGGAATGAGTGGAGAAAAATGAGCACGACATGAAACGAAGAAATTTACAAGGAATGGATTAAATACATAGTTTAATGGAGGATAAAATGAAGAAAAGGGAAACACGAAAAATGACGAAATTTGGGAAAGTGAACGAAAATCGGTTAATATAAAAAAACTAAGAACGTGACAGTACAGAACAAATAAATAAAGTACTTAAATTTTTTAAAAGGCAAATAAATGGAAAGTAAATTAAAAAACGGAAAATAATTCCGAATGGAAATAATTATGGATAGGGAAAATGACAAACACAATAAATAATTGGCGAATAGAAAAAAATCTAATAGAAAAACGTCGAATTGAAAATAATGGAAAATTGAAATTCCAAAGAATGAAGAAAACTGAAAAACAACAGGAAATAAATAAACAAACAGATAACACAGAAACTAATAAAATTACGGAAACAAAAAATTATTAAAACCAGAAACTATGGAACAAAATACATAAAATGTAACAAGGAAAAGCCAAAACAAATAAAAATGAGGAGGAAAAAAATAGTAAAAAGTAAAATTGGAAAAAACGGGTTCAAGTAGGAAAGGAACAAAACAAAATTCAGAATAATACAAAAAGTGAAAAATATAGATAAAAATTAAATATATGGAACTCGTCCGAAAAATGCTAGGAACGGGAATCAAGTAATAAAACCAACCATTAACAAATTAAAAAACCTGTTTTAATCCACCTAGCGGTGCAATTGTGCCTTTCTCAATCATGATCACGAGAATTTTT
Source organism: Topomyia yanbarensis (assembly GCF_030247195.1). Lineage (NCBI taxonomy): Eukaryota > Metazoa > Arthropoda > Insecta > Diptera > Culicidae > Topomyia > Topomyia yanbarensis. The sequence goes on along the minus strand of NC_080672.1, from coordinate 323,467,759 downwards.
TAGTTCCTTATATTTGTTGAAAGCTTTCAAATGTATACATTACAATTTTATTATACATGACTTGACAACTATATACAAGAAAAGAAATCATTATTCGAGTTCTAAAATTTTGCAAAAGAAAAAAACAGCCAAGGTAATATTTAATTAAAAAAAGAAAAAAGTCCAAAAAAGTCGATTTTTATAAAAAAAAATTTCGAGATAACATAAAATCTCGACGTTTCATGCATTTTAAAGATGTTTGGCATCAAAAATACGAATTCGATTTCTGAAATTTCATGAGGTCCCCCCTTTGAAAAAAAAAATTGAGTTCCGGCTTATATGGGAATTTCATATGTGACCGGACGGTTTAGTCTATATTTCCGGAACCATATAAGCGATCCGTACGAAATTTTATAAGCATCTGCGGGGATATTATAGCTATCATTTGGGACTAAGTTTGTGAAAATCGGCCCAACCATTTCCGGGAAACTGATGTGAGTTCGTCAATTTTGAAAGATGGCCGCTTTTCCCGGGCACTTCCGGAACCGTCTATGGTGGTCAATGTAGTCAACGAAAGTTTGGTTGGCCGTCGGTGACCTAGAACAGCAAATTTTGAGTTGTTTGAGAGACATTTTAGCGAAATTTTTACCTTTTTTGCTTTCATCGGAGTATCAGTTTGAATCGCAATTTGCTATGTGATCGCACGCCACAACCTGTAACTCCGGAACCGGAAGTCGGATCGGGATGAAATTAAATAGCCATTTACGGGGGCGCAACACCTTTCATTTGAGACTAGGTTTGGTTGAATCGGTCCAGCCATCTCCGAGAAACCGATGTGACTGTTATTCTGAATTTGGATTCTTCCGCCGGAGCTTCCGGAACCGATGATGGTGGCCAATGTGGCCAAAAAGACTTTGAATGGATGTTAGTGACCTAATACTACAAATCGAAGCAGTTGTGGTCATATTTTGGAAAAATTTTCACCTTTATACATTAATTGCAGAGTTTATTAAAATCGACATTTTCTGCGTGATCGTGCTCACCATCCTGTAATTCCGGAACCGGAAGTCGGATCCATCAGAAATTCAATAGCAGCCTATGGGATCTTTCATTTCGTCGCTGTTGTGCTATCTTATGACAAACGCCATTTTGGGGTGAACTGAGTTAGATATGCCACATTACTTGTCTAAAAAATCTCTACAAAGTGGCGTTTACAGAATTTTGACATTCTGCTTGGTTACTGAGATATAGCGAGAAACGTGCTGAGAAATTTTTATTTTTTTGCTTCAAATGACTGTGTCTGGGAATTGGCTCAAATTATCTTGATGTATAAGATGTTTTTATATGTGAAACTATCTGAGAAACACAATGGCATAATCATTTTCAAAACAAAAAATGCAAGAATTGTGAGAAAAATGCAATTTAAGTTTTAAACTGGAAATATAGCATACTTGGCAACACTGTGTGCAGAAATAATTATTTTTTCTAGATTCCCTGACTCATTTCCTTCAAAATGCATCTCACCGATTGTGTATAGTCCAAATGAAGCCAAAGATATGAATAAAAGTTTATAATTGATAATTTTTTTCTATGGAAAATTTTCCATGCACGATTATGACACGCCATACAAATTTTGTCATCAATACACACCTATGACACGTGTGAGTGCGACTTTTGTTTACATTTATAGTAAAAACTCGCAACATAGTCAACCGATCTACGTAATATTTAAGAGATTAATACAGGACAGATAGCAGCATCTATTGTATTCTTTGAATTGTTTACACCATTTATAAGTTTCAAGATATTCAATCTCAAACTTTAAAAATCGTTTTTCTCGAAATGTGCAAAATGGCGCTTGTCATAAGATAGCACAACAGCGACGATTTGAGACTAAGTTTGTCAAAATCGGTTCAGCCATCTCTGAGAAAAATGAGTGACATTTTTGGTCACATACACACACACAGACGCACATACACACACATACATACATACACACATACATACACACGCACAGACATTTGTCGAACTCGACAAACTGAATCGAATGGTATAAGTCACTCGGCCCTCCGGGCCTCCGTTAAAAAGTCGGTGATCGATCGTAGCGGTAGGACCCATTCCTATCTTTCGATCGTCGATCAGCACACAAAAAACAACACACAAAAACAACGACACCAGGATGGACTGTGATATTGAACAAAGCAATTTGAAATTATATAGACGAACAACCGACCGCCAGCGGTGGTGGCTGGACTGGACTGCCTTAGATTTTTATTTTGTTCACTTGTCTACAGATAATGAAAATCACTGACTAGGGGATGTACAAATAGTGCGCTCTGCCGCAACAGTCGGTTTTCAGAACAATTGCAATACCTTTTATTGAGAAAGGCAAAAAAGAAACAGAACAAAATGCAAAAGGAAGAAGTAAACAGATGAATAAAATAGAAACATAGTAACAATAGAAACTATAGAAGAAAAATATATAAAAATGTGAAAAAAACATTGAAAGGGGATCAAATAAAAAAGTTAGGAATTCAGAAGAAAATTCAAAATAAATAAAAAAATGCCCTTGAACCAAATTTCAAAAAAGTTTGCGGTTGGACCGAACAAAATGTAGGCTTTAAAAACAGCATGATCGTTTGCGTTAATGTTTGGAGTTGTTTAAACAATTTTGCTTATGGTTCGAAATTATTTACCGAATTTGGCAAGCACTCAATTCGATAGCTCTACTTGACGCTTCATTTAGTAGTTTAGAAGCTAATTAGTTGAAAAGTTCGACTTTTGGCGAAACTCGAGGTCAAGCATTTCAAGATCGTTGCCATAAGGCATAGTTATAATTTTCTGTAGTGAACCAATCGAAAACTTGAACACTTTGAAAATCCGTAAGAAATCTTAGCGATATATGAAAAATATTGTATACTAGACGTAGGGTGACCATATCAGGCGAGTAAAAAACCAGGACAGTCAAAAGGGTACTACCTCCCCCGTTACCTCTCAATCGACTATTCCTTCTCCATATGCTTTCGGCGGATAAAAAGTTTTGGGGTCTGACAGGCAGCGATTCGGTAGTAAAAAAAGTTCTAGGGATCTGGGTGGAAGAGCTCTGCCAGAAAGTCTTTCGTCGGAATTCGATCACCAAGCACTTTTTCGAATTTACACACACGCCGTTCTTGCTATACCAGCATCAGCGAAATACACACTAAGTAAAGCAGAAACATCAACGGTCCCAAGCAGCTTCCCTGCGCAATACCTGGAAATCTCCAATGACAACCATTATCTCTCGATCTGAGAGCTAGGATCGAAACAGCTGAAACACGTACCGTTTGTTTCCAAATTTATCCATTTTATCGATTGTTATGTGTAAACTGGTGGATAGGTTGATGTAAATAATATTAGTTTGAGCGCGACATTCCATACTCCCTGCTATGAAGTATGCTAGACTCGGCAGGTTAGTCTCTGTTCTGCGTCCAGGCATGTTAATCGTCTATTAGGCTTTTCTTTTATTTCATTTATTTGACACGGCTCAATGCATTAGCTTACCTGAGCCGAGGATCTTTTAATATTAACAATATGTAAAAAAAATGAATCAATCGAATTTTATTGTTTATCGGATCTTGTGTACGCGAGTTGTTAAAGATCTTGCTTGGGAATCACTTAGTCCGCTTTCTCTCGGTTTATCGTTTTCGTTCATGCTATCATCGCATTTGGTATTGTATGGGTTTTCATGATTACTTCTTTTGAGTTGTTTGTGAGACCTACGGGTCACGATCGTGCATCCGTGTTTTTTGTCATTTATTTAATTATCGGTGGTACTGGCAATTGATTGGGAAGAAGGCACATTACAATGATCCGACACACTGTGCGTAGGTTCTGTTGTTCCAGCATTCGTTGGTGCCTGAACTGCAACTCCAGTTTTTCGTGATTTAGTGAATGTTGATGAGGGCTGTGTGTTGGGTTTACTTGCAGTTGATATTGTTTTATTAGAGGTTTATTTACTTGGATTCCCGTAGTATGTAGGGAGCAGAGTGTGGGTAGAAACATTCGTTTGATTCACTGCACTGTTAACAAGCAGAGCGCCTGATTAGGTTAGGGTGACCACATCAAGCGAGTGAAAAACCAGTCCAAAGGAGACTATCACCCTCCATCATCTCTTGATCGATTGTGCCATGTTTTCGGCAGCTAAAAGTTCTAGGCTCTGGTAGGCAGAGATTCGGTAGTAAAACAGTTCTGGGGTCTGGCAGGCATAGCTCAGCCAAAAAGTCTCATGCGAATTCGATCACCGAGCTCTTTTTACGAATTAAGACGCACGCAGTTCTTCATCTGTGCAGGACCGGCGAGGGGTTATCCGCACTAAACACACGTCATAGAAGTAAAGTATCAACGGTCCCAAGTAACTTCCCTACGCCATTCCTGACTTGAAAATAAGTATCTGGCAATCTCCAATGACAATCTCCATTTTATCAATTGTTATATGAAAAATAGCGGATAGGTTGGTGTAAATAATATCAGTTTGAACGAGACCTTCCATACTCCCTGTTAAATAGGATGCTAGGCTCGGTAGGTTAGTCGCTGTTCGGTGTCCAGTGGATTAGGTACTGCTAGCATTGACCATGAAGTGGTAATCACCAGCTAGAGAGAGCACTCATTAAAGTTATATCACGATAGTTATTGATGTTACGTCATTTACCTCGTCATGGATCGGCAGAGATGCCAGCTTTAAAGATTTGTCTTCATTTTGAAGACATTTGAAATGCTGTGAAGACGTGTTTTTCATTTTGAAGACAATTTTTTCGAATTCTGACTAATTTCTGCAGAATTCTGGCCTAAAACCAATAACTGATTCAGAATCGTGTCCGTTGAAGACAAATGAAAACATTTTTTATGAAATGTGAAGACATTTGAAAGATGCCACTAGAAAGAGATCTCAAGCAGAAGCAAAGTCACCAAAATGTGTTCAATTTGGCTTCTCAGAGGCACCAAAAGGAATTCTTCTAATCCCGGATTGAAAGACAATTTAAGCCGGGAAGAAACTCTAGTTATCATTGTTTCATCGACATTGATAGTGGTCAGAGATTGGTCCACAACTGGAACCATTTCGGCTGCCAAATTTCCTTGAAAACGGATTACATTGCCGTGATACGCATAATAGTCCCATTTACTATGGATTTCCTATACATATGGGACTGTTATGCTTCTCACACCAGTACAGGTTATTCATATGCTATGTACGAACGCCTCGTTCTTTATCTTTTCAATTTCCACGTAAGAGAAGAAAGTTGAGTGATTAAAAAAGACGTCGGATGGTACAATTGAGGGATTCGAGTGCATAAAACTTTGATTGTCGTATTTGGCTTGAGGATGAGTTTACGTTGCAGTTATGGTTACGATCTGTCGTAACAGCGATCTGAACCAGAGAAAATAAAGCGAATACTCAGTAAAGATAAATATTTTAGGCTTACAGGATAAAAACCAGGGCAAATCAAGCGTTTTCCGTGACTTCCCAGGACACCAGGATAGTCAGTGAAAAAACAGGACATGTCCTGGGAAACCAGGACGTATGGTCACCCTACTAGACGTATATTTATCTCAATCCACCATCATATGCAGCGCATTATAACATTCACACTTAATTCAGTTCGGTAGTTCTCGCACAGCCGAAGCGTTAGTAAATATTTTCAATTCATGCATATCTTATCAAACTGACAAAAACTTACTGATTTTCAACGATATATCTTCCGAATCTCAGCAAATCAAACGTTACTAGTACTGAAATCTCAGCAAAAGCTTTGTTTTCTGAGTACTCGGCTATGTAGAACTTGGTAAAAGATACAAAAAAGTTGATATTCGGTAAAATAAATAAAGAGAAGGTCTATTCCGAAACTTGTTCCTTGTCCCTAGTTTTCCCGGAGCAAATAGAACCAGAAAAAATCGCATGCATTTACACGTATAAAAATTTACAATTTTTAAGCATAACAATCTATCTGGGAGTGGTTTTCGTGACTTTATTTCCAATTCAACCTATTTCGTAACATATTTAAGTAGATTTTAGAACTTGCATAGACAAGTATAGATTTCTCATCGGTATCGGATGACTAAATTGAAACATCATAAACCACATTGATTTGCGTATAATATTCGAAAAGTTCAACATTCTCCAAATTGACCATTACTTACGGTTACAGTTCGTTCTGCTCCCAGCAGTCTAGTCGTTCGCAGTTCACTCGAAATTTTCCCTCGGGCGCTGGAAGGGCAACGCAAATTGCATATTAGCTGGGCGTAATCGAGTGTTGATATACTCTTCAGTCATCGGCGGGTTACCAACTGCTCGATTGCATGCTTCTCATCTTTCCCATTTTTATTTCACCCATCATCACCACCAGCGATCGACCGACGTATCTTCAACTAACACGTCTGGAGTGGAGACTTCAGCTTATTGTCATAAACCATTTTCGAGCATCACAAGAATGGAAGCTAGACAGCCGAAAGGACATGCCAAAAATGCAGACAACACTTCTTCTCACACACCCATTCAGTTGGAGACGTCGACGCCGTCGGTTGTGTATCCCAAGCCAAAGAACTTGTTCAACAGCAACCAGCCATCCACTTGAGATTGGATTATCGTCTTTTATTCATAGCTTCTGGCATAGCCAGTTGGTCTCGAGTCTGGAAGCTCGAACCACAAAAATCCCGCCCGTCCGTTCGGCACCGGTGCAGCGGCATCATGGTCAGGGTCACACTGTCCAATTCAATGACTAGACAAGTGTACCTGCGCCTCGTCGTATGTTGCACCGGAGAAGCAGAAGGTTGGGGCGGTTTTGTCGCCAGAGTGCTTTTGATTTGCGCTTTCGGTAAGGTGAAATGAATTAATGAATAGGTTTCATGAAAAGAATGACAACCTATAACTGTGAATTATAACTTTAAGTTTTGTTAAATTTGTATGTTTTCCACAAATACGTGTCGTTTTTCGCCACAAACTGGAATTGCTACGACTCAATGAGCAGATAAACATGTATAGAGACCGAATGATCCCGAAGTTGCTGCGGACAACACAGATAATGTTTCACCACCTATGGAGTGGATATCAACACAGGATATAATCCCCGCGAACAGGCATTTTGAAAGTTAATTTTTATTTTTATATCATAAAAGACCCACGGCTTGGTTATGCTATCGCATTAAATCGTGTCAAATAAACAAAAGGAAAAAAGATTAACCGTTACAGTACAAATACCACAAACTAAAGAAATTAAGTTTTTTTCCTTGGATTATCGTGGAATGAGCGCACTAAAAACAGATTATAAAATCGCCAACGAGAATGTGGTTATGAATTCTAATATTTCTTTTTATTAACAGAAAGGAAGGCATTACTACAAAATGTTTTGATAGATAAGGTAAAAATATATACATAACAATCTTAATGCTTATGAAAGCTTCTACGGCATCCCACCACACCGCAGCAGAATTCCGTAATTAGTTTTACCAAGCCCCAACTCAGCCAGCCCCATCCTTACTCGTTGCTGGCTGCTGTACTGTGACGCTTCTGTTTGTACACCAATAGACAGAGTCTGGTCAGGACCGTCAGGTTCTCCCGCATGAGCAACGGTAGGTTTTTAATTAAGGTCGGGAAAGTTTTCCACCAAGTTTGAAGATATTTCGGAGACGACCTCCCGTGATGTGCTCGGCTCCAGGACACATATAGACACTGGCACTAGCGGGGGTTCACTCGTCGGAGCCGTAAAAATCATTTAAGCATTATGGATGTGCCTTGCGGATACTTCATTAAACCTGGTAATACGGCTGAATTATTCCATTAACCGTTTGATTTTATGCCCGCAGGTATGCCCGAAATATGCACCGGGCTAAATTAAACATTACGGTTTTTTGATCAATAATCATTTGTGCTGAAATAATCACAGCGACACGGTGAGCGAGTTCGGATGCAAACTATGGAATGGTAATGATAATTATAGGTCGGAATGGTGATGGTGCGTAAATATTGATTATTCCAGTTATTTTAATTACGCATATCGGATTGATTGCAATGCCTATTTGCAGTTTGTTTTTTTTTAGTACAAAACTCTTGTCGGTATATGCGTGAGGTGTGTCATAAAACGGTAATGTGAAATTGATTACATCAAAAATATCGAAGACTAACGCAAAATCAACATTGCGGTTAATTTATCTGATTGTAACATGCTGCAAGCTGCAATTCAATTTTGTAGGTATGTCACATAAATTTTTGTTACATAACTGGTTATAAATGGAAGTTATGAACATGGATTTGCTCTGCTTCTAATAACCAATCGCACAATGAACAGTACTTACTTAACAAACTAGATAGATTCTGTGACTCTACAGCAACGGTTGTTTTTGATTTACAAAACCGTTTCGTGCACCATTAAATCAATAGTTCATAAATCGAAAATAATAGCCTTGAAAATCAGTAGCAGCTGAAAAGTTGTAAAAATAGCTTTTACCAGTTTATTTGTCAAGGCACGTTACGTTACGTTTGTGTTTTGCCTTTTTTAATTTCGTTTATTTGACACGGCTCACAGTGGTAGCTTAATGGAGCCGTGGATCTTTGATATGTTTACAATATGTCTAGTCTAGTCTAGTCTACACATACACAGCCAATACACGTAGGGATCCTGGAAAATTGCAGACATTCGCCCACAATTTCTCTTGTCATTATTAACGTTTGTGGCACATATGGAATATGACACAAGCATTAAAGCTGCCAGGTCAACTGTGCAGCGTACAAAATGAAGATGATTCAGAATTATACGGTAATCAAACTATCCATTTAATGAAGAATTTAATCAACGAATTGTTTTGAACCTTGATTACTCTTTACTCGCTCGAATTGTGTGATTACAATCAAGAAAAATCTGCTGTTTTGGTAGGTTTCTAACCAACCTTATAGGCACGATGAGGGTTAAACAATTAAAATAAAATAATAATTAAAACATGTCGTAAAAAAGAAAGATCTCACTAAATTGTCCGCTTCGTAGAATCCTTGATCCAATAATGAACGTGGTCTCTCTCTCTCTCTCTAATCGTCAATGATGCTGTATGGTACTATGGTTCTCCTTTTGTTCCAGACAACGTAGTTGGTGTTCAAAGATTTACATTTAATTGCTAGACACAGTACTATTCAGCGGCATGCAGTGATTCTGGCCCTTGGTATCTTGATTTTTGGGGAGGAACGCATCTGCCACCAGAAACCTTCCGCAACTAGTCCGACTGATCCAGGAAACTGATATCCCTGAACAAACCGTCCCAGGATGGCTACAGGTAACTGCTCAAAGTGGTTACTGTCACCACTGCCGGCTTCCGTCAACCATAACTGCAAACTCAGTTCAAGCAATGATTTGGCAATTCTCGGCCTTCACACAATGAATAAATACTTTTCAAAACTGCAAGGACTGAATTTTATAAATGAAAAATACGTGACAGGTTGTGAAAACGCGTCCGTCTTTCGCCAAAGCCTACTCTTCTGTTCGATCTTTTATACACCCAAAACTCGGCCGTAATACCTTTACGGTAATAAGAAAAAATTGCTCTAATAGCAAGACGTTTCATGCTAAAACGGTCCCAACAAAAAATTTCCCAAACGGCAATACCAACACATTCAAATCTTTTCTGCGTCGCACTCATGTTTCATCAATTCTTATTCAATAAATATTAACGCGTCGGATTGTCTGGAAGTGTGTAGCACTTCGCTTGTCATTGTATTGCGCTTCAAGTGGAGTAAACACAATGTGAATATAGACTAGGTTCGATTTTTCTACACGACACATTCTGTATTTGAAGATCGGCTCACGCTCGGCTAGCTTCAAGGCACAGTCAGAAAAAAACGACTCGAAATAGTGGTGGGGTACTTCGGCCGGTGTTAAATTGAAATTTCTTTTCTATCACGGACGTTAACAGCAAGATAGCGACTGCACAAAACCGAGGGTCCGGATCCAGACACTTGTCTGGATCTAAGCACCAAGTCTGGGCCTGGTTCATGTTCGGACTTGGAAGGGGGAAAGGGGATGGGCTAGATCCAGGTACTGGTCTGACTCTGGTTTCTGGTCCAGATCCGGGAACTGGTCCGGATTTGTGAGCTGGTCTGGATCCGAGAACTGGTCCGGATCGAAAACTGTGTCGGATCTGGCAACTAGGCCGGATCCGGAAACTGCCTAATTTTTTTTTTCGCTATCCAACCTACCCAGTAAAAAATCCGTAATTCGGGCTGGTTTCTGCCAATATTGGGGTAGATTCCAGCCTGAATTTGGTTGGATATCCGCCAAGATTCCGGTTGGTTTGACTCGGTACTAATACTATCATAGAAATCGACCGAATTATTCTACATGCGAACAGAGCCGAGGTTGACACATACTGAAAAAGTGTTTGATTGTGTGATGCACATACATGAACAGCAACCGAAATTCGTCATTCCACCGTCTACTACCTTTGCGGGAATATGAGTTTAATACCGCAATGCGCAATTGCTTGGTCTGTTACCGAAAAGACAATAGAATCTTACCCAAAAGTAATAGAAACATACTCGTCGGATTTTGGGTGTATGTTTACAATATGTGAATAAAAATAAATGTTATGATTTATCCGTTGCATCTCGTGGACGCAACTTTCCATTGCGCGCGGAGACCTTCTTTCGCGGCGGGAAAACATTCGTCTGCTTGCCTGCTCTCATATCTTTCATGTCAAAGTCACCATCGCCATTAGAAATTCTTCCCTGCTTCTTTTGCGTACGGGTGACCAGCGTACACACGTCAGCATTGTTATTAACTTCCACGCCGATATTGCCTTCAGTTGGTTTTGGGCTGTCGGATGCTTCTCTTGAGGTAGTCATTATGGCCATAAATTTGGAACCGTTTGTGGTTCAGGTTTGCTGCTATTGAAAACTATGTTTTGGACTGGTTTTCGTTGATATGTTGGCAATCGGTTGAGATGTATTCTCCTCTATATCTTCCGTGAAAGATTATCTGTGGTGCACTGTCTGATTACAATACCTGAGCTAGGGCATCGCAAAAGATTTTTTTTAGATGCGGACGAAGCCTCATTGTCTCATCATGGACGATGAGGCGTACGTCTAGGCGGACTTTCGGGGCTACTGTTCTACACCGCTCAGCACAAATTTTATGTTCTGGAGCAAGTAAAGAAGCAGAAGCCAAAGTTTGTCAATAAATATATGATTTGGCAAGCGATCTGCTCATGTGGCGAACGGAGTGCGCCAGTCGTGACCAGTGTAACCATAAGTACAGATTTGTCTACAAAAGTACAGATTTTTAAAATTTTATTGGTACAGATTCTGTACGGTACAGATTGCAGAATTTTGTGAAAAATTACAGAATGGTACATATTTCTAGAGCCAAAATCGTGAGACGAAATTTTTGTTTCATATTTCTAATAATAAGTAAATACTATTGAGAACGTGTGTACAGAGCATACAAAAAAGATCAGTGCCTCAACTTAGTTGGAATAAACGGAGAAACCCAAGACAAGAATACACTTTAGGCATAGGGAAATGACGCAGAAGATGGAAATCAGAAAAAGCAATTTGATTATTAATAGCAGAATAAAACTAGTTTGAAAAAGATGATGTATAAAAAGGCCAACTATTTAAGCGAATATGTTTACTTTTTTATTGGTGAAGATTTTGTACAGTATTTTTTAAAAAATAGTACGGACAGAAAAGATTTTTTCACTCCAGGTACAGAATTAAATGTGGCGACACTGGTCGTAACTACTGCGATTATAAAGGGGGAGATCTACCTCAATGGATCTTTTCAGAAAGGTCTGCTTCCTTCCTCTGTTAAAGCTACGATCTTCTGGTCGGTTCTATTTTCTTGCCATTATTCAAATATTGTCCTGGAGTGATACTAAGCCACTTTTGTACTCAAGGACTTTTGTACTCAAGGACATAAACCCCTCCAACGTATCGGAGCTAAGGCCCATCGAAAAATACTGGACACCTTTGATGCAGACACTACAAAAGCATCCCAAGGAGGTCAAATCTGAGTAAGACATGAAGAAAAAGTGGGTTTCCGTACAGAAGAAACTGCAGCCAGATGTTGTACATAAGTGAAGCGAAAGGTGTAAGCGTACGGTTATCCCGAGCCAATTCTCGTGATGGTATTGCAGTTGAATGAAATAAATATGCCAAAAGCTTACTAATAGTTTAAATTTTATTGTCTGAAAATTTGCAAAGGGTCGGTCCACTAGGTAATTTTCTAAAGCGTTTTTTTCGTGGTGCAATTTAATGTGGCGACCGATTTCGGCACCTACCGGGAGCCCCGTTGAGTAGGCCAGGTTCACCGTCTGGGACCACATCGAGTAGATAGCGACGAAACGGGCAGCTAATTTACTCTGGAAAACGAGCATCGATTTCGAGAATTCAGTCGGAGTATGGAAGAATCACCACCGGGAAATATTCGAGTATATCGCGACAAAGCTGGGAACTAATTAACTCACGAAAAGGTATCGAGGTCGGGAGAATTTCCGCCGCCGGGAGGTCTCAGTCGGAGTAAGATGCATTCACCGTCGAAGACTATCCGAGTAGATCATGACAAAGCTAGAAGCTAAAATGCGCACGGAAAGCGAAGCTAAATGGATCATGGATTCAGGAGCTAAATGCCTCACGTGGCTGGCGAAAACGGAAGCTAAATCGCAGCTTAATTGTTGGCGGTAATATAGTACTGGGGAATATTCGAGTGAAGTTCGAGGTTAAATGGCTCAAGTACGCAGAGAATCTAATCGGCGGAAGGCAAGAGGAAAGCCGGGAGCTTAGATAGTGGTTCAAAGATCAGGAGATTTCATGGACCAAGCAAAGCTCCTAATTATCTTTGGAAAACAACGATCCCCCCACCCCCACGAAGTAAAATTTTATGTCATTTCATGGAGGATAAGAGCAGATCAAGGGTGTTTATTTTTATTAGGGGAAACTTTGCAACCAGGAGCACTATTCAGGTTATCTTTGTAGCTGCCCCTGTTTGCTCTACATGTTACAATTTGTCCGAATCCAATTTAGTTGGAAGCGAGTTGTTTGTTTGTCCATATGTCATCCCAGCCAGGTACAGGTATACCTCGATAGTACGTACCCTCGTTAGTACGTACCCTCGATAGTACGTACATTTTACCTCGATAGTACGTACACCTACCATTAACCTTTTTTTTGTTTGATTTTGTAAACTTCAACAAAATAGGATAAATTTTGTGAAAGTTCTATGGGTTTCTGCATATTTTAGAGAAGTTGTGTGTTACTCAGAGTAGTTTTGTAAAGTCCAGCAAAGTATTTCAAACTTGAAGTAAGTCATAAATTCGTGGAAATCTAACAAGTATAAAAAATCCGTCAAGCTTTAGGGACACCCTACCAGTTTCAGGGAAGTCTTTTATATGAGAGATTGCCAACTTACAAGGAGATCCCTAATACATCAGATAATTTGTACGACTTAGATTAGTTATAGTTTGGTTTTGTCAAACTTTAGAGTATCTCAATGTACTTTAAGGAGACCTTCGAAGGTCGTATGGAATTTAGGAAATACTTTAGAGACTTTTTATACTAACAATTTCTACAGAAAACAGAGTGTTAACGATTTTCACACATATTTTACCAACCTCGGGAAATTCTGCAAACTGAGCATTTAGGAAGATTATAACAGCTTCAGTAGATTTTGTTAACGGTTATCGGTGCACCGCGGTCATTCAGTCAAGCTTTACTGAACTCAAGAAAATCCTACGATATTAAATAAAATCTTAAGAATCTCTGGGAAAAAAATGTATCCACCATATTGGAGTGGCTCAAGAAATATGCCCTAGCTCATCAAGACCTATCTTTTGTAGTCAAAAACTATGGTTTATATACCTTTTAGCTCATATGCGGGCATAATTTTAATTTGTAATCATATTGACTTTGAAAATATATTTAAAAATCTGTTTTCGGAGTTTTTGAAGTTTATTAACGACCAAAATTGAAAGGAATAAAAACCAATCTGAAATCCCGTATATATATACGAGAAGAATTGTTATCGCGCAAAACAGGAAATTCTGCTTTTTTAACCCAGCAAATTTAAGTTTGTTACTATAGTTTGATAATCTATACTGTTATTACTACACGAATAAAATATACAAAAAACAAATCCTTCTGGTTTAGTAAAATCATAAATTCCAGAAAATCTTCAGAGAATTTCTATGAATTTCTAACAAATCTTATGAATTTCAGAAATTCAGAATAGTTCTAGAACTTTAAAGAAGTCCTACGAAAATCAATAAAATCCTGCAAAAATCCTAATAAATTTGGGGAAATGCTCAAGACAATTCTACCAAATTCAAAGGAACTGTACAAGATCAAGGAAATGTTTTTACTCTCCATTTTCCACCATCCTGGTTGATGGAAACTCTAACATTCTAAGATATATTACTTAGTGATAGGTCAGCTTATCACTAATGGGGTGATGAATTTAGTGATAAATATTATTTTTGTAAAGCTTCATTCAATATTAAATATAAATAGTAATATTTTGAATTTTATTTTTGTGATTCGATAGTACGTACGTTTCGATAGTACGTACGCTAAACGAAGCGAAGGTGTACGTACTATCGAGGTATACCTGTAGTAGATTAATAATGTAGCTGAGGTTCCGTTTGGGATAGGTATGCCATACCTCGCGAGGCATCATAAGATGCAGGCACGTAGCTAGAGGAGGGGCTAGGGAGCTAAAGCCCCTCCCGAAATGTTTTAAAAATAAATTTCAAAAACATTATTATCAGCGACTTTGGCTTGTGGCTCGTTTGGTTTGAGATAAAGTTAGAAGATTGCTGTTTCCAACAACTAAAATGGTCACGAAATTCAGTATGGCTTGTGCTTCTGTCCCAGCCGGTGTGAAGCGAACGACAAACAAAGTTACTTTTATATTGGGTTCCTTGTCTCAAGAATAAAGGAAACTTCTACTATTCTATGCCCTAGTAATCTGTTGAGATGAGTGAGCCGCAGAAGTAAGAAGTGGTGCACTGGCCAAATACTGTGATTATTGGTGATTCGCATAAGACCGAGCATTTATGATAAGGAACATTTTCTGAAGGTGAAAATGTAGGCTAGACTTATGATAGTCACCTTTATCGATTTCTACCACCTCAGATATTCAGCGCTCATAGCGTTCAACAAATTGGATCAGACGAAATCGTTGATTTTGAATAATTTAAAGCTATTAAATTTTAATGGTTGTGTGTTACAATGCTGTAATTAAGATCATCATATAAATGGACGGTGAGAGAATCAATTTTCGGTTACAAGATCGGATTCCGCTTACTTGCAGATACATATCACATATGGGAGAAATGCAATACAAAACATAATGCGATAGTACAATTACAATATGTGTTCTTCGTACATATCAAAGACAAACTAGTACGTTTCAGTTCTGTGAAAAAAACGTCACATTACGATTTATTTGACGCTGAACACAATCAGTTACCAAATATGTGGCACATGTTCAGGTAATATTGACAACGGCAAAAGCTGTGTCAATATCTCAAAATCTACAGCCAGCACAATCATTGAAGAAATTCATTTGCAAAAGATTCACAGAAATGGGATAAATTGCAGTAATTTTAAAACATAGAAATCTGAAAGAAAGTATCTTCGGCACAGGAGAAGCAAGTGCGTTGGGTTTTCTTTGAATTGTCGGAGTGTGATGCTAAAATTATTTAGCTCACCCATTTTTATAGTTTCTAGTAATTCTAGTGGTGTCATCAATGTTACATTCAGTGCTTCGAAATTTCAAAATCAGTTAACTATTTCTGCTTATCGAAACTGACATTCAGATTCAACGCCTCGGTCATTCATTAACTTTCCAACTTACTGAAATTTCATGCAGAATCGAATGTTTGAGTGCAGTGGAAATATAAATTCCTTCACCAACCAAAGAATTCATTTGTTATTATGTGGACAGCTCAAGAATAAGTGAGCTGCGGAATCTATGTCTAGTGCCTTTTCGCTCAATAATCCTTCTCAGCGCTAGCATAGAAACAAAATTCAGTTTGCTTCTGAAACTGAACATATGCGAACCCGAATGCGCTATGTCGGGAGAACGAATGATGAGGGAAACGAACCAAATATTTCATTCATCGCGGCGGGCAGGAATTGAATTTCGGTTCTCTTTCAAGTTCACGCAGGGATGTCAATTTTTATGCTCTGATTACATTTAACAAAATTTACGTAAATTGCAAAATAACAGTAATCAGTGGATTTCCTTTCGATTAGTGAACAGTCTTATAGTAGATAAAATTCCGATTAGTTTAGTAGATTAATTCATTGAAACATCTCTTTTGTATTGTTCAAAAATCCATGAATTCCGAAATGAAACCTGTAAGCTTCCTGAGCTCAAATATAATTGCTTAATCTAGGTAAATTCAGCTATAATTCTTATTTATGCTTTGTAGAGAAATCAGTAGTATTTTGTGAAAACCCTTTACATATCAACAAACAAAATTACTGGTCTGTCTTTTGCCATAGTTTCAAGGATCTAGTAGAAGAATTGCCTAGAAAAATAAGCCCGTCTAATATTATAAAAAGTATCGATTTCATTAAAAAATGGGAACTGTGAAAAAACGGAA
The DNA here is from genome assembly GCF_030247195.1 of Topomyia yanbarensis. Taxonomy (NCBI): domain Eukaryota; kingdom Metazoa; phylum Arthropoda; class Insecta; order Diptera; family Culicidae; genus Topomyia; species Topomyia yanbarensis. Next base: position 323,451,160 of record NC_080672.1, on the reverse strand, counting down.
TACTTAAATAGGTAAATAATTAGTTGTTCTCACTTGTCATTATTTAAATTGAAAATTATTATCAATTTGAGCTAAATAGGAGTTGAACCGTTTCGGCGCCTCTACAAATCGCCTGCCTGATCAGAAAATTTGTAGCGAATTTCGACATTCTTTTGTATTTGTATTTGTATTTAAATAATTAACGTCCAACTGACACTGAGTCTTAATGAATTAAACTAAAAGAAAAATGACCTAAAGTGGCACGTGCGGAAATAATGACGATGACGAAGATGTCGTTATAATCGTTGAAGCCGCGAGTCATTTATAATATCGATTGTTGGCAGCGTAGTTAGTGTTGCACATTTCAGAGTGCAGCAGTGTTTAAGAACAAAGAACACGGGTTGGTGCGTAGAGGTTAATTTGTGATAGGAGATCGGGAACATCATATTCAGCCAGAAGAAACTTAGACACGAAGGTAGTTTACGACGCGTGTCTACTATCTTCTAAAGTGTGCAGTCCTAATAATCGACAACGATCTTCGTTTGGTTCAGGTTCAGCGGATCGTTCCTGCGCTGAACAGCCTCACTTCATTGGCTTCAAGTTGTAATTATTACATTCAGTTTCAAGTGACTATCTCAAGTCACCAGAATTAACACATTTATGCAACAAGTTTTAAGCCCATCCCGAAACAAAATCCTGGCTACGGGCCTGATAAGATGCCTTCCGAAGTATCACTTCTTTCGATGAAACAATATTGCACAGTGGTTGAAAAGATTTTCCGAACTCTCGGGCTCGTAGTTACTGAACCGACAAATGTCATCTTGACTTTTACCAATATTTTTTCGGGTGATACTTCACAGGACAATGTCCTGTAAATAAGCTTGTGATTATACGTAAATCTTTTCCTTCTAGATTCATTAGTATTTTGGCTATCGTTGTATCTGAATTCACGAATTTCTTAGTTTGTCGAGCGTTTATTACGTTACGCCAGTCGTTTAGTAGTTGAGTAACAATTTCAGAAGTGCCCGCCCATTTTTCACAAATTGATGAATTTTGCAAAACATGTTTTAATTTTATTGTTTAGGTATCCGTGAATACCTTCGTTGTAAAATGTTGCATATATTATCAGCTTTGAATTCCAAGAAAAAATGTTTTGAGCAAACATAAGGTTTTTAAAATATTTGATTTTTTGTGTTACCCGGCATGCCAAAAACATCGCGCGGGTGAAACAGTCGCTGGTCGCCACGGCACGCTTGGACCAACATTGCACCTACCGTACCCCCGCGACATGTCTAGACAAGTATAAAAGTTGGCAATGATGAGTTTCGGTTGACAATGATTGTCGAATGGATATTTACAGATGCGAAAGAAATGGTTTTACTCCACGTGAGCAAGCACAGATCTTCAATAAAGCGGAAAATGAATTACAATAAAATCACAATGATATGATTGGAAGAAGAGTTTTTTCTAAAATATTTATTCTCAATTTTGCACAATGAAATTCTCGGTTTTCAGCAGAAAACTTGTCCTGAAAATGCAATAACAATTGATGAAGGTAAATTAGACGGTAATTTTTCGGACGACACCGGAACTGTTACAAATGTTGTTTTCCAATATAAATATAATGAATGAACTGTTGTATTATATCAGGAATCAGTAGCGTCTGGCTCATATGGCACGTTCCCTATGTTGATCGGAGATTTGTGCCTTGGCATATTCATATAGTCAGAGTCGTGGCGAGCTCTGACCGACTTGCTCACGCGACGTTGGTCCAAGCGTGCCATGGCGACCAGCGACTGTTTCACTCGCGCATTGTTTTTTTGCTCAAAAAATTGTTTCTTGGAATTAAAAGCTGATAATATATGCAACATTTTACAACTTAAACGGTGTGAATATTGCGCGAAGAAACCGATAAAAACTGTATTTATTTGAAAAATTGTTTGAAAAATAGTAGAAATAGTTAATATTTCTTAAACATTTTTCCGATATTTTCTAGACTAAACATTTGTTAAACCACCAGTGAAGTTTGGTGCAATTCGAAAATAAACTTTGGCTGTAAAAAATATTACAATGAAAAGTTATAATATTTCGAATAACGACAAAATATTTCACGAAGATGTTCACGAATACCTAAACAATAAAACTAAAACAAATTTTGCAAAATGCACCACTTTGTGAAAAATGGTTGTTCTCTTGCCCAAACCGTAAAGTCCAGTTTGATGGCACAGGTAGATATGCCTAGAAATGGTTGAGGTCCAACAAACATGTTTGATGAACCACTCCTGGCATTTTCGTTACCACCGATTCCTTGGTGGACCGGTACCCAGAATGTCATTACTTTATTTCGAGTTGCCAGTTGCTGTAAAGATCTGATGCACTCCAAAACCAGTTTGGACGCACATTTCGACAACCTTATTACCAACACTGCTGCTTGGCTGTCCGAGAAGATCGCGATTTTTTAAATTTCGATTCATGCAGACCTCGAAACAGGTGTAGGGGAATTATGGTTAAAACCGACACCTTAAGCTTAACACTTTCTCTGGGTTGCCACAAAACTAATAAAATTATAATTTCTACGCAGAATTCTTCTTCAGAAAATTCTTAACAAGGCTTAATTTTGTCAGCGCTACAAAAAATGAATTTCATTAAAAATTATTGGTTGCAAAACTTGGAAAACAAAGTGACTTTTTGTAGGCACTACACTACACTTGTACACTATGGGTAAGATCGACACCCCCTTTAATTTATTTTCTCTCCACTTTTTTATTAAAAATGTGATATATGCGTGACTAATAAAGTGTGAGTATGTGTCACGCAAACATGTGCTTTTTGTGTCTACAACATGTAGTGAGGGAAAGAGAGTTCGAAAGCGTATTACTATAAACAAGAGTATTTTATGCTATAGGATAATTTCTTGATAAGGGTATTTCCAAATAATCCTTACGCACATCATTGCAACCGTCAGTGTCATTTTATTTCGTAAGAGAACATTCTGCTAATCGGATTCATTCACTTATAAGTGACACACACTTCTTAGTAAAACTACCTTTTTCAGACTTGATTTTTCGGGCTCTGATCATCAACGATCTACTGGGGTATACAAAAGATCATTGTCTCATTGAGATGAAGTTCATCTATGACAAACCAAGAAAACACTAAAACTTCGGTTTGATGAGCTTTTTGCAGAAAGAGCAAAAGCTTCGATAGAATCTGATAAACAAAAATTCCAATTTTTATTTTTAAAGAAACTAATAAGAAATAAACACAATAAAAGTATTTCTGTGTATTTCTGCTATTACTATAGTGTGCTAATAGTGCAATTGAAGTGTCACAAAGATCTCCAGCCTTTTGTAATGAACCGCATGTAAACACAGCCATCTTAACAGCGTGTCGGTTTTACCCCAACAGTGCACATTTTTTTTAAAAGCAATAAAAAATATTGAATTTCTCAAACTCGTCTTCAATGCACCCAGTTGATCAAAGGAAAAGCCGATAATAATTGGTAATGAAAAATGTAGTGCTTTTGTTCTGTTAAAACCTCAAAATCTACCAACAAAATTTTACATCCAGGCGAGTATGAACGCTGCTGTCGTATGTTTTGTTTGTTTTTTTTGACATTCGGCGAACTAACGTAAATCCAATTTGTCTTCAGATGCTCTACATAATCGTATTAATAATAAATTGTCATTATGAAATGAACAAAAATTTGATTTCTAGGGAAAGTTGTGGAGTGTCGGTTTTTCCCACAATTCCCCTATGTTGCATATACCTCTGCCTGGAAGACTGTAGGCCACTTTCCCATTGATATCGCTTCTTTAATTCCTGGTCCGTAGACTCCCGAGCCAGTCAGGTCAGCTATTTTAGAACCATCCTATAGAATAATATTTTACCATGACCCCCTACATCCCACATCTGACGATATACAATCTAACAAAAAAGAATATGGGGGACTCAAATCAGTCTTGTCATATAAGCTTGAGCTTGTGCGACCACCCCTGGCCGCTGCTCCGTTATCGATCTGGACTAGCTGAAGTTGCACAATTGTTGTGTAGATCGCGGGAGGAAAGTGAAGGAATGGTTAGTCCGCTACTTGCTTTTGCTAGAGGCCGCACACCCCAATACAATTTTTTTTAATTGTATTCTCTTAAATTTGAGCAAAAACAAGACATTTTAAAAGAGCTGTAAAAAACCAAATGGTATTAATTGGGAATGTTTTCTTCGTGGAACAATGCGAGGACACTCCAAATAATCTTTTCCTTTTAACAGATTTACCCGACAAGGTACTTTTTATACTAACGAATATGTGGAAAATTGAAAAAAGTGAGCACTTTTATAAAACCTACCCAAAAATGACCAAGAAAAACTAAAATTGACCCCAATTGATTGTAGTTGCTGGAGTTTGCTATGAAAAGTACGGTTTTGATTTATATATTGACTTTGGGTAATTAGTTTTTGAGCAATCTAAAAAATTTAGGGATAATGGCTTTCAAGCTAATAAAATGGGTAAAAAACACTGATTTCAAATAAATGCATACAAAAATTATCAAACGAAAACGCTTTTCTTTTTAAGCAAAACGTTAGAGTATGTTTCAAAGAACAATTTAAGCTGAAAATATGGACAAAAAAAACAAAAAATATATTTTTTCTATTTTGGCCAGGATTTGAAGTTAGTTACACCTCTGTGCGATGGTCGTGTAGGAGTAGCAAGCCAACTTCGGTTTGAGACCTAAAGTTTTCACACCTACCGTACCGTTATTGCTTTATTAACGGCGTTTGCCAGGTGCGAGTTCCAATTCTGGTTTTTGTGTTTCACTTTTTAATTGTAGTTCCACTGAAATTTGGAGGATCCAACTTCAGTTTTTTTTCTATTGGAAAACGGTACAATGACCGTTTTTGCAGGGCTCACGTTGAGCTCGTCTTTGGAACACCTGGTAAAGTTGAGGTTCAGAGCTCATTGAATATAGAAATTCCGGCTCTAAACGGTGCAGCGAGATGCTGTCGATGCAGTTAGGTTAGTTTTTCCATCGAATCGAGTACAAGGCAATCGATTTACCAACTATACTATACCTGGTACGATCACTGTCGCCAATGCGATAATCATGTGTTCCTCGGTAGAGGTGTGCGCCACGCCGCCGCCGCCGCGCCGCGCCGATGGTTGCAGGTAAAAACAGCATCTACATCGGCGTCACGCCGGCGCGCCGCCGATGTTTACCTGAAATCGGCGGCGCGGCGCACACCTCTATTCCTCGGGGGACGTCATCGTAGGTATGGCATAAGGATTTGTGTTTTGAGCAGGAGTCCCAAGGATTTCAGGTTCGAATCCGCCTCGGGAGTGATTTTTTCACACAATTGATTTCGTGTAACTCGCCATCTCGATCTGTTTTCACAGTTGGATACAGCCAAACAAATCTTAAATAAGGTATTGGCACTTACGTCAAAACCTAAAAAAAAACCAGTTGGCAATTGGGACAAGGTAGCGGAGTCCCTTTTTCTCCTTTCTTATTAACCATATGGCGTTATCCTCCGTTGTGTACCTCAAGTAGTGTGAAATACATCCTTCAATGTTTGTGTAGCATAACATAAATGAAATGAATAATAGGAATAAAACAAAAAATAAATAAATTAAGATAATAAAATGAATAAAACAAACAAAATGAATAATATGGATAAAATTAACTGTTTCATACCCAACTTTCGTTTAGCGCATATAGGGTTCCAAACCCGTCTTTCTTTAAAAGTGGTGGAATAATGAAACACGAAAAACCGGCTTTGATCAAGATAGGTACTCCTCATTGTAGTGCTAGAAGCTGCCTAATTTTTGTCTTCTGAATCTCTGTAAACATCTCCTGCAAAGTTTTCAATAGTTCAATTGTATGTATTGAAAATGTATCGGGCAGCATTGCTTCAGTGGAATTCAATCAGAATAATTGCAACATTCCAATTAGGGAGGGTGCTACACTATTTAAATAATTATTAATTTCCTTAATTCTTGGCTTGAGAAAGGTGAAATACTTCTGTTTGAGCGCAGCGAAAACTCGAATCGAATGTCCTAAATATCGCACTACCATTTGAGGCAATGCGTTGAGCATAGATGGCAGATGCTCCTCCAATCAAAGACTTTAAATGGGTAAGCTGATAATAGAAACATCGCAAGAATAGGATCATTACCCTACATGCTCTTTTAGACATGTTTTCAAAGAGGAATCAAGTGTCCTCAAATTAGGGATCGAGCCTACACTAATCTAAGTATTTTCTATTTATGTGCTGTTTTCATAAATTCTCATAGTTCTTGTCCAGTGCAATATTTCCATGTAATTTTTTTATGATTATTACAATATAAACAATATAAAACTACAAAAATTGCTTAATTTTTTATCACTTCACAGAGTGTGATTGAAAAATAGAAAACGGGATCAAGTCTTCTCGGTCTACCCTATGTATAAACGCTCAGTATAGAATTGGAGTTGATGTAGTTTTCGATTTTTTGTCACATGACTCTCCATAGTGCAACGTTTCGAAGGAATAAACCTGCATCTTCAGGGAAAAGTAAGGCTTGAACATTAATTAGTTATAGTTTTCTCATAATACAAATATTTTCAAATTTTGTTAGGACTACACATATTTTCTTTTTCAAGTGTAATGTAATATTAAGTTTGTTTTCGCGAGTGGTTCTGCCCTACACCAAAATGAGAAAACTGTTTATAGGAAAGAAACAGTCAGAATTATTTATTATAATTTATAAATTTCATTTGTTTTTTTTTTTTTTTTTTGATTTTCTACTATTTATTCAGTTTTTTCGAGATATTTGTTATTCATGCAAGACTTAAAACTGTGATCATCCCACCTCTAGTTGGGTGCCTACTTCGCATGAGTTCTGCAAACTAAAGAGGGATATGTGTAAGAAATGTCTCATCTCACTGTTAGATGGATTAAGTCGGTTTTTCTCAAAAACTTATGAACAGATTTATTTTTGTGCGTAAAGGGAGTAACCCCTTTAGGACTTTGGCCACTCAATTGGCGAACGTGTTAAACTGATATTGCAGAAACAAAGCATCGAAGAAACTCTTAACTATGTAGAATAACTTATAATCATCAGTATAAGATAAGTGGAAGCAGCAAATCTAGGAACTCACATGGCTTAGACTCAGAAGGAATGTAAAAGGCCCCATATGGTTACCGATGGAGATATATGATTTCCTAATTAATTAGATACGTTAAATTAGATTTATTATTAATATTTTGATCGTGAGATTTGGGCCACTCTAAACCATTGCCAATGAATCTTAATTGTAATTTATATTTTGTCGAAGGCGGCCAAAAGCTCGTTGTATATTGTGGATGCCTTTTTTCTAAATTTCACATGCTAGTTTCCGAAACATTTATTTTACGCGAATTTTCAAAGTTATGTGTGTTTTATGGGAGCTTTCTAAGCAAAGTTAAATGGATTTTCGAAGTAAACGCTTCTTTTACATAAAAATGAGAAAAATCTTATCCCACCATTTAATTTATTTTTTCCGCGATGTTTTCTTAATTTCAACGGTCAAATACGCTGTTTAATCCTGGATGATCTCTGTTCATATCCGTATGCTAATTTACTTGTAATTTATTGAATAATCGGCCCCAACCATTAGTTCAGTGATCCTTAACATCGGCTCTATGCATCTAATTAACTTTCACCAATATAAACAGTATTGGTCTAACCAATTTGTAGAGAGTCAACTTCAAAAGTCTAACTCTGGAACAAAAGTTAATGTCTTATCACGGCTACTGCAGCAATTACCCGTCGAGACGATTCCAAAAATTTGCATAAGAGCAAACAACCCAGTTGATTGCTTTTCGAAACTCGGTGGTTGTTGCGGAAACCGGACGAAGATGAAGGTTCAGCCAGGGTGGCATCAACGCTAGCAGTGTCCAGCGTGAAAATTGGCTTTCCTCCATTCATCCCCCACTAACAGACGGTACAGCCAATTTTATAGCCAATAAAAGTTAAACAAATAACCTTTTTCCTATCGCAGAGATATCAACCGAGGCCATCCATCGCGTCTGGGTGAGCCCGACGAACGCTTGCCCCACCCAGCAGACAGCTTGACGGTAATGGGATGGATGGAAAGGCTTCGAAGTCACATCATAGTGTTTGGAAGGATGTCGAATGAACAGCGGAGATTATAGATTGGATCCGTATACATCAGACGCTACGTGCACCCACACTCCGATTTTGGTCTGGCAAAACAGCACATTTAACAAAATGATGGAAATTTATTTGTTTCCTTTGGATATCAAATCCCAACGCAAGGTAGACACGGGTTCCGACTATTGCTTTCACAGCAGGTACGTTCTACTCTCAAGGGCAAGGCCACCACCGTCGCCCTGCCACCGAATATTGCGACGCGGGCATTGGACCGACTACTACAATCCACAGCGCCCACACAGGTATGAGTGGGGGGAGGTGTGTCAAGACAGGAAAACGAGCAAGAAAACTCATAACATCATCGTAGTGAAAAGTGAAAGTTTCATCGCTACCAGCCAGGACAACACTGCTCCGCGCTATTCTGTGCCCTAGAGAGTGATGTTAGAAACGACAGTGAGACGCAATCGAACTAAGGCAAGATGGAATTCATGCTACAAAGTTTTAGTCTGCTTCTTTATAAAATTGTATTTTTAGTTTTTTCAATTCAAGTATTTCTTGTTGACTTTGAAACATACTCTTTAGATAAAAAAAAGATTATTTGACGGCTACTAATAAAAAGGGTGATTGTGAAATACTAATATATTTAGCACACTTATATTGAAAACTTAACGTAACGAGAAAAAAAATCGTAAAGTTTCCAAAAATGTAGAAATATAACATTGGACGGAAACGAAGATATTAAGGGCAGTTCCGAAGAATCCTGGAATCTCCGGGCGTGATTTTATCAACATGTTTACTGCGTTATCAATACCAGCAAACATCCCAACAGGATGCTGATAAAATTCTGGTTACCAAAAACTGCGCAAGCAGGTTGTTGTGGACGATGAAACTTAAGTAAAAGGGAGTTTTCAGACAAACTCCGAGTTAAAAATATTAACTACCTGGGGTAAATTAAAATGTCTTTGATGATAAATTCGCTCATAAGTTTAGGATTTAGCAAGGCATCTGTCGTTGTAGAAAAAAAATCAGGGCTTTCGTCACATGACCAACTATAAACGGGCAACTTTACAGGAAGAAATATATTCAGAAGAATTTTTTTATTCATACATTTTCACGAAAATACCCCAAAACAGAACGTAAGAACTGCGTTGCTTGAGGAAAGGAAACAAACATTTTTCCAGACACTTCTGCATATAAATTTTCTGGTTAATGGTTCTGGTTGCGATGTAAAAGTTACCCTTCAAGCCACAAGAACAGGTGGCCTGACACCAGAGGTTGGAAAGAAAACCAACCGGTACGTACATTCACCGGTACTATTCCCAAAATCTCAACACTTGTAAACGAGTGATGCACATCGTATTCGGTTTGGATTTCGTTCACACGGTAAACGAAAAAAAACCTCAACCGAGTCTCAGTTTCTAAAACCAAACCGAGCCACTCAGCACCGTTTACATGTGTGTACGAATTTCAACTTGTGTTGATGTATTCTCAGCAGCGGTTTGGGTTTGGTTTTAGAAAACCAAGCCTGATTTTTTTTCTGTACACGGTGCACAGTGGCGGATTTCCCTAAAACTCTGGCCAAAAGTCGAAAATGGTTTTGATTGACCTGCAAAGGTGCATACGACGGTTTTTTTTTCAAAATGGCGGATGCAAAATGGCCCACATTTTAATCTAAATATAAGTAAACTTTCACGAATGAAGATTTAATGGCTCCAGTGTATGCCAATTACGTTTATAATGTATCGAGTTTTAAATAGTGTGTAGTTAAATGATATAATTTGTTGATTTGCACGCATTAAGATGTTTGGGTGTCTAGATAATGTAGTTATTATGAGAATTGATGTTATTAGTCATTTCAAACTATGTATTTTGAAATATTATGCAACGTAGTTACAAAACTTTTAAACTCTCTGTACGATTATTGTTCAATTGCTGTCCGATGCACATATTTCTCAAAGAACGAAAAATAGTACTTTTCTAGATAACAGAAAATAAGCCGATTCTGCGACGAAATCCATGTAGTGAAAATTGACAACAAGTTTGCATGGAAATTGCAATAACTAAAATATTAATATGACAAAAATACGAAAACAAGTCAAATTCATTAAGATTCATAGTTTTATTTAAAATAAATGTGACCGAGGATTTGTCCAAAGTCCATTATTACGATGAAACGTCCATTTAAATTCATGCGTTATACTTGGTTAGAGCATGCTAGTACTGCTTCCTGGTATAGTTTTGAGCAACCACGTTTTGTTGTCATGCTTGCTGACATGCTGCGACTATTAACCTTCTCACAAACAATTTCGCCAAGCTGGAGTGTACGCCAAAGTGAGCTTTTTGGCCAAATCATGGCCGGAGATCCCAGTATTCTTTTGCACTACACTACTCTTTTCGTTTGTAGTATCCAGTCATATATTCCACCTCTAAATTTGTTTTGCTTTGCATGATCAAAGGTCATAGTTCCTTTAATCATTGTATTCATAGTTCCTTTAATCATGGCACTCATAATTGATTTTAATAGTAACGTTTAATCATGGTATTCATAATCCATTTTTGATATTTAGAACCTTTGGCGATCACTTCTGTTGAGCTCGTTGGATTTCAATGTGAACGACCGAAATTATTTACGTCTTTTGCGTTCCACTTTTGATAACTTTTGAACATATTTATGAGTCTCGATAAAATTTTCACCACTAAATACACAATTCTTCCTGATCAAAATGCAGTATTGTGCGACTCGCTATGACAACCTAAGGTGCAACAGTAATTAAAAGTACGAGTCGAAATTTTAAACTAGAAATCTTATAATTTATCTCCGTCTCCACTTAATCAAATATTACTCATAAACGGGCAAACTCGGGCAAGAATTCTATTATGTTCCAAATGGAGAATCGTTCAAGGAAGACAAATTACCTTGAAACATAGTGGACATACGTGGACAAAAAAGTATTTCAATAATTTAGCAAATATGTCTGTTGAAACCCTCTGCTACAACAGCGTGAAAGTTATTGACATTTTTTATAAACAAACAAAATAATATATTTTGACATCAATACATATAAATAAAGTACATACCGTCAGCATTACTTTCCATTATTACACATTTTAAACCGGTACTTTTATCAAAATCTAGCTACACTTGAATAATACTGATATTTCGGCGCTCGATGAAAAATATGAGCAAAATGCGATGGTCTAAACTGTTTGGATGTGTCAACACCTCAGATATGGAAATTTTGGAGTGTTTCACTTAAAATAGCATGCGGCAGCACAATCTGAAGGACACTGTATGTTCTAGAACCCAAAGTACTACCATGCAATTTTCGACTTTTGGCCAGGTTTTTAGGCAAATCCGCCACTGTGCGGTGCTTCGGTTGACAGAACAAGCAGTAAATTCGTGTGCAGTGCTGCCGAATAGACAACTGAATTGAGTTCAATTAGTTGTTGAGAGTCTATGGAGCAATATCGAAATGGCTGGTTCTGAGCTGTCAGGCATTGTAATTCTCTCTCACTCACGCGAAAAGAAGCTTATCCGATGTCCAACTTTTCCGAGATAAGATGAGTCGCAAAATTCTCCGTCTCCACAAATAGCATGAGAATGATTTTCCGGATAAAATTTATTTGACTTTTTCCTTCTCACCGGAGAAGGTGATAAAATTTTAATTTCGTGGAAATCAATAAAAACTTAAAAAAATACACTTAATTACAAAGAAAAGCGGCAAAGAAAAATGATAGACTTGTTTTTTCGTATTTTGGAATAACGGCAGGAAAGCAGCGAGCGAAGAAAAGATACCATGAAAAACTCATTCACTCATTCTCCGGCTGTTTTATTTATCCGGAGAAATAACACGTTGTATTTATCCGGAGAAGTTGTGTGGGTGCCAATAACTTTTCGTGTGAAAATGTGAGTTTTTATTGTCGCAGTAGCAAACTATCCGGGTGCATTTACTCATATGAGCGATAAATGCAATGCCTGTGAGCTGTTGTTAAAAGTTCAACAATTGATGTTTGTTTCAATGCTGAACCATGAAATGTAGATATGTTTGATTTGGCAAAGTTGGCATACAAATTGATGTTAACGTCAAAATGTTTAAATTGAAATTAAGGAAAACAATGAAATCAACGATGTCAATGAAATAACAAAAACAATAAAATCAATTAAATTAATGAAATCAATGAAACGCGATTTGAATCACTTGAAACTTCACATTAACACTCAATGCATTCAAAGTGGCCTGTATTTATATGGCCAAAAGTCGTATCAATGAGATCTAATCCACGTCTGGTTGCGCTGGTTAGGCGATTCTCGAATAATCTCCAGCACACACTCGCATTTTGTATACATATAGGGTGTTGAGCCCATTTTCGCCATGTTTCTATTATCACCCTACCCATTTGAAGCCGTTGGTTAGAGCAGTGTCTGCTATCTTTGTTCAACGCATTGAGTCAGATGGTGGCGCAACGATAGGGGCACTTGGTTCGCGTTTTCGTTGCGCTCAAACACGAGAATTTCGCTGTTTTCAGCGCAATTGTGTTATTATATTGGTTGTTAACAACGAAGCAAAGCTGTTGATGTCAATTTTTTCGCATTCCATTGATTGTAGGCCGAGAAATTTATGAATTAGTGAGGCACCCTGCTTAGTATGGTAAAAATAGGCACTTTACCCTATCCTTATTATTACTGCTACGGCGCATCGTATTGACACATCTATCCTTGCACAGAGGCAATTGCGTGGATGTGTGTGTTATTCACATATGGTAAGCAACTCAGACGCAAGCGGGAGGAAACTCACGATTAGGTCTTTATTTACTGAGTGCTGGTAAAACGTATTTCTTGAGCGTTTTTTCAAAAAGACATATCTGCAATGAGTTACTCTATTTGTTTACTTTCTCTTTCGATTTTTACGGCGTCACTATAACAGTTTTCACTTATTTTACAGGAGAGATCGAAAGACGGTTGTTTTAACTAGCATATTATGCAAAGAGTTGAGGGATAAATGTTAAAGTGACCGAATTATTAACAGAAGAGAAAGAAAAAACAAAGAGAGTAACTCATTGCAGATATGTCGTTTTGAAAAAACGCTCAAGATTTCTGTTATTTTTGCTGTTACTGTACATCGTTTTGAAATATTTTGGAGGTCCTCTACACCGAGCAAAAAGCATCTGAGAATTTCATAAGTGTCGGCATACGAGCCAGCCTTCTGACGATGCCATGGAACGCTTTAGAATGTCATAGGCAGGCTTATAAATTCATTTTTTGAGCGTTTTTTCAAAACGTCATATCTGCAATGAGTTACTCTCTTTGTTTACTTTCTCTTCTGTTAATAATTCGGTCACTTTAACATTTATCCCTCAACTCTTTGCATAATATGCTAGTTAAAACCACCGTCTTTCGATCTGTACTGTAAAATAAGTGAAAAGTGTTATAGTGACGCCGTAAAAATCGAAAGAGAAAGTAAACAAAGAGAGTAACTCATTGCAGATATGACGTTTTGAAAAAACGCTCAAGATTTATCTTCATTCATGCACTCCATAGACGTACAAATAATGTATTTCATTAACAGTCTTATGACTTTGCTCCAATATATGCGTTTAAGAATTTCCTAAGTTTTTCTCATGAAACCCATATGCGATCTGTTATTGATTCTATACAATTATATTTTGTTTTTCATAAACGTCATTTTTGTGAAAAATTCATAATTGTTTCTTATGAATTCAGTACTAGTCTGGACGGCCAACCAGGAGCTAATCGTTTCAGGCCAGCACTTTTTGGTTACCGCTGTTTGAAACAATTTTTAGTCAAATTGCAACAAAATTTTAAATATGTAATTATTTTTTATGTTATTTAATAAATTACTGTGAGCATTAAATCAGTTTACATGGTTATGATTTTTACAGAAGGTATCCGATTATTTGAAATGGAAAAAGTTGTGCATATAACTAGTGTATGACGCGTATTTTACAATTATCAAAATCATTTGGGAAGTAACAATCATTATCATTCAGTTATCAAGTCCAGTTTCCCAGTTGTCTAAGCCCAGTTTCCCAGGAATTATTGACGCAGCGTAGCTCATCATGTACAAATTTTAATATTTAATGAGAGTTTTCTCTTCAATCTTCTGAAGGGATCTACACTTGGTGGTTCATTTGTCCCGAATTGAGTTCTACAAGATGACCACACGAATGAACTCATGATGAATGACGATCATGTTTGACAATTCTCGGTGGTTTGTTTACTTTGTCAGTTGCATGAGTTCAAGTGCAACGGGTGCCCATCTGTTACATTCAAACTCACTTAACTCCCATGTAAACAAACCACCGAGAATTGTAAAACGAGGTTCATCCGGCTCATTTTGTAGGGTTATATCGGTTGGTGTAAAACCTAATATCCTCTCAAGGTTGAATTTTTGTCTACTAAAAACGCTCGAAACATGTCAGCCAAGTTCTATGTTTTGTATAAATGCACAATAATATCCATAAATAAAAAACTTATGGCATTCATTCGAACATTGTTATGAATTTCATAAGACTGTTCTATGGAAATCATTATTTCTACTATGTTTTCTGCTTAGAAATGTCAGCAATTTTCATAAATGGGCACCTATGGCGTTCATTTGGACATTTTCATACATTTCATAAGACTGTCTTATGAAAATAATAAGAGATGGATTTGGAAAATATCCCCTCCAAATTATAAGACAGACTTATAAAATCCATTTAAAATCCTTATGTCTGAAAGTCATAAGACATTTTCATGGAAATTCAATGTAAATTTTGCTCGGTGTAGAAGGTTTGGTCGCGAACATTCGAGTTTAGAGAAAACTAGGGTAAAGTGCATATTTTCACCATACTAAGCAGGGTGCCTCACTAATTCATTAATTTCTCGGCCTACAATCAATGGAATGCTGACATCAACAGCTTTGCTTCGTTGTTAACAACCAATATAATAACACAATTGCGCTAAAACAGCGAAATTCTCGTGTTTGAGCGCAACGAAAACGCGGATTGAGTGCCCCTATTGTTGCGCTACCATCTGACTCAATGCGTTGAACAAAGATGGCAGACACTGCTCTAACCAACGGCTTCAAATGGATAGGGTGATAATAGAAACATGGCGAAAATGTGCTCAACACCCTACCACTCAATTATTCAATTACTAAAAAACTTAATTCATTGAGAACAGCAACCAACTAACGAATGGCAAAAACACTTCCATTTAATAGACCGCCGTTAAAAACTAAGTTCCTTTAATCTTCCGGAAGTCGCGCTAGTGCACTAAGTGCACGCTGCTCTGAAAATCTAGCGAAATCGTCTTAGCGCACGAGCGGCTGCTCGTTCACTGGCCCATTTGCGCGACTTCCGGAGGGTTAAAGAATACATATTTCCGGCGATACCAGTCGATGTGTGTATGTAAATCTACTACAGAACAATCAAATTTTTAAAAAATGTTGCGCAATAATTTGAATAAAAAAAATTGTTCACATTGTGACCAATCACGAAACTATCTGTTTCAATACAACAAAACATGTAAAACGACCTTCAATCATTAATGTGGATGTTGGTCCACACTGTAACCATGCTCATCATGAATAGGCCATCATTTTTAATATAATTCCGCCATTTTGAATTTGAAAAACCATATGCCTATTTAAATATGCATGCTTTTAAATGCTAAACCGGGACCATATTGGGATGCAAAATGACGACGAATAACAATTTTTAATCTCTACACAACTTTTCGACATCAAAAATACCCTTGTTTCATGATTTTTTTTACCATTAAAACGTTATTGAATGCCAGTATTGAATATAGCTCGCCGTTTCAGATTTTAAATGACGGCAGGCATCTTGTGACATATTTCTTAAATTAAAAATGTCCATGTCGCGTGATTCTAGATGACAGAATATCTTGAATATATCGTCATCTTAAATTTTGATCTGCTATCATAGGTATAAAAATAGCGGAGGCTATTAAATTTCCTTTTACTTTCGATCTTTGGGCAGTTTCCCATACCAAACATACCCATATTGCAAACTTCATGATGATAAATCATTATGAAACTGTCGCATTATTGCGTTAAGGAACGCCATCTATGACCACGAACATAATTTATTTGAACAGAAATATGTATGAAGACAGTTTTTCAAGTACCGAAATTTGTTTAGAATTCTTAATAAAAATACTAGCAGCACTAGCATAGCCGATAAACATCAACCCGAATACACAACCGCAACACAACCGAAGTTTGGTTTCGTTATTCTCGTGTTTCCTTCCCATACTCGTTCACCGGTAAACGAAAATCAAAACCAAACCGCGGTGCTGTGTAAATGAAACTCGGTTTGGTTTTCGTGTCTCGCATAAACACAACCAGCGATAAGACCGCACACAATTTAAAGGAAACATAAACACTTGTTGAGATTTGGTTTACCGTACCGGTACTCAACCGGTATTTTCCCACCTCTGCCTGACACACGTGATCATTCTTTGCGAACTTCGACAGCTGTGTTTGAAAATCTCTGCCGCCTTTCCTAGTCCAGTCGACGTATTATATTTCTGTTCAGTAAGCTGTTTAAAGTCTGCCCCACAATAAAATTTCGTCAGCATCTTCATGTACAGTTTTCGCGATCGCTGAAGAGTAAATGTCAAAATTATACTGTGGGGATGATACGACACACATACATCTTTAAAATGAGGTTTTTAATGCACGATGAAAAAGAATGCGTCAATTTTAACTTTTTTACTTTTCCTGCTCATAATATAACAACCGCGGTTGTTATATTATATACACTATATTGTACCACTTTAAAAATCGTTTTGGCGAAATATACACAGTGAAAATGAAGTTATAGTATTCTAAATATTTCTAGTGACTATGTGCCAATAATATATCAAATGCCTTTCAACCATGAAGAACAGAAAACCAGATCACGAAACGTTCGACTGTGAGGTTGGATCCACGCGCATCTGAACGACCGTCAGAGCAAATTTCATGTTTTCTTGTATTAGTTTTGTCTGGTTTAACGTCCGGCAAGGGACGTAATAGCTGGATGTTTTCACAGTCGAAACAGGTGCGAGACACGGGAACACGCATTTTGCCGCCTTTGTTATCCCAGGAGGGCACCCACCCGATAAAGGTGGGAGACCCTATGGCCGGGTGGTGTACAGCAGTACAGGTGCTAAAGGTCAGCACGCAAACACAACCCGTGGACAGGTGCTGCTGGTGGAGCCTGACTGATGAACGGAAGAAAGTGGAAAGCAATCCAAATATATTTCCACTCGTTGCAAAGTTTTTGTCTGGGAAAGTTCTAAATAATTTACTTCAGACGAGACGAAAGAATTTGGCTGCGTCTAAGTGTAATAAATTGTACACCATTCCTTTCTTCTCGCTAGTTAGGCGTTTGGGAATTTGTTGGTATCATCATCGCGTGGGTGAGCAACGTCAATTAAAATTATACCAGACCAGTGTTAAAAGGAGGACCAAGATGAGAAAATTCTGGTCTGATGATTTGCCTATTGGAAAGATAGTAGAAAGGATTATCATTATCATGATGACTAATGTGGCTTTTGTTTGAGTCAAAACAGCAGTTAGGGCTTAAAACTGACTAAGTTTTGGGGTTAAACCAAACAAATGATTTATTTTATCTTTCCTTTTGAGCCAATGCGTTGAACAAAGACCTTGACTCTACTCGAGAAATATGATTAAAAGAAACTAAATACGAATGGAGAAATAGTCGCCAGTCCTCCAATTCTAAATTACTGAAGCAAACTTAATTTCGGAAAGTACTCAGCATTTAATTGTTCTATTTTCCTAAAATTTATAACGAAAGCAGCTGTGTAGTTGAAAGTAAGGTAATTGTTGAATATTTGTACCCCAGTGTAATGTTCTAGAGTTAACTTAGTGCATGTTTTGTAGTGTTCATATAGAACTACATGTTACATGCGGAATATTTTATAATTTAAAATAGTTTTGCTTCAAAATTTAATTGGTGTTCACTGCCGTTATATTAGTTGCCTAATTGAAAACTCGTTTTGAACTGTGTTTTAAATACATAAAGAAGGACAAAAACTCGGACTTCATATACTGGTGAAACAATTTGAAGTTCAGTAACGCTTAACACATGCCTTTTAAACATGAATTTTAAACTAAAAAGAGCATCCGCTCAACTTGCTGCTGAGAGAGTAAGTTTAGTTTTATATTATAGAACTGTCAATATTGTGAATCTAGAACTGAAACACTTCCGAACGTGTCCTTTGGTCATTACTTGACTCGAAATTATTTTCCCCAATGCTTCGAACCTGAGTGTATGTGCTAATAACGCTTTATAGATTCAAAACAGTTCCAAACGTATTTCAAATGAAGCAACAAAGAGAACGGTGTTATACAATTCGAAACAAAAGTGTTAGAAATAATAAATGATAAAGCTCTGCTGGCTATGTGATTATATCCGTTCCGTATCTACTTTGAAACTCTCATGTAAAATACTACGCTGCTGAACAAGCCTTAAGAAACTCGATCGATATAAAATAATAATGCAAATCTGTAATAAAAACCAATCAGTGCTTTCTCTTGGACAGATGGCAGTACTTTTGGGGCTACTACCAAAAATCGCTATAGATTATCTCACAACTTTTTGAAAACAAATCAAAAGAAAAACTACTCTAACATAACTCAGTCTTCTCACCCAGAAAAATCTCCAACTAACCCCCCGCCTGTCTGTAGGCGCAAATCCAGCTGAGTCCGCCCGTGCTTTAGAAATAACTACAGAGGCATGTTGTCAGATGCCCTAGTGATAAAAAACGTATCACATTATCCGAAATATGAAACATGTTTGTCAATAGACTTGTTCAATACCTGCCGTTGCTACAACACGAATCTGAAACATAATGAAATATTATGATTTGTAAATACTTGTAAATACTTACCTAGATTTAAAAATAAGTGAACTAAGCTAGCCCTAGAAACAAATGAAATGTAGATACCCTACGATTCGCACAGTTACCCCACTGTACCAACCTGAAGCTAAATGTGTTCTGCACAACATTACATAGTTGTCAAACCGCCGCAGCATAAACACACATATTCGAATGTACACAAAAAACATACAAAAATAAAACAGACAAAATCAATCGTTGGTGTCAGTCACACAAATTCCAAATGTTTTTTATTTCGCGATATTCAAAGTCCCGTAAACCGATCAAGTCTTTCGCGGTCTCGATGTGGATATGCAGTTTACGCAGTTGGAAGAAAGTCCATAATAAAATAGCAGTAAAAGTGTTTTTGAAAGATCCAAAAGTAAGAAGAGTGGCGAAGTGCGTGAACATAAATTTGATCCTTCGAACCGGATCTTTAAGAAAAGTGCCTGCGGGTGATTGAAAACCGCCCAGAAGAAAGTGGACTGACGAAAAGTCGTGAAGAATGGCCCCGCTGAAGACGTGAAAGTGATTTTCGGTAGCGTCCCCAAGCGGCCAACTAGCCATTTTAAGCAAGATTCAGACGATACATCAACTTTCGTCAACGTCAACGGAACGTCACCGTTCCGTCAGGATAAGTTAAATGCGTTTCTCTTGTACCCGTTCACACGTGCCGTACGTCAAAACGTTCCATGCCGTTGCTGTTGTGTGTGAATACCTCCATTTAACTGTATATAACTAATCCTGACGGAACGGTGACGTTCCGTTGACGTTGACGGAATGATGTATCGTCTGAATCGTACTTTTCACGATAGTGAGTACAAAACTGCGCCGTATATTTACATCGCTAAACGTTTAGTGCGTGCGAGACACAGCCAGCTGAAGATAACGCCAGTTGGGGTACTTTGTTTACCTTCTGCATGAACGGTGCGCGCCGTACTGGAACGTAGAGATTTCTGAAGAAATAGTTTCGAAAAAGTTTTGAAGTGCCGCGCTGAAATTTTGTTTGTTTAACTGACTGCTCGGGTGCATTTTGGATTCTTGGATGTGGAAAAGTGCATGAGTGGAAGGTAATACGGCACTACCAAAGAAGAATATTGTGGATTCGTTGGCTTTGTTGGAGTAATATGCGAAGAAGTTCGAGAAGGACACCAACTTTCCGCGCCAAGTAGAAGCATCGGCGGAAAAGTTGGTGAAATTCTACGATTAATTTCACCGGACGTTGGTGAAATTGGAGATGTTTGCCACCGATGAGAAGCAATTCGACCTGACAAAAGAACGGCACTTGTTTGACGATCGCTATTGTCCTCTCCGGTCTACTACTTGGCCAAACTGGCGAAAAAAACTCGTTCTCCTCCTTCCACCAACCCGGCACGATCGAAAACATCAGACTTCCGGAGCTTAATCTGTCAAAATAAAGCGGCAAGTTAGAAGGCTGGTGTGATGGTTGATGTCGTTCCGGAAACCTACAGCAGATTCAAACGAATCACGAAATCTGTTACTATCATGAAATCGTTTGAATCTGCTGTAGGTTCCCGGAACGACATGAATGCGGTGGAGAAGATGCACTATCTGAAGGGCCTCATTCAAGGAAAGGCAGTGCGCATTCTCGACCCTATCAAGATAAGCGAGTAGGGCTACAAGGACTCTAGGCAAACGCTGCGGCTACGTTTTTAGAACAGCAGCTGCGGCTACATTTTAGAACGGCAGCTTATCACGTGTCACATTCGAACGCTTTTCGACACTCCAGCGATGCGCAAAGAATCAGCTAAGGATCTGCTTGCGCTGATCGATCGCTTCAAACAGCAGATCTCCGTAAAGAAGAGCTTGGGTAAACCAGCAGGCCGCTCCGCGAATGGGAGAACCACCAGCAAACTCGATGCTGACAACAACGCTTCGGTACTGGGAGGAACCGCCGACGTCAAGTTGAATGCCATCATGCGTGACGCTCGAATTTTGTAAACAGTTTCTTCGGCCACATCGTACACTGCTCCTCCTACAGCAAACCAAGCTAGCAGCCTTTTCAGTTGTAGCTACGCAGCAAATGTTTTTGTCATCCTAAATCCTGGATTCGGACCACTGTGCAGTGCACCCTCTACCTGAACAGCTGTCTGGACTGTCGGAAACTCAACCCTCGTCAACGGATCGATCTGGTAAGACAAAAAGATGGGTGGGTAATGTCTGCGACATAACCGGAGAGATGTAGAATACATAAGGAACACGTTTTTCAAATATGTTGATACTCATTAGGATTTTCGGACAAAAGCTGATTTGGGCGAGGAATATTTCAAATTATTCTTTACAAAAATGATGGTGGTCCTGAAAAGGACCGGTTTTGTTGGCGTTGTTGGCCTTGGTGAGGGAGATGGCTAACGATGAAATTAATTGTTAGCATGAGGAAGTCGCGTAGTACTGGCCAATGGAAGAACAGATAATAATTGATTCCTGAAAATCAATTTTTCTTTATTCATGTAAATTATACATACTTACAAATCTAACAGAAGATTCCTGATCATATTTCTGAATCATTAGTGCGAACATTGTGTAATTTGGTTAAGTACAATGAAAGTTACAAACTTTCCAAACTCGACCTTCTGTTCATTCAGAAATATTGAAATGGGGTGTCGTGGTCACAATAAAAAAAGATGGGTGGGTAATGTCTGTCACATAACCGGAGCGTCGTGATTTCAATTCGAGACGTTAATTTAAAACTAATAATATTCAACAGAATCACGTTTGAATGGGAAATTTTCAAATAATTCTCTATGGTAATAATGGTGGTTCTGAAAAGAACCTTTGGTATCGGCGTTGGTGTTGATGGTGATGCGCTGGATCGTTGGATATTTTTGGCATGATAGTTACGTGCCTGGCGAACTGTTTTGTAGCCTCGAACAAAACGACAAGACTGGCTTCTTCGGGTACCATTACGGCTGAACTTTATAAGCTTAGCTCGACTTTGAAATCCTGCACAATCTCACGAATCAGACACTGGTAGGGCCATTTTGTTTGCTACTAGCACGGAGCTGCACAAAAAATCATTTAATGCAGTTAGTTCACGGGGGCTGCCAAAAAGCTTGAATAGAAGCATGCGACTTCAACGTTTCTCTTAAACACATGCAACAACACATTCGTTTTGGTAATACTGATAATAACAGTAGAAAGGAATGGAAAAGCAGTGCACGAAACGAGCGAGAGGATAATTTAAATTTTTGTTCCGTGTGCAAGCTACTTCTTTCCACCCAACGTATTATGTTGCTTGTTGAAAATTTGCTACACACCTTAAAATAAAAGTTTCAGTTTAACTCTCACTAGAACACAATTGATTGGTCCTGAAAAGAACCGTTGCTTTTATTGTAATTTACGCCCACTCCCACAAACCGACCAAGTAGGCATCAGTGGCTTCATTACGGCTGAGTTTTGTAAGCGTAGCTCGACTTTGAAGTAATACACAACCTTACGAACCAGACGCTGGAATGTTAGCCAGCGGATTAGTTGCTCCGTTGCCCTTTAGTTGGGGCGAAATACTAGCATGGCGACAGTTCCTGATCGGTAGTTGGTTGCGATGGGCCACCAGTAGCTGGGCACTTTTGCGGACCGTCATCATCGCCAATTGCTTTCCTCCGGTGGACTGGCTGCTTGCTAGTGCTTGAACGAATACGAATGATGAGAAAAACCGACCGACCAATATTCATATATGAAAACACAAGAAAGCACTACTATCGCTCTCCCGCTCGTTTTCGTGCCATTCCTGTGCCTTTCCTTTCCGTTCGGCTACCAATACTAGCATAACCAAAACGAATATTCTGTCTTTCCATCGCCTTCAATCTAGTGGCCAGTGCTAGCAAACTTGCATGTTCAGTTTTTCAATAACAACATTCCAACAATATTTTCAAAGAATGTTGCAGATTTGAAAAGAAGGAAGGAGAAGATTTTCACAAACTTAAATTCTTTTGTTTTATTTGTTAGCGCTGATAAAGGCTATTTAGTTTGCTACTAGCAAGGAGCTGCACAAACAAATCGATTTATGCAGTTAATCAATGGAGGCTGCCAAAAAGTTCGAATAAAAGCATGCGACTAGTGTACTTTGCATGTTCTATATTTTATCAATACTAGAGAGGATCAATAAAATAATTCAAATTGTAATAGCGACATGCAATTGTGGCAACACTGGCCATGAGATGGTGGGGGAACACGCACATTCGTTTTAGTTATGATGGTAGTAGCAGCAGAAAGGAATGGAAAAGCAGTGCACGAAAACGAGCGAGAGAAGATAATTTAAATTCTCTTTCTTTCTTTCCACACATCGTATTTCTTATATTGCTTTCTGAAAATTATTTGTTATACACCATAAAATGTAAATTTCAGTTTAACTCTTATTAGAACACAATTAATTGGTCCTGTAAAGAACCGTTTATTGTTTTATTGCGGGAGCATAATTCAGACGCACTCCCCGCGGACACGGTGAGCTAGAAAGCACTATTTTGCATTCTCGAACAAACCGACCAAGTAGGCATCGTTGGCTTCTGGGGGCATCATTACGACTGAGCTTTGTAAGCGTAGCTCGACTTTGCAGTCCTGCACAATCTCACGACCCAGACGCTGGAACGATAGCCTACTCTGTTGCCCTTTAGTTGGGGCGAAATTCTTGCAGGGCGACAGTTCCGATGAGTCACCAGTAGCTGGGGCACTTTTTCCGTCCGTCGCTATTGCCAACTGCTTTCCTTCGGTGGACTGGCTGCTTGCTAGTGCTTGAACGAATACGAATGATGAGAAAAACCGAACGACCAATATTCATATACGAGAAAGCACTACTATCGCTCTCTTGCTCGTTTTCGTGCCATTCCTGCGCCTTTCCTTTCCGTTCGGCTACCAATACTAGCATAACCAAAACGAATATTCTGTCTTTCCATCGCCTTCAATCTAGTGGCCAATGCTAGCAAACTTGCATGTTCAGTTTTTCAATAACAACATTCAAACAATATTTTCAAAGAATGTTGCAGATTTGAAAAGAAGGAAGGAAAAGATTTTCACAAATTTAAATTCTTTCGTGTTATTTGTTAGCGCTGATAAAGGCTATTTAGTTTGCTACTAGCAAGGAGCTGCACAAACAAATCGATTTATGCAGTTAATCAATGGAGGCTGCCAAAAAGTTCGAATAAAAGCATGCGACTAGTGTACTTTGCATGTTCTATATTTTATCAATACTAGAGAGGATCAATAAAATAATTCAAATTGTAATAGCGACATGCAATTGTGGCAACACTGGCCATGAGATGGTGGGGGAACACGCACATTCGTTTTAGTTATGATGGTAGTAGCAGCAGAAAGGAATGGAAAAGCAGTGCACGAAAACGAGCGAGAGGATAATTTAAATTCTCTTTCTTTCTTTCCACACATCGTATTTCTTATATTGCTTTCTGAAAATTATTTGTTATACACCATAAAATGTAAATTTCAGTTTAACTCTTATTAGAACACAATTAATTGGTCCTGTAAAGAACCGTTTATTGTTTTATTGCGGGAGCATAATTCAGGCGCACTCCCCGCGGACACGGTGAGCTAGAAAGCACTATTTTGCATTCTCGAACAAACCGACCAAGTAGGCATCGTTGGCTTCTCGGGGCATCATTACGACTGAGCTTTGTAAGCGTAGCTCGACTTTGCAGTCCTGCACAATCTCACGACCCAGACGCTGGAACGATAGCCTACTCTGTTGCCCTTTAGTTGGGGCGAAATTCTTGCAGGGCGACAGTTCCTGATCGGGTTGCGATGAGTCACCAGTAGCTGGGGCACTTTTTCCGCCGTCGTCATCGCCGACTGCTTTTCTTCGGTGGACCGGCTGCTTGCTAGTGCTTGAACGAATACGAATGATGAGAAAAACCGACCGACAGATATTTATATAATCGCGCTAATATGCACTACTATCGCTTTCTCGCTCGTTCTCGTGCCGTGCATGAGCCTTTCCTTTCCGTCCGGCTTCTAATGGCCTAACCAAAGGAATATGCCGTCTTTCCCCCACCAAGTGCTCTCGTCAAGCAACCCAATGCGAATAACCATACGAACAAACATGTAATGGACCTATATATAAACTTTTCATTATTTTATTGTTCGGTTGGTCTACCATAACGACGGCTCTGTGCGGGATGGGCTGAAAATTTTCACTTTTCCGAGTCGTTTTCGAAAGATTTTTCAAAACACATTTTTTTTGTTATTAGTACATGTTATACATACTTCAAATTTTAATACAGCATAGAGGAACATATTTGCAACAAATTGGTCTAAAAATCAAATCATTCTGTTAAGTATGATAAAAGTTATTAACGTTCAAAATCTGACGCGGCGCCGCAGCCGATATTTTGAAACGGGACCCCTATATTGAAACCTTAAATGTATTCTACATTAAAAAGTCTGCATGAACTGAGATCGAGTTCCCATTATGCACGGAACTGTTCTGGGCCAATGCGCCGTACATGCACCAAGAAGCACCATACGCTTCTTCATACTGAGCCCTCTGACGATAATCCCGCTTCTAGTGGTCAAGCCCCCGGATTGACTTGCTGTATTGCTCTCCAGCAAACTCTCACCACAGCATCTGCACTACATGCTCCAAACTCACGTCACCCCAGTCTGTTTCGTAAACTCCCATCCAGCAACCGTCTACCTCAACCCTAGTCGCAAACGTAGCCTACGCTAATGCGCCTTCCATGAGTTCTCAGACTACTCTCGTATCACACTCTGGTGCAGTGATTCCTGGAACCATTTTTCTGCGCTAGTGAACATCGGTAACGGTAGAAGTCGCATCGTAACCGCTCGTTTCTTGCTGGACTGTGATTTCCAACGCAACTTCTTTTTTTCTGGGGCTCTTTCTGCAACTTCCTCGCATCCGATTGCCGCATGCTATTCCAATAAGCGGAATCAGAAACACCACGACGCTGGTTGAATACCAGGTCACGATAACCCTCTTCTCTCGAGTCACTATCTTCTCCGTACAATGCTCCATGCTCGTTCCGCCTTCCATTACCGTGAAGCTCGACGGTAGAAACCGATCCCAATGCACGCGGAGCTTGCAGATCCAACGTTCTCTGTTACTAGCGACATCGGTATGATTCTGGGCGCCGCAAATTTGTTCCAAGTTCTTTGATACGGCAGAAGAGTTACCGCTTCTGCAGGAAATAGAACTCGGTTGGGTCGCATCCGGAGAGTGCTTGTAAAAAAACCACGATCACAGCAATCTACGTGATTTCTAGTAATCCTTGCACAATTGATTAATTGGCCAACTGATTCTGCCAGCTCAAAGAAGTCCACGATGCAAAGGGATGGTATCCCTCGGAACAAACATTTTGTTGTCAAGCTTTCCAAGCGTGACGAACTACTTTGGCAGTTAAAGGACAACAAATACAACACCACCCGCAGCTTCTTCTCTCTAGAACGCTCACTCGGTCCCAATAAGAAGGCAATGTACCAGCAGTTCATCCACGAGTACGTGAGATTGGGACATATGCGGGAGATTGGCCTCGATGAAATCAACGTGCAACCGCAATTCTGCCTTCCACACTACGCTATGATTTCCGGTATCTCGCTGAACGATGTCCTGCTTTCTGGTCCCACAATTCAGGACACACGTTACGATTGTCCTCCGTTTTCGAATCCATCCGCGCATTCTCTTGAGGCTCCACTAAAAAGTCGTACTTTATCAGCTCCGCACCGTCACTTACGGCACAAGCAGTGCACCATTTTTGGCAACTAGGGTGCTTCAGAACCTCGCCGATGATTAAGAACAACATTTTTCACTAGCAGAACCCGCTATCCGCCACGACTTTTACGTCCACAATTTGCTGTCCGTTTCATTACCGTACCGTTCAAGCTAAAGCCTTGTTGTCTCTTGCTGGATGCAAAAGCCGTTTCCACTCCACTCGGTCCATTGCTACTTGTCGCCAGCCTCGCAGTCTTCGAAGGGTCCGCAGGTCGTCCTCTATCTGGTCGATCGACCGTGCACGCTGCCCGGTCGCCCACAAGAGCCATCTTCACTGGGTCGTCGTCCGACATTCTTACGACGTGTTCAGCGCACCGCAAACGTCCTGTTTTTGTGGTATGCGCGATGGATGGTTCTTCCAGCAGCTGATGCAACTCATGGTTCATTCGCCTGCGCCACGTTCTGTTTTCCATGTGCACGCCACCATAGATGGTACGCAAAGTAGGCACGATTTCCCGCCAAGATCCGTCTCTGAATTTCTCTGCTGGAATCATTGTCGGCGGTTACCAGTGAGCCCAAATACACGAATTCGTCGACCATCTCGATTTCGTCACCGTCAATCCGAACTCGGGACGGGAGGTTCACATTGTCGTCTCTAGAACCTCTTCCTCTTATGTATTTTGTCTTCGGAACGTTAATGGCAAGTCCAATCCTGCTGGCTTCAGCCTTCAGTCTGATGTATGTTTCCGACATCGCCTCAAAGTTCCGTGCCATTATGTCAATGTCGTCGATGCCAAAAAGCTAGACAGACTTCCTGAAGATCGTGCCACTCGTGTCTATTCCCGCTCTCCTTATCACACTTTCTAACACAATGTTGAACAGCAGGTACGATAGACCGTCACCTTGTCGTAACCCTCTTCTAGATTCACTCAAGAGTGTCCCTGATACTCGAATAACGCACATCACCAGATCCATAGGTGCTTTGACTAATCGTGTTAGCTTATCCGGAAAACCGTACTATCCATGCATTATCTGCCATAGCTGATCTCGATCGATTGTGTCATATGCCTATTTGAAATCAATGAACAAATGATTTGCGGGCACGTTGTATTCGCGGCAATTCTGCAGAACCTACCGAAACGCAAATATTTGGTCCATGGTGGCACGGGAACCCATGAATCCCGCTTGGTAGTGCCCCATGAACTCCCTTGGAAATAGTGACGATCGGTGTCAAAATATTTGGGAGAGGACCTTGCAGGCGGCGCTAAGTAGTGTGATCGCGCAGTAGTTGTAGCAATTCAACTTGTCACCCTTTTTGTAGATTTGGCAAACGACACCCTCCATCCAATCCTCCGGAAGAATCTCCTCCTCTCAAATTTTGGCGATTACCCAGTGCAGCGCTCTAGCTAGTGTTTCACCACCGTATTTTAATAGTTCGCTGGGTAGTTGATCTACACCGGCAGCTTTGTTGGTTTTCAGCTGACCGCTCTCCTCCTTGACTTCTTGGAGATCAGGGGCCGGCAGCCTATCGTCTTCTGCGCGTGCTCCAAGATCCGTTTCCATACCGCCTTCGTCCTCTGCTGCTTCACCGTTGTGGTGCTTGTCATAGTACTGCTTCCATCTCTCAATCGCCTCACACTCGTTCGTAAGAAGGTTGCCGTCCCTGCATATATCGGCTTGCGGAACGTAACCTTTGCGCGAACTGTTCAGCTTCTCGTAGAACTTCCGTGTGTCGTTTATGCGGTACAGTTGTTCAATCGCTTCGCGATCTCGTTCCTCCTGTTTGGCGCTTCGAGTGTTGTACACCGTCGAGAGTTTTGAGCGCATGCATACTGCAACTAGGCAATGATCCGAATCTATATTCGCACTGCGGTAGGTACCAACGTTGGTGATATCAGAGAAGAATCGCCCGTCGACTAGAACGTGATCGATTTGGTTTTCGGTGCGTTGGTCAGGTGATCTCCAGGTGGCTTTGTGGATATCTTTGCGGGGGAAGAATGTACTTCGGACTACCATGCCATGGGAAGCTGCAAAGTTCACAAATCGTTGGCCGTTGTCATTCGATACGGTGTGCAAGCTGTTTGGCCCGATTATCGGTCTAAACATTACCTCCCGTCCTACGTGAGCGTTCATATCACCGATGACGATTTTCACTTCCCATTGCGAACAGCCGTCGTACACCTCCTCCGGCTTATCATAGAAGGCTTCCTTCTCGTCGTCGGGTCTCCCATCGTGTGGGCAGTGTAAGTTGATGATGCTGTAGTTGAAGAAATGGCCTTTGATCCTCAACCTACACATCCTTGCGTTGATCCATCCAATCACGCGTTGACGCATCCTACCCAGCACTACAAAGTCGGTTCCCAGCTCGTTGGTAGTGCCACAGCTCTGGTAGAAAGTAGCTTCCCGATGCCCGCTTTTCCATACCTTTTGCTGTCGTGTCAGCTCTGTTTACAGTCCCACGCTAGCACGAGGACGATACATCAGCCAACCCTAACAAGGAGAACAGACACTGCTTTGAGCCGCCCCTAACATGGGAAACAGATGCTCGGATGGACTCACCCTCCGAAAAGAAAAGCACCACTTCCCTGTCAGCATATGACCAAGGTCCCACCGGGGTTGATTACCCGACCTTTCTTATGGTTACTCGAACCCCAGATGGCACCGCAGGGAGGTAGGGATAGGAGTTACTGGACAAGAGGCTAAGGATCACTTTGGAAAACCACCAGGTTCATATTACGCTTTGCCCAGTCATTTACCAACTGTCCGGTTCAGACGATGCTGAATCTTTCGCCGTTTTCTGCACACAGCTCATTGTAATGCTCGCTTGCGTAGGACTTCCACTCCGATAATTGTCTTCGAATTGTCAAGCTGTTCTTGATACCATTTCGTTGGAGCTCCAAGAGACAGAAACACTACTCGATTTCGATCACGAATCTTCCGTGATTGTGCTTGGCCTCCGCTGGGAGCTGTCGACCGATTCCCTTTCGTTCAAGTCGCCGAATTGAAAAAAATGCATAGTTCTGAACAAGCGAACAATACTCTCAGATCAGTAGTCAATTCAACCCCTTAGGTTTGATTGGACCGACCATTGCAAAGGCGAAAATCATGCTGAAGAATCTTTGGAAACTCCATCTCGATGTGGACACGCCCTTGGTTAACGTATTTGCTCACGAATGGCAGGAATTTCACCAGAAGCTTTCGGCACTTGTTCGCCTTCGAGTTTCTCGCCATGTGTTACGTCCAGTCTACGATCGCTTGGAGACTCACGGGTTCAGCGACGCTTCGGATTCAGCGTATGGCGCATGCATCTATCTCCAGGTAATACCTGCCGAAGGCCCTTGTACAGTTCGCCTGTTGATTTCCAAGTCCAAGGTCGCTCCGATGGGCACTCAAACCATTCCACGCCTCGAGCTATGTGCCGCTCAACTCCTATCCAGGCTTCTGAAACAAGTTCAGTGCAGTAACGAAATATCTGTGGACCGATTCTTCCTTCGTCTTGAATTGGATATCCGGAACTCCATCGACACGGAAGACGTTTGTAGCCAACGGAGTGGCTGAAATCCAAGAGCTGACGTTTCACGCTATTTGGAATTATGTCCCATCTGAAGACAATCCCGCCGATCTCGTTTCTCGAGGAATGAACCACGACGAACTCCTCGCCAGTGCACTGTGTTGGAACGGACCGCAGTGACTGAAGGCAATATTCGATCATTGATTGATCAGCGAAGTGCGTCGTCGTAGCGAAGCCGAACTCAGACCAATCGGAAGGCAGCGTTATTCGTGCCGGCGGCCGGCTTCGAAATGCTGGAATACCTGTCGACGAAAGGCATCCGATCGTTCGCCCCAATCATCATCTCACCAAGATGATCCCAACGAGAAAACACCACCATGCCGGTCCCAGCCTGCTAGTGTCCTCGCTGCGCTAAAGATTCTGGCCTCTGACTTAGTTCGTAACATTATACATGGTTGCATGGTCTGCGCACGTGCCAAACCCAAACCATTGCAGCAGCTGATGGGGGATCTGCCATCTGTTCGAGTCAACCAGGCGTACCAAGAATGCACAGTGGTCCAGAATGCGAATTTAGCAGGAATTTTAACTTTTTGCAAAAATTAAATGACTTAGCCTCACAACATGTTTGGCAAAATTGTTGTACTTTGCAAGGTTCTTTTTTTTTGTTTACACCGATGCTAGGGTGGTTCTAAATTTGGCAAAATTTAAAAAAATAACTTTTTAACGGTTTGAGATAGAGCTTTACTGTCTTCGATGAAGTTGTAGAGCAATACATTTTAGATAAATTTGCTGAAGACATTGAAGCTTTAGCCTTTATATTTTCCATTGCACGTGAAATTCAAATGAAAGCTTCAGGGTGTTCCTTAAAAAAACGGTTTTATTTCTATAACTTTTGAAGTTTTTATTTTACGCTAAAGATTTGAAGATTATTTAAGGGCGCATAATTTGCTTTAAAACATCAACTACTTAACTTTTTTCGTTTCAAAGTTATAAGAACTTTTATACAAAAAATATAACATTTTCAAATAGAACTATCTTCGATTCGGGTACTGAACATTAAATACTGTTGCTTTCATATGAAATAGCATGTTTTGTAGTTTAGATCACCAAAAATGGCAAAAGCGATATTTTTTTATTTCTTTGCAAGATTTACTCAAAAATAGTTTATCTTTAGTAAAAAGTATATATATAACTTTCTAACGAGCAAAGCTTGAGGTTCAATATATTAAGACAAATTGTTGTCCTTCAAAATATCTGAAAGTATTTCTAAAGTGATCTTAATGACTGCAAAAAACTGCAAAAGTTATACAAAGAAAACCATTTTTTAAGAAACACCCTAAATTTTTTTGGTAAATTTCTTGTAAAATGAAAAGTGCACGACATAGAGTTTCAGTGTCGTCGACAAAGTTTTTAAAGTTTCATTTTCTTCAATTTTCTGGAAGACAACGAAACTATCTCGAACCATTAAAAAGTTAATTTTCTGATTTAAAAAAAATAAAACCACCCTACCCACTATTTAAAATAATAGAAAAGTTATTGTAAAGTGCAATATTTTATCATAAAAAGGAAATTACATTTTTTATATTTTTCACCGTGAAAGTAAACATATTAGAAAGAGTCAATTCATGAAAACCAAATTTTTAATATAACTTTTCAGTTTTCATTGTTTTCCAACCTATTGTTTTTCAGAGTTTTTGAAGACGAACATTTTCTTCTAATACATCAAAACTCTAGCTTTTATTGTTCAGAAGATATAAGCACTTAATATTTCAAAAATAGATTTTTTTAAATCAATTTTATGAAATTTTAAAAAATATCGTGTTCGCCATTTTTTGCTCAATTATAACTCTAATCATGACCTTATTTATAGTTCAAAAAGAATTATCTTTTATTTGCCCCAAATGAGTGATATTGTTATTCCAAACAACCCCATTTTTGGCGAAACAGTGCTCATAACTTTTGAAAGGAAATAGCCAGATATATGGTGTCACGAAACAAATTATTCGCCTTGAAACAATTTTAAAGTTGTCTGAAGACTACTTCAGTTTTAAATGAATACAGCAAAAATTATTGGAATAAAACTGTATTACGAAGAAACACTCTACGCTCCGACTTGAAATTTGTTGTAAAATAAAAAGTATGGCAGATAGCGCTTATATGTCTTCAGCAAACTTTTCCAAAATTTGTTGTTCTACAACTTCGCTGAAGGTCGTTTGGCTCTAGCTAGAATGATTAAAAAGTTAAAAGATAATCAAAAGATCTTGGTAAAATTAGAACCACCCTAACTGTTGTTTTAACAAAAAGAGGGAGCTCATAAACTATGAAGACTTCTCCAAAGACTTAATAAGGCAAAGTTGTTTAGTTTTAGTAAAATCTCAAAATTCCTGCTAAATTTGTATTCTGGACCACTGTGGAATGTTGGCATTGATTAGGCTGGGCCGTGAGATCGTCACTCCGAAATAAGAGATCGCCATTCTCCAAAATCTACATCACTGTCTATGCATGTATGACTACCAAAGCAGTTAGACCTTTGTCAAATCTGACCACCGGCACATTGATTGCGAGCCTGCGAAGATTCGTCGGCCCTATTGGGAAACCTGCGCATATCTAATGCGACAACACCGCGAACTTCGTTGGAGCAGACTGGGCGAATTCCGGAATCTGCTTCGAACCTAAGGTCACCAAGATACATTAGTAAACGAATGCGTAGATAACGGAATATAGCTGCACTTCATTCCCACATTCGGTGGAATCAGAGAAGCTTACGTAAAGTCCGTGAAGACCCTACCTCGCAAAATCCTCGGAAAAGCGCACCTTACCGAATCAGAACTGCAAACCGCATTGGTTCAGGTTGAGTCAATGATTAACTCTCGCCCAATCACCGGCATTGAAATGGCCCCTGAGACGCGTGCTCAGCGTTCATCTTATATTATATTATTTACGATTTGTTTTATGATAGAAATTGGAGGAAATTTAATCATACCAATACTGAAACTCTAATGGAATTTTCGAATAAGGTGTTATTGAAATAAAATTGACGGCATTATTCCTTCTATGCAAAGTCCGGGCCGTGTGAGATGGCAGAGTGATTGACCCCTAGATTCAAGTGGACAACGTGTGTAGCTAATACTTCTCCGCCGAGAAAAGAGATTCTCGGTACGAAGCAACAAAATGCCTCAACAATACTCGACGGGCAGCCATCAGTTTTGCTGTTATTTTTTTGGTCGTGTTTTTACAGAAAAGCCAGAATTTTCTAAATCTTCAAAAATTAAGTTTTATTAACACATGCTTATTACAGTGATTGACGGAATACTAATTCATCTATAGTTCTGAGGAGCCTGAGCCAAACATGTCTCCGTACACTGAGTCACGCCAACCGTAAATATCGTTAAAATGCGAACGAGGTCTACATTCGTTATCATCATAGCCTTTGCTATAAAACAGTCTGCCTGTCAGCGAAATATCCTAATTAAACAACTAGCAAGGACCATTTGTCTGTGTCTGGAGTCCTTGGCACAAACCGCAGACGTAAATATTCTGCTAGATAGCATATATCTGTAGTAGACGACAGTGGAGGACACATACAATCGATTCTTTTTGCCTGTTTCAATGTTTTTCCGATAATCTGCTAAGCCGATGCCTCGTGTGTCCGTCTCTCGCCAATCGCACTTTGTACACACTGCACCCCAAACCACATTCGAAGTTTATTTATTGATTTAAATCAACCACATTCCATTGTTTCAGATTACCTAAGCTTCGAACTTCCACTATTTGTCTCGTTCCACAGGATGAAAAGGCATTTCCATCCCAGAAGAGCGCTACTGCTAATGATTGTCCTGCTGTGTATCCAATAAACACAAAAAAAAACAGCCGACGCATAAAACCTCGCTACGCAAAATGTCTCAAGGTCACATAGGATAACTCTTGTGCACGAGAAGGACAACCTTCCGCCAGCTCGCATCGCTCTGATTTTGTAGCGGCACGTAGCTATATTGTGCCAGGAAGAGGCTCCTCTCCTCAGCCAACTTTCTAAACCAGCCGGCGAATGTTTTACGAGTATTTTGGACGATTATGTGTTGAGTAGAGATATACCGTCTACATTTTCATGTTCCGGTGCATTCCCAGACCGTCCCCACACACATTGCCAAGGAGGTGGGTGCTAGACACCCAGACTTAGCTGTCAGATGTTTTATTTTATATTTTATTAAGTGAGTATCCTTCCCCTGAATTTTCATTGGTTGCATGATTAGCGATCTCCCCATCAGGGTGTACTTTAACTAACGTACAGTGTCGTAACATTATGCAGTTCCATATTTGAAACTTTTAAAATAAGTTCATTTATTTCACAACTTTTCCAAAGAACCCTGGCGAATCGTTACGGACGAACGGCATTTGGGAAAACTGTAAAAACGAAACGACCGCTTCTCCCAATTTTACTCATGCGGGGCACCCCGTGTCGGGCGTATTCAGACTGGGACTTGCCGTCACTCTTTATGTAGGGTAGAATAGTCACCAGTGAGACGGTTAGGTGCAAAATAGAATGTATCTCGCCAATTACGGTTCTACCCTATACATAGCTTTCTATTTAATTCTCCAGGCTTTGCCGGCGGTAGTTACATATGTGCACATAGACTACGCTCTGCCTTACTCTGCTGTACTGCCTTGTCTCGGTTCGTAGTTCCCTTGTCGTACATATATACACTAAATACATACCGATGAACAGACATGGAATGAAAAATTATTGAGACGACCTTGAAAATGAATGGAAATGTTAAAATCACAGGTAGAATCTGTTAGGGGTAGTTTTTGCAGACACAAGGTCCTTTGATAAGAGGAAAAGTTCGTCGGGCGGATATTGCAACGGAAGTCGGCCGCCGTCTGTGTCGTCGCAACCACCAGCAGGCACCAAACGGGGCATGCGGTGCGATGTTGCACAGTAAACGGCACATAGATATGCACGTCTGATTCCCGGTATGAACCCTGATAAATGATGATGGGATGGAAAATGATTGTCTGAAGTGGGAAAATGGGTTGAAGGTTACCACTTGCTAAGTTTATCGGGATGTTACTCTGTGTTGATTTCGGATTATTGTTTTTCCATGGAAATGCCAATATCTGTCAGATAAAAAAAGAGTGAAAAGATGCAAATAAACTAGAGCTATTAATTTCGTTCGGCGAACGATACTTTCCAACGTTTCATAGAACCAAAATTCCGTTTAGATACTGATAAATCAAATAATATAATATGTTGATATTTATTCTCAACCAGGGGCGGACATAGCGTAGTTGGTAAATTGATTGCTTTTATACGCAGCTCTTCTGGGGTTAGAAGATTTTTCTATAGAGCTTTTTCTAGCCTGAAAATGAGGCGAGAATAAAGTCTCTCCAAAATATTGTCATATCAACAGGTGTTTTCTGCGAAGTATTTTTTTGTCATATTTTTGCAATTTTGCCGGCAAACTTTTCTTAAGCGTAAATGATCAAAGAAAAACTTGATTCTTCGTTTTAGGGGAGTGCACTGGCGCAAGCCACTGAAAAGTCGTTGATGGAATTGGCGGTCCAAATTAGAGGTGCGCCCGCGCCGCCAATTTTCGCTTTTATTTGTTGCATTGAACACAGTTTTACCATTATAATGATTTTTGCCTTTCTCACATATAAAGGTTATCCAATCAATCTAAAAATCGTCAACCTAATTCCGGCCGAGTGTCATATGCCATTCGACTGAGATCGTCGAGATCGGAAAATGTCTGTGTATGTATATGTGTGTATGTGGAAAAAATGTCACCTCTCTTTCTCAGAGATGGCTGGACCGATTTGCACAAACTCAGTCTCGAATGAAAGGTACAACCTTCCCATCGGCTGCAGCCACACAGCAAATTCCCATATAAACTGAAATGAAAAATTCTCAAAGGAAAATTTCAAAATCGAATTCGCATTTTTGATGCCAAATCACTTTAAAATGAATAAAACGTTGAGATTTGAGGAAATCTCAAAAAAAAATTTTTGGAGAAT
Organism: Topomyia yanbarensis; assembly: GCF_030247195.1. Lineage (NCBI taxonomy): Eukaryota > Metazoa > Arthropoda > Insecta > Diptera > Culicidae > Topomyia > Topomyia yanbarensis. Next base: position 323,414,922 of record NC_080672.1, on the reverse strand, counting down.
ATTGACTTTTTTGGACTTTGGCTCACTTTTGCCTTTCTCTTATAGAAAGGTTATGCAATCGCTCTAAAAATCGTCAAGCTAATCCCGACCAAATTTTTTTGACCTGTAAAGGCTTAGGTAGGAGTATACAATAAGGGGTTGCTACTTTAAAAGTAAAACTAGTTCAAAATTTCTTAACAAGTTGAAAATTTTCGGCAGCGTCCGGACCCTCCGGATCTTCCTCCTTAATCCGCCGCTGGTTTCAAGCGATGTCTCAGTGTCGACACATAGTATCTCAAGATCTTGGCTGTCGATCCATTGTATGTATGTGCAAATCGTACTGAATATGTAATATACATTTCCATCATTGTATTAAACGTAACCAGCCAAGGAATCGTAGTTTGGAGAAATGAGAAAGGCACAATTGCACCACTAGGTGGATTAAAACAGGTTTTTTATTCAATTCGTTTATTTGACGTTTGCGTTAGCTTAAAAGTGCCACATTTTCTTTGTTTTACATTTTTAATTTCATGAAGCTAGGGGGCATTTTATGTGTTTTTTGTATAGTAATGCACTTTAGGATTTTTAGAAGGGAGATTATTGGAGCAATTAATTATTAAATAAGCGGAACATTTTACAAACTAGAAATAACTAGAGGAAGTAGTTTAATTTTATTAAGATTAGGGGGGATTAATTAGGATTAATTTTAACGAAATTATACATTGATCAACTAAAACTAGAAAAGACAGGGACAATTAAGTTTTGGGAAGATATTCATGGGGGAGGAGGGGGTGACGTCCTACATCTGTGTATCAGAGACAGTGGAGGGAGGATGAACAAGGCTACCAGGGGGGCGGTGTAGATATAAACTGTCAGTTTTCGGCATCGGGAATCAACGGAAAGGATTACAGATTCAGACGGATGCTTCATGTATTGTGAAGGGTTCTCCAGACGTTTTTGTAGTACGGCTCCGATGCGGATCGGCAACACACCGTGTTGCGCGTGTGATGTTGTACTGTAACTCTCGTGTTGGATGGGTCATTTGACAGAGATATTTTGCGTCGTCTTGGAGTCGCATCAAACCATCGTTGGGGTACGGTAGGCAGAAGATGGCACTTCTTTGAATGATAAGAAAAATGATAGGGACAGTTAAATCGGGATATTGATGGTTTTCAGGAAGATGTATAAGACGGACATATAGAGGAGATTTCGGCTTGCCAGTACATCTCGAACCGGGACATTGGGAATCGAATAGTTGAGATCTGGCAGAACAGCACTCAGCTCATGCCCAGACAACATGTTCAATCTCGTGATAACCGTTGCCACAAGCGCAGATACCGCTATCCACGATCCCAGTACGTCGGAGATGAGCGTCCAGCGTGTAGTGATTGAGCCGAGACATCCCGCGAATAGAGTCCCGATCCACATGCATCCCCTTGAACCAAGGTTTCGTCGATACCTTTAGGATTATCGAATGTAGCCACCTTCCCAGTTCACCATTGCTCCATGAAGTTTGCCAACTTTCGAGGGTTCTCTGATGAAAAATTCGGTGAAGCAAATTGGTCTTCCATATATGTAACCTTCTAAAGCGCCCGCCTTAGCTAAACAGTCCGCCTCTTCATTTCGTGGGATGGAGCAATGCGAGGGAACTCAAACTTAGGTAATCTTGTACGATCTTACAAACAAAACACAACGGCGCTCCCAGATTTTCTCCAGAAAATATGGAATGTGCTTTCTAGGTTTCATTGGACGAAGAACTTCTATTGAGCTGATGCTATCCAAGACAATAAAGTAATGATCGGTGGGCAAAATATCAATAATTCCAAGGGTAAACTGAATAGTAGCAAATTCTGCGACGTAAACTGAAGCAGGATTATTGAGTTTGAATGAGGCGATGAGGTTTTGATTGAATATACCAAAGCCGTCGAGGCACGACCCGTCGGTGTAAAACATCTTGTTGCAGTCGACTTCCAGAAATTTACTATGACAGATATTTGGGATAACTTGCGGACGTATGAAAATCGGATATTCCACGAATATCGTCTTTCATGGATGTGTCGAAGAATACAGTTGGATCAGAAGCATGAAGGAGATTGACACGGTTGGGATAATATAATGAAGGATTGATATGTTGTGCCATTTAATAGAAGTACAGTGACATAAGTCGGGTTTGAGAATTAAGCTCGACAAGCCTTTCGAAATTTGAAATTACTAACTGGTTCAAGATATCGCATCGGATGACCAATCGATATTAGAGGTCACAAAATCGATTTTTCAGTGGAAGGACGCCCACCAGCATTTCTAAACTCATCGTATGAGTCGATTGCATGCAACCCAAAGCAATACGCAAACATGTTATTATCTTAGTACTTAGTATTATCTTAGTACTTAACAACGAAGCAAAGCTGTTGATGCCAATTTGTACGCATTCCATTGTTTGTAGGCCGAGTAATTAATGAATCAGTGAGGAGCCCTCCTTAGTATGGTGAAAATAGGCACTTCACCCTATGTAGCGGAAACAGAAACTCCCGTACTCCATCACCGACAATAACGTTGTTTGGCACAGCCTGCTCTGATATTTAACTTGTGTATATAACGATATCCATACGGCTTACTAGAAAAACACTGCTTCACTGACACTACTACTCACGAATAACGGTAAACTCGCAGAAGCACAAAAGAAGAGAAAAATACTAAAATACCTAGACGAGGCGGAGAATCCACAAGATAACCTTGGCAGCGGATTAGCACTATTGTTTTCAACGTTACACTGCACGAACTGGAAAGATAGACTGACTGATCCAAGAGTCAGAGAACGAGTGTGGTTCGGGTTTTGTTTTCAGTCCATAAACGTCATCTTGATTATTGTTACATTCTATATACCGTTCGATAAGTCTGAAAAATAGATAACTTTTCGTCAAAGAAAGTTTATTGACTTGCAGTCAGAAGGTTCTAAAAACTGGATTGTTATTTTATTAAAATTTGTAGACGCACTTCGAACTACACTTTTACAATCTTCATCTGTAAAAATATTGCATTACTAAACCGAATAGTAGTTTTCTATAGATTCCTCTGAAAAACCATCTTGCTATGTGCTTTAGGAGATAAAATCAAAGATTATTCTTAAAAAAAACACTTAACTAGTAAAGTATGATTTTTTTTTGTTTTAGTGTTTCGGATTTTCCTCGTCAGTAACTAGCACCATCTGGGTGTCCAGTTAGACTATGTATCTGAACTAGTACCCAAATTAGCACTAGTTAGACACTAAATTCCAAAAAGTCACACGTCTTGCGTGAACCCTAAACCACTGGCTTATACCGAGTGATGTCTCGATAGTAAGCACAGAGGTTCTGTTTGCCGACGAGGAATATGAACCGAAACTGTCTTTTGGCACAGCAGAAGATGTTCCCTCTTGGGGTTCATCACAGTCGCCTTCGTCAGTAGACAAGTTGGTAAAGATGTTCGTAGAGACAGGCGGCGTAGCTATCTTAAGCAATTCTGCAAAAGATCGCTTAGAGCGTCCCTGAAGGGAACGCTTAAGAGTCTCCTCGCGCTGTTTGTACGCGGGACATGTAGGGAGATCATGTGGGTTTCCCCCGCAGTAGAGACACTTTTCGACATCTCTACCACAGGAATCATCCGCATGATTCCCATCGCATTTCCCACAACGGGATTTATTGCTACAATGGGAGGCTGTGTGTCCCAATTGTTTGCAATTAGTACAGTTCATGACCCGCGGCACAAAGAGGCGAACAGGTAGACGAACCTTGTCAAAGAGGAGGTAATTGGGCAGGGCAGAGCCGGCGAAGGTCACCCGATAAGAGTCTGAGTTGACGTATATTTTCTTGCCGTCAGCTGCGACTGATGCTGAATGCAAACGTTTGCATTCCAGTATCTTCACTGGCTTAAGCATGGGGTCTTTGAAACAGCCAGTCCCATATTTTAGCAGGTCCTCGCAATTCAGACTCGAATCGGAAACGACCCCACTGACTTCAACCCTGCTAGCTGGAATATACACCCTGTACTCCTTCGTAAAGGGCTCGTAGCCAGCAATATCGTTTGCCTGAGTTGAACTGTTAACCACCACCCGAAGCTTATCAGGGCGAATTTTCGATATTCCTGTCACGGCCAAATACCGATCCGTCAGAACTCGAGAAATCTGCAACAGATTCAAACACTTTTTTCTTTGGTCCGAAAGAAGATCACAAATGGCCCGGTGGCCGAGCTCGGATATACCTTGAGCCGGGGAGCCGATTTTGTTTCGACGTCCATCTCACCTTGAGATGAACCGCCGTCAAGGGAAGTGATTTTTGCACGGGCCCTATTGCCCAGTGCACGTTATTAAGACAACCAAGAAGGGGAAACGTAAACTAATACTTAGCTTGTGTAGGTAAGGGGCCATACACAAATGACGTAGCTTTTCTTTCGACGATTTTTGACCCCTCCCTCCCCCTCGTAGCATTTGGTCACAAAATTCTAACCTCCCCCTAGTAAATAACGTAGCATTTACCTACAAAAAAAAATTTACCTCGCAAAATTTACATCATGAAAAACTGCATGAAAAGTAACTTGTGTGAACTTAAATTTATTTCTCTTGGGAATGGAGGAACATTAAATTGTTTTCTCTAATCAATGCGTTTTGATGCCCGCAAAAAAAATTTAAACTTAATGCTACGTCGCACAACTACTGACCCTACCCTCCCCCTCATCACACTTCGTCACAAATTTAGTATACCATCCCTACCCCCCAAAATACTATGTCATTTATGCATGGCCCCTAACGGTATCCAGACGGCTTACTAGAAGAACACTGCTTCACTTGTCACTGACCGGCTAACGGTACTCAGAAACAGAAACACAAAAGAAGGGAAAAATACTGAAACCTCAACAAGGCGTAGAGTGTGCGAATAACCTTGAACGCGGATTAACACTATTTGTCGCTATAGAGTGTACGGACCAATGACAAAAGACTTCTATCTCGACTGAGTGCTCGATAACGAATGGCGTGGATTTGTAGAACATGTCACTTTGCAAATATGGATACTTTTAGCTCAATCTTATTAAGTTCCTCAAAAGCATGATTTGAACCACTGCAGTGATAGTGCACTGTGCAGCAGTGGGTCGATAGGGATTTTTAGTTTCATTCAAATGCAGAGAGACTCCTATACAAGTATACAAATACATATTCGAAAATGTTTGTCGGATTGACCTGAAATTGTCTGTGAATGCACTGAACTATATGTACAACGCGCAGAATAAAATTAGTAGATTAGTTATAGGATCATAACGAACTCGAGATGGTCTTGGGATGTTAACCGCTTTTATACATTTTTATACTGTTGACAACAAAAACAAAATAAGAATAGAACAAAATAAGCAGCAATTTTTCACCACTCTATTTTGATGGTACGGATCCAATTATATTCAATAAAATAATGAAGACAGCACAATTACAATATGTAGCTCGACTTTCACCGACCACTATTATTTGCACCGATTGGGAAACTAGGCAATCCTCCTCCGGCTCCTCCTCCTCCCGCACCGATTAGTGATCCGAGGCTGGTGGGATCGAAGGGCGTAATTATTGCCTGGAACGAGCCTAGAATCAATGACGGACGCACACCTTGATTGCCACCAGCTGGCAGTTCTGGCAGCTCTGGCCATTTTCCATCTAAAATCCCCGACTCAGATGATGGTTTTTCCGTACTCGGAGTAGGCTTATCGGTAGTTCCGGCGGGAGGTTTGATGTCCCAGGGACCAGCGCGAGCAGTGTCGCTTTGTGTCGTGTCTTCCGACTGTGGTGGTGCTTGGTGCTCATCGCCGGAATCAATGTCTTCCGCTGGATGAGTGGCAATACCGATTAACAGGATACTGACGACAAAATATAAAATCATCGTTTGTTTATTCAGTACGTTATGTACGAGTAGTGTTCACTAACAAGTTACAAGGTATACTGACTTCAAAAATGTTTCACTTACGAAACTTATGCACATTTGTGCCTGCAAATACGAATCATAATGGTGCATGAAATGGCACCCCATGCGGTTTTGTTAATGGTGCGTAATGAAAAAATGTTTATGCTTTCAAAGAATTGATAAATTTATGCAAAAGTCTTATCACTATACTGAATGGTTCATTATTCAATTAACGATTGCACCTTTTCGAATTTAAACAATGCAACACCTACAGCATAAGTGAATATCGCGTGGTTAGAACTGCAATTTACTGCAATTATTTTGTCGCTGTGGTAAGCTGCAACAGTATATATTATGAACACAAATAATCTGAAATTATAACTGGTTTCGGCGCTATTGTTGGTCTAGGATAGTTTTCTATGCAAGACAGTTAGTTCATAGGCAGCAGAGCTTTATAGGGTGACCATTAGAGTGACAACAAAAATTACGATCCACAGCTGAGTCTACTCGTGACTATCGGACCATCATACTTTAAATTTGCAAGGAATTTCTCAACAATTCTCACCGCTAAGAGGTACTGTATGCATAGGTGATAATGTGCAGGTACCTCAGTCCAGGGTTCAGCAACACCAACAGTCGATGCAACACCAGTGATATCGTCTTATCGCTTCCGTCAGATTAAGCAACTTTTGTAAATTACCTATTGAGAGGTCGACTGTAACTGGCAGCGAACGAACTGCGGGCAGCCAGTGTTAGTTTGGCACGAAGCCAGTGTAGAAGCCATGAGGGGGGAAGTTTGGTATTTTGTGATGATTTGTGGCGACACGGGGTAGGGGGCACCGTTGTCAAATGGTTTCACATATTATCAGTAAACAATAAAAAATCGATATTTATCGGTATGAACTTTATTCTTGCAAACCAGTGAGAAATTATAATTATTTTTGAATAAGCATTTTAGAATTTTTTAGGTTCAGTCGTAATCGGTTGTTGAACTTGAGTCAGTATTTTGACAGAAACCTGACAGAATTCTACGCAAATGATGAAACATTAACATGAAAAACTTTTCTAAAAGATATAATCTAACAGCTTATTAACCATATTTTATACAAAGCAGTTTAATTATATACCAAATCGATATGTATCGGTATAAAAAATAAAAAATCGGTATTTCAATAGAGAATAGAGATGACAGACACTGCTCTAACTAATGTGTTCAAATGGATGGGATGAATAGAAAGCTAAGATGAATTAGGGCGCAGTAACCCTATAGTTTATTAATTGCTGACTTTTTGAATATAAAATTCCTCATTTCATCTCATAGACCGTGTTAACACTAACTTTTCAACGGAAATAGATAGAGATTAATGTCTTCCACAGAAATGTAGAGCAAGCATTTTGCAGAAATTGTTCTGAGCATATTCAAATTCTATGTCTTCGTTAAAAAGTTAATATCGGCGCCCTCTATTATGTAGAGTAGAATGGGGTCAAATTAGTATGGAGGTACAATACTACCCGTTAAAACAAAAGAGTCCCATATTAAAAAAAAACAGCAAACCCAGAAAAACGCTGTTCAAGATTTACATTTTCATTGAGCCTTATAGATGGGGCTACCATGTTTTGGTGTTTTTTTCGTTATTTTATTTCGCAATTCCTTCTGTTCAAGATGGCGCCAGTATTCGATCAGCCTCTAAATAATTCGGTACGTTACGTACATGTGTCAAAGGAAAGAATTTCGCGAGAATTAACAATACATCAATTTAAGGCGTTGTTGTAGGAGATAACCAAAAAACGTGACACAATTTCGCTCCCTGCTATGCTTTCCACGTATAAAGTGCTAATTCTACGAAGCGAAAACGTGATCGTCCGTCCCGCAACTAAGAAACTAAGTTAAACTGCTGTATGTATAACCTTTTCAACGAGTGCTTGTTTGTCAAAATCAGTGCAGAAATACCATCACGCGAGCTCGCCAAAAAAACAGGCCTACTTGATCCCACCCTCTTTTATGAATTATAAAAATATGTCAAAAGTTGTTGTGAGGAAAAGTTGATTGAAAGCTTCTGCATGATTCAAATACACTGAAAATGATTCTTTTACGCCTTTAAAGTGACAAAAATCAGATTGTTAATATTTTATGACTTTTAAAAAGGGCACAGTTACACGAATTAATTGTATATGTTGGAGCATATTTCCATGTAATTGTTGGAAAAAAATTTCTGCCGATAAGTTCTCTATCATGCAATCACCTTCAAAATATTTCATTTCTCTTCTTGAAAACCATTGAAAAAATGCAAAAAAATTACGATTTCCACCCCATTTCGTGGTATTTTCCAAAACCTCTTACACTCTTCCAAATAATTGCACCTTTTTAAAAATCTCGGAATTTCATTTTATATTATTTCTAGGCAATTCATTAAACTCTTAGAACTATTTGATTTTTTTCAAATCAGTTGAAAATTTGCAAAGTTTTGGTAATTTTTGTGAAAAAAGTCAAAGCAATGATTTTTTTCACTTTTTTGTTTGTTCAAGCCAATTCATGTATATTGGACTCAATTAATTCCACACTCACACTTACACAGCCGTTTTCGTAATTAAAGAACGAAGAAAATTATATATAATACATTTCTTTTGTTTGCATATTTACCTGCGAAAATTGCGATCAAACGCGTGGGGTACCCCAGTGCAACGTTCTGAGGTGGAAAAAGTTTCACTTCACACACGAGCACCGAACATTTAAAATTACATCATAGTGCTTTAATTAGAAAGAATGCTTGAAAACTTTTTTTGCGGTACGGTAAAACAGCAAATCTTCTGACAAATAATGTTGGCGGTTTATCTTTCTAGAAGTAATTGTGAATAATTTACTGTTCAAGCAAATTTAGTTCAAGTCTTGATGCTTTCAGCAAAGTTATCGAAAATGATATTCGAATAAATTTGCTATTAAAACAACTTTGATGAAGACATGAATGCTCCGTGTATTCAGCGTATCGAAATATACTAGACTCTATGTGAAAAAATCTTTACATTTTTTTATATTAAGTACTGTATAATATGCAGTGTATATGACTTATAGAAATTTACCTAAAAATCCTTTTATATCTTCATGTTTTCAAAAAAGTTGTTCAAAATGACGTTATCAACAACTTGACTTTATAAACAACTTGGCTGATGACACCAAGTATCTTACTATCTTTGAAGAGTGAATTCTCTGTAATTGCTTCTACGAGCCTTCACCATAAATTTTTTATATCAATAGATGTGCCTTTTTATGTTGGAAAACTTCTTCGAAGTTATTAAACCTGCAAAGCTGGCGGTTTCGAACTTATGCGATATTGACCGTTGGAAAAGTTCTCGAACATTTATTTCACTTCGAAAGTGTACGTTCTTTGACTTCATACATATTATAGGAAAAATTAATCTGTAGAGGTTTGAAAGCTGCTCCAAAATTATTGTACTTGTTTGTAGAATGGAATAGCACGTGTTAGACAATCTATATTTCTGAACATTCAATAATTTATCAAACTTACAGAAAAATCAACGAACGGTCAAAAATTGAAAAAATCGTAAAAAAAAATTAATTGCATTAATCTTTTTGTATTATTTTGAAGATAACTCCATTTCGAAACAGTTCCTATTATCACGCACACTGTCAGGATATCTTGAGCCAAGCTCTAAATCGCCGATGTTCAGAACAATTTTAACCATATTAACCAGTTTGGACGGTTCTCAATCAACTCATAATGTGGGCATAAAAATACTTTTAACTTTTAGCTTCGTACGGCGCTAAATACTTTGCATTGATTAATTATTCCACTATCTTTTTCGATAAGATTATACTAATACTTATTCTGGTTTTCGCATATACATCAGTGGCGTAGTAAGAAAATTGTTCCGGGGGGGGGGGTCCGGATTGATGTCAATATGGAATGTTTTTTTGTATTTATAAAATATATGTAAGTAATATATGTTTTTTAGAAGCAGAAAAATGTTCAAAACCAACCTGAGCAGGAAAAAAATGTACAAAAACCAACAACTCAAGGAACGGGTTTGGATAGCCACCCGACCCAGTAATACAACTACTCTTGCACGGAACCTGATTTCTCCCCGGCATTACCTTACGGCATTACTTCGGGAAGAGGTTTTTTTTTATCTGCACAGCACACACCGCTATTCAATTACTTAGTAATTTGTTCTTCCAGTAGGGTTACAGCACCCATCCTCGACACACTACAAGTTTTCGACCATCCACACAACGTGGAAATTTCTGTATGGAAGTAGGAAAGCTAGCTGTGGTTAGAGAATTAGTGCTCTTTCTCTACCAGAACAACCTAGGCGGCAAACTTCAGACTGTTTAATTTACTGTGCCCTTCAGTTCCCTTATGCCATTTAGTACCACTTCCTCGTTGAGCTTCCGACTTGATCGCGAACTACTCAGGTGCCGAGGTCAGTTCGGCGATTCCGGTGGAGTAGGGTGTCCGGTTTGCTGGAGTCCCAGCGCGACTGTTGGTGTCTCGTCGCGGTCTACTCAGTCTGGTTCCCGACGGTGAATTTGACTGTACGCTGACGGATAGTTTCCCGGCGAAAGAAGCTCCCGATACCGATTCATCTTTGGTTTCAGTGCCACAACTTCTTGAGCCCTTCGGCTCCGTTCCGCTGCCATTTAGCACCGCAACCCCTTTAAGTCCTTTAGTTCCCTTCTTTTGCCATTTAGTACAACTTCCTTGATGAGCCATTCAGCTTCCCGACTTGCTCGCGAACTACTCAGTTCTCAGTCTAGTCCCCGACGATGGACCTGACCTACTCCGACAGAGAGTTACCCGGCAGGAGAAGTTCTCCCGAAACCGAGCCAATCAGCTAGATGCCGAGGTCACTTCGACGATTCCGGTGGAGCAGGGCGTCCGGTTCACTGGTGCCCCGATGACCCGCGACTGGTGGTGTCTCGTCGCGGTCTACTCAGTCTAGTCCCTAGCCCTGATGGATTTTCCGCGCGAAATAAGTTCTCCCAATACCGATTCTTCTTTGATTTTCGCTATATTTCTATAGGGCTAACCGGTGGGGTTCCGTGGTCGGCTTAGCAATTCCAGATGGAGCGTGGCGTCCGGTTCGCTGGCATTTCGACGACCCATACTCGATGCTCGGTAGCAGTCTACTCGACTAGTCCTCGGCGGTGAATCTAGCTTATTGTAATTCTCGGCGATATCACGTACTGCCTCCGAAGATATTATTCTGTACGCAATCGCAACTGGTACGACCACAAGCTAGCTATAGTCCTGTTCAGCTTTTCGCGGTTCAGCTTGGTGTTCAGCACCCTACCTCAGGCAAGAACCCCATATCGCTGTATCGTTGACGAAATACTAGATAATAGACCGACATTTCGCAGGTGTAATCAACGTGGTTGTTAAAGCTCAACCGGTCGTCGATTATCACTCCCAATTGTTTCAGTGCACGCTTCGATGCAATCACGTGCCCGGTGATCGTATGCGCTGAACCGCTTTGCAGTTGCTGGCCACCAACACATCCGTCTTGTGGTGAGCTATTTGCAGCCGTTTTGACCCCGTTCAGCTCTCGATCGCGTCTATTGTCTACGTCACCGACACCTCCACTTCTCCAAGTGTCTCACTCATAACCATTGGTGACACGTCGTCCGCGAAACGCACAATATGCACTTTCCCAAGCAGCCGCAGTATTAGGACCCCATCGTACATCCCGTTCCAAAGAGTTGGACCGCGAATGGAACCCTGAGGAACGCCCGCTGCGACTCGCAGTGACTTCTGCCCTTCGTTCGTCTCGTACAGCAGCACTCTACTCTGGAAGCTCTTCAGGATCTGGCTCATTCTTCTGCGTAGCGCTGCGACATTAGCCTATACGAGGCTGGATGGCCCAGTGACTTCCCAACCATTGGCAGCAACACCAGCTTCCACATTTCGGGCAAATTGCCGTCATCTAAACACTTCTGCAGTAGCATCCTGAACATTTCCAGATACGCCAAGAACGCTGCTTTCAGCGCCACGTTTGGTATTCCATCCGGACCGGTGGCTTACTTTGATTTTAGTCGCATCGACGCTTCTTCGAGCTCGTCGATAGTGCCACTCGGCTGTGTTTCCCCCTTCATCTTCTTCTTCTTCTTCTTCTTCTTCTTCTTCTTCTTCTTCTTCTTCTTCTTCTTCTTCTTCGTACGGTGTTGGTGACCAGGTATTTGAATCGTGCTTCGGGAAGAAACCCTCAACGATTATATTCGTCATGACGACTCAGTACGCGTCCCCAAGGGATTGGCGCCTACTTCGCATCACAGCTGCTTATGGTAAACTGGCTTGCTAAACTTGATCTCCCATTTTTAAGCGTCCCTAGCTTCTCGAAACGTCACTTACGCTCCTCTCTCACTCTCCGATCCTGCTCTCTGAGCCCGCCTTCTGGCTCTAAGACAAGCAGCGTGTAGCGAACTGAGCTACTTATTTAACCAGTAAGCTGCACGCCATCTGCTGCATGGCTACAGTTTTCGTGGTATTGTAACATCACAAGCAGTCACAATCAGAGTTAAAAATAATCGAAGCTTTTTTTGACGGCTGAAAATTAACCTGATGCGACTAGCGGTGAATAGGAAAAATATTCATTCAAATATCCATGTTATTCATTCAGTTGAATATCGTACAATATATTCATTTCACTAATTATCAAGGAAAATGTTTTCAAATGCCGGTAAAGCATATTAAACAACAATCAACACCGCTTACATTGTTCCAGGGCCTACTTTGATGCGTTTGATTCGTTGCTGCACGGTCGCTTCGTGTAATAATCGGAAACGAATGAAAATGTGCATGGATGAATAGGCGGTTTGTTCGTTTGACGTTTTCAGCTGCGTCACTGAATGTTGAAAATGATATGATATGATCAATTTTCATTCAATGAATTTGAATATTTTTAACTCTGGTCACAATCCTTCTTGTAACAACTGCAATCCTTCTTGTAACTTGCATCAACGTATTTGACTCCGCTGTTCGCCGAAGTGACTCAACAAAGAGGTTTTTCTTAAAGACTCTATTGTCACTATACCAGGAGCCATTTAGCTCTCCGATCTACTCGTTGTAGTCCTCGGCGGTAGACCTAGCCTGCACATCGAGCCGACAGGTAGGTGTCGAGGTCTGTCGCCAATTTTCACTACAAGGAAATCTAGAGAAAATTTTCAATAGGACGTAAGTAACATTGAGAGCCTCTCTTTGTTTACTTTCTCTTTCGTTTATTACGACGTCATTACAACACTTTGCACTAATTTTCCAGTACATATCGACAGCCGAGGATTTTTACTAGAATATTATGCAAAGAATAGAGTAGTAAATGTTGAAATGGCCGAGTAATGAACAGAAGAGAAAGACCCCAAAGAGAATCTCTCATTGTTACTTACGTCCTATTGAAAATTTTCTCTAAAAATATTCTCATAAGTTAACTTTTGTAAATGAAACTTTGAGAATTCCATTTAAAATATTAGGCATAATTTTGTTGAACATATTTATTTTTTTTTAAATTTCTTCAAAATATTTCGGGGGTGGGGGGTTTCCCCAGCTCCATACCCCCCCCCCCCTTCGCTACTACGCCTCTGATATACATATAGGTTTCATGTGTGATAGGAAAATGTTAAATTTTATATTTAAATAACCAGTCATGGAATCATAGTTTCCATGAATAAGCAAATAACATATACAATTAGACTTTAATTCAACTGAGATGAATTCCATATTAACCGTTGTGTGTCCAACGCGGTACCCGGGTACCTTTTTAAGTTTCAATTAATGAAATTCCCATGTTTTGCCTATAGCTGGAAATTGAAACTTTGTGACATCTTAGAACTTCACTAAGTCAAGCTTTTGTGTTAATAATATTATTGATATAGTAAGGGGGGGGGGGAGTGAGGAGGGGCTCCTGAATTTTTTTACTACGTAACAGGCCGACGTGGGTACCCGGGTACCCACAAAACTGAAATTTCAATAACTAAGGAAATTTCCAACCGATTTCGACACTTTTGGGTGTTTTGGATTCAGGAACTCATCCACTTTAAGACTTGGTAAAAATGAATTGGGTTACTTCATACGGTTCCCGGGAATCCGGATTTCCGGAAGCAGGTTCCACTGATGGGATACTATTTTTTTTTTTTTTTTTTAACTGTTTTTTTTTTTTTTTTTTTTTTTTTTTTTTTTAGTTTTAGTCAGTGTTTATTAAATTATATTTACTACTATTTACATATCATTTTCTAGGTAAAATTTCAGTTCATTCAAATCCACTATACTACATCTGTTTATGAAATTCACATAGTTTATAAATAGTTTTAGTATATTACATTTTGTTGTTCTAGATACTCCATGTAAAATGGGTCTAATTACATCCGAGAAAACAATACTTCTCCAGCCGCCAAGCGAAATGGTTGCCATCCTCCGCAATAATGTCCACGCGTCCGTTACTCGTGGGCAATCAGTAAATTTGTGCTGTATAGTTTCAATCGCCGTGTTGCAGTGTTCGCATTGCTCTCCATCCGATCGTCGAATTGTGTATAGCAGTCGCCTGTGTTCGGTTTTGCCGTTCACCAAAAGGAACAAGTCAGTTCGTTGTTGTGAAGAAAGTCCTCTTGTTCTGTGTATATTTGACCATATACGGCGCCATTCAACGTTAGAGAGCGTATTCTGCCGCACGATTCTTGGCAACTCAGTGTTATTAATAAAGAATCTATGAATAAGATTCGCCGTAGGGTTTTGCTGTATATGAGGGGGGAGTTGTGGGAGATTCTGACGGATTAGTTTTATGCTAGGACAGTCTGCTGGAATTGGGTTGGGATTATCTTGGTTTATGAAGGATTTATAAAATGGGATGGAGTTTATCTCTTTGATGTGGCGATTTATTAACAGTGATTTGCACTTCAGAGCTGGAAGTTGAAGACATAGGCCGCCGGTCTCTCTATCTCTCGCCAGTTGTAGTATGGGTACGCGTGCTGGTAGTCCGCGCCACAGGAACGTCCCCATTGACGAAGTCAGCTTTGCTGTATGAACATTCAATGGGGGCATGATTGAAGCAACGTACCAAATCCTGGAGGTAACGTAGGTGTTTAGTAGTGTTACTTTTTGCAGGAGGGTTAGTGTGCGTAAAGAGTGTAGCCATAGAAGACGTGAAAATTTTTCCACGGCAGAATCCCAGTTCAATTTAACCATAAGTCGAACTGAATTGGCGAACGTTATGCCTAAAATTTTTACAGTGTTCGTTGTCTGCAGCCATGGCACGTTCAGCTGGTTCCCATCAATGAGTCCTACGTCGATTGCTACCGTTTTCGCTAGGTTTAATCTCGCTCCTGAGACGCGAGAGAAACGGGAGAAGATGTCGTGTATTTGCTCTATCTTTCGCACGCATGTAGCGATTACGCTGATATCATCGGCGTATGCCACGATCAGATCATTCCCACACACTTGTTCAAGCCGTTTTAATAATGGTACCAGGTACAGTGCGAAAGAGAGCGACGATAAAGGATTGCCCTGTGCAACCGATCGTTGTATGGAATACTAGCAATATGGGTATCAAAATTCTTGGAATCTCATCAGTAGGCTGTATCTCGTAGTTTTGGAACCATTTGGTGATTTGACCCCGGAACGGACATTCCGGAGCAGGTTCCCGTGGGGCCGTGAGTGGCCATTCCATTCCAATTCCATTTTTCAAATTGCCATAGGGTCCCGTAACAATAAATAACATACGTCCGAGACAATTTGAAGAGTTTTGATACTCATATTGCTAGGATTTTATTAAAATTTACAAACCATTCCCTAGTACTGGAACATTGCTCCGGAAAATTCGGATTACCAAGAACCAGATGCATTAATCCAGTTCAATTTTGCAAAATCAAAAAGTGGACGAGTTCCTGAATTCAAAACATCTAAAAGTGTCCAAATCGGTTGAAGGAAGCCATAATTATAAGCATTTCAATTTGTGGGTACCCGGGTACCCACGTTGGCCTGTTAAAGGTTTTTTTTTGTTGGACACATAACTGTTAACGATACTTTTCCAATAAACGACATGGAAGCAGGTCTAATTGCTTTAAACTCTATAAAACCTTTCAAAAGTTCCAAATATATCTGATAAATTCGCATATGTTTGACTTGGTAGTGATTTTTTTACATTTCGTATAAAAGAAATGTATAGAATTCGCTCAAACTTTCAAGATTTTTTCCGAGGCCCGGAGGGCCGAGTCTAATATACCAATCGACTCAGCTCGACGATTTGGGGCAATGTCTGTGTGTGTGTATGTAACGGACAAATTCTCATTCGTGTTTCTCAGCAATGGCTGAGCCGATCTTATCCAAACCAATTTTAAATGAAAGAAAGTAAGAACGCCATTAATTTTTTTTTGATTCTGATGTTTAGTTTCCAAGATATGAATGTTTGAATGCGTAAAAATGGTGTTTTTTGCAGTTTTTTTTAATTATCTGTCGAAATTGACAATATGGATTAACAATTTATATGTTTTAGACAGCTTTATACCTTTATTATACGAATACCTTTCGAACAAGCTATAGATTGTTGAAATCGGACTATTATCAAAAGAGATATTTAACATTAAATGCGGACGAAAGATTTTTATCATTTCCCATTGCCAGAAATATGACCAAAAACATGTAATCTATTATTACCGCCAAAACGGCTTATTTTAGGTCAATAGTATCTTTGGAGAATATAATGGAGGCAATATGCCCTTTCTTTTGGTATTATGCTTTTGCTGATTAATCCTCCTATGAGTGAGATATTTTCACAAATTTTCTTGAAAGTGATTATATCGAAATGATGCCTTCAGTAAATTTGTAGCTCTTACTTTTGCGAATAACTTTACTGAAGATTTCAAATATCTATTTTGAATACTTTAAAAGTTATGGCTTGTTGTTTGTGAATTACTCTTTGTCGCCTATTTATTGTTCAATATAGTAATAATCCATTGAAATAAGCCAAACATTATTTCGATAAAACGAATTTTGTATTTCATTTTTCTATCTACAACCGCTAGAAATAATCACCGAACACTTCCAAGTTGTCTGGAAGGAACTTGATAACTTATCAGTGCAAAAATGTTAATTTGTGCGAACCTTCTGACTACAATTTTTCTAACTTATAACCATCGGATCGATCTGAAACATATCGGAAAATGAAAAGCGAAATAAATAACTCCAAGCAACGGCGTAGCCAAGAGAAGGTTTTGGGGTTTAACACCATACAACCCCCCCCCCCCCCCCACCACACCCAAAAAAAAAAATTGGATTGAAGTTGAAAATTTATTGATGCAGACTGATTTAATTCAATATTACAATAACAATTACCTGATCCGTAGATTGATAACCTGTTGTTGTAAACATCATGAGGACTTTTGATCAATTGTCGGAATGGGGTCCTGATATGTAACTGATCTATTGGTCTTGATTTCACAGTTGTCTAATAGCATCAATATCAAATTTCTGCCTGAAATCATTCCAATAGAAATTGCAGAGTTCAATCATAATCCTCAGATTTCTTTTCAAATTGAGCTCGCTTTTGTAGAGATATACTGTAATAAGGGTCTTTATTTAATAGGAAGCGAAGTTAGAATTGATTTAATGTCTATGAAACATAGAACTGCTCACCAAAAAATGCATAACTTTCAACATTTGCTAAAAATGTTTTTGCCTTTCTCATTGACTCTAAAATTCGTCAATCTAATCCCGACCGAGAGGGCCGAGTGTCTTATGCCAATCGACTCAGTTCATCGACATCGGAAAATGTCTGTTTGTGTATGTATGTGTGTATGTGGAAAAAAATGTGACCTCTGTTAATCAGAGATGGCTGGATCGATTTTCACAAATGAAATGAAAAATTTTCAAAATCAAATTCGTATTTTTGATACCAAAGGACTTTAAAATGCATGAAACATTGAGATTTGATGTAAACTCGAAAAAAAAAATGTTTGACAAAAATTGACCTTTCTCATATAGAAAGGTTATGCAGTCACTCTAAAAATCGTCAATCATACCGGCCCGGAGGGAGTATGCAGTGAGGGGTTGCTACTTTAAAATTAAAACTGATTTAAAATTTCTTAACAAGTTGAAAATTTTCGGCAGGACCCGGACCTCCCGGATCTTTCTCCATGATCCGCCGCTGGTTTCAAGCGATGTTTCAGTATCACATAGTATCTCAAGATCGTGGCTGTCGATCCATTGTACGTATGTGCAAATCGTACTGAACATGTAATATTCATTTCCACCATTGTATTGAACATAACCAGCCATGGAATCGTAGTCTGGACAAATCAGAAAAGCACAATTGCACCACTAGGTGGAGTAAAACAGGTTTTTATTTTGGGAATGCGTCGAGTTGAAACGTAATATGATTAATAACGAAAACGTAATATGATTAATAACGAGGATAACACTTTCCGAATGCAGAAAGAAATTTATGAAAAATGACAATTTCCATTCGACTCTAGCAGATCCTGATCGATTTTGATGAGAATTTGATTTTTGTTGTATGACCAATTATATGTATAGGTAAAATGTTCAAAAACAGTAATTTAAGGTCAAGATAGCATCATTTTGAAACCGCCAATTTCGGAGGTTTAGTATCTTCGATGGGTTTTACAAACGTTAAACAGCGCATCATTTGATAAAATAATTTTGACGGTATATCGTCCAAGAAGTATTTATGGTGAATTTTCTCAGGTTAATATTCATGACTACAATAAAGTCTCAACAAATTCGCCAAAGACACGAACTCTGTTACTATTTTCTGAAAAGTTAATTCTGCATAATTTTAAAACTTCAAAAATTACGGTTTCGGAATTATGCCGTTTGGACAGTAAGATCGATTTTCACCAAACCCCCACCAATTGAAAAATTGGTATTGTAAAAAAAACGTAAGGGCGATACTTCAATGCTGATAGGTGGGACCGAAAAAGTAAACAATCGCCAAAGGGGCGATACTAACATTTTGTCAATTTCAATAGCAAACACAAATTTTAATTTAATAATTTCAAATACTTCATGAAGTTTTGGGTTTCGATCACTGAATCATGCAATCTAGGATGTAAAAACACAATAGTTCTTAAATAGGAAATAAAACCAAGTCTGGAAATATTCACTGTTGATTTTCTTTGAATAGTATCACTGTTAGTATCGCTTTTTTCAAGAAAAAGCGTTGATTTCTTAGTTCTCAGTCGCGTTGGAAATTTGAGTAAAGTATAAACTTAAAATCGATTAAAAAAATCGATTTTTTTGGCTCAGTACAATATACATAACCCCTTTAGGAAAATTCAGTTTTCCCACCACAATGCATTGATTGAAGAATTTAGATATTTTATTAACAGAGCATTAGCAATAATTCGTTTGTATGTCTATTTTATGGGCCATTTTTTCGCTTTCCAATTGATTTGGTTTGAGATTTCTAGCACTGATGTTGTCATATGCTGATTTGAGCGATTCTCTGAGTCCTGCCACTATCCCATGTAGTATGTGTTATCAAAAACATCGCGAAGCATCAAGTTCTAAATGTTCTCAAACAATATAATATCCGAAGAGAGTGATAAGAGTTATAAGAAATGTCTCATCACACTGTTAGGTGGATTAAAAACGTTTTTAAACTATTAAGCACAATATTCAGTAAATTTCGGACTTGAATAATCACCATTAGGAACAAGAAATGAATAGAAAAGATACATTCACTATTCTCGTGATTTGTAGACAAAATAACACAACACAAAAACCCACGTCCTCCTTTATGAAGTGTAAAGTTGCAGTCTTCGCAAGTTCAAGGCTACTAAATTTAAAAGTTTATCACTCCAGCATGACAGTGGTGGCCTTGTCCTCTTAATCTAGCAAAGGACCCGGTGTGGCGATGAACAAACATCCACAACCACGTCCTATAATACTATGTAAATGAGAATTTAGACAGCTCATAATAAAAGTGCTTTCAGTAACCGTCGGAAAAATATCCGATATATGATACAGCGAGACTGAGAAAATTCGAAGCAGCGCACGTGTCATCTTTATTGCCTCTACCCTCAAAACGGACTTTGACGCAAAGTTCGTCTGCGTCTCGGTTTAACAACATTTTTATGTTGTCGGGGAGTTCTGGGGAAAAAAAAATATTTTAATATTTCTCCAAATTAAATTGTCTATGTAACCATATTATGCTAATAAGGATCATCGCATACCCTGCGTCATACGGTGAGTGTGGTTGCTGTCTGCATTTTGATTCAATCTGCTGAGAATATGAAAAACTCGCACAGCTGATTGCTCGAATTGAATAATTTAGGAAAAGCTATAGATTTCCCAATAAAGTTATGGCATGAGCATCACGAGAAATTTATTTTCATCTGCGGTTATGATGGTACGAATTTTCACCAGAATCAGCAACCAACAAGTGCACACACTTGCTTTATTTTCACCGCACGTCAAACCCTGATTCCAATAAGCTCCAGCCAGTATTGCACCGCGATCACCATCATTAAATAGTAACGAACCGCTTCAACTTGGTAACAGCTAGGACGACAGTAGTCGTTCGGTTGTTTTATATTACAGTGGTAGGCGTTCGTTTAGTCGCACGCGTTAAAACATAAATCTTCTATGATTTCGATACCTGATTTTGATTTTCGTTTGAAATGAAATGTTGCAGCTAAACAAATATTTCTCAAAATTTAACAATTTTCAACTATTTCAATGTAAACAAAATAAATCATTCTTTGTTAATCATTCTATTGGAAATAAATTAAATATATCGTTAACGACCAAGAAAGTTAAATATTCAGTTTTTTAATTAAACAGTGAAGGAAAAGTAGACCGCACGAAGTGCAGCTAAACGAATGTATATCACTGTATGCTGTTGATAATCGCTTTTGACGGATTTTCACTCGGGAACGATAAAACTGGCGCTAGATGGTGACTGGTTGAAAATAGCTGCAGCTTATAGGGACTCGAACTCACGTGTCGTCTATTTATTATCGTATAATAAATAATAGTGCGAGCACAACAGACTAGGGATAAAACTGTATATCCAATAGTTTGATTTTTTCACTGTTTAAATATTATCGGGGTCATATGAGGGACGGGTTAAGGGTGCGACTTATCGAGATTTCTTAGAATTCACTTGACTCGAATCACACAGGATAAATTCACCTCACTCCAGCATGTTTCACACATGAGTATCGTGTATATAATATCGATTTACACCCAGCAATGAGTTCTTCGTATGGTGCAGGTCAAAGTTGTGATAGCAAATGGTGAAAAACGACCTCATTGGAATACTTTCCCAGTAAATTGGTATTAATTACATCAACTTGTTGCCTTGGAAAAATAGCCACTCGATTGTGCTTCCACGTTGAGCACGGGTAAGCGGACTAAACTGTCCCATGGCACGCCAGTATAAAAGGATTCCCTGACTCGACTAGAGGAGAAATTCAACCCGTGAATTTGAAATAGCTTTTCCATGCAGCTTGTCGGTAGACAGAAGTGCAGACTGTGTGATGTAGCGGAGTCGGGTTGACAGCAAAAATCGATGCATTAGATGCACTCCTGTCGGGTGGAAGGTGTTCGGCCGATTCAAATTGGTCGGTATTGAATCGAATTGGGTGCACATATTGGACCACACTTTATTTAGTAGCTTTATACGGTGGATTGCTTTTCAACGAAATAAAAAAATCCGATTTAAAATTATTTCCAGTAAACTGTGTCTGGGTTTCTTATGTTATAAAATGATTATTAACAAAAAAATAAAAAGTGAGCGACTCTATTTACCCAACCCGATCACTATCCAGCCGGTATGTTCAGAAGGATGGGAATCATGGTTTTACATTCTATTATTCATTCCAAAGCGGCATGGGGAGAGTGACTGCATTTTATCCATTTTTCTCCCGTCTGCTAGTGTCGTCGCTCGATTACGGACAAATAGGACGATGGCGCTATTACCTTGCACCGTGATCCGGTGCACAGTCACCAGCCCACCACCCCCATTGTATATTGAACTTTCGGTCTCGACGCGATTAGAGTATTGAACCGATTTGCAAGTCGTAAACAAATTCAGATCTTCCGATCATATTAAATATGGGTTTTAATTATATTACACCAATTCAATAGAATTGTGAAGAAGGGAAATAGCATTGCAGTGTTACAGGAAACAAATGGCGAAATAATCTTCATGAACGAAGAGTTAGAAGAACAGAATAGTGGCAATGGTTTGATATAAAAATGTCATTGCAAACCTACTAGTTTTATTTCTACTTTGCGGTGAATCCAATTAGACAAGATAATTCCGAAGCCAATGCTACAAAACTACTGACGCTTGCAAAGACTCCAAACCCGCGATTGCTTTATTCTGATATGAAAAAAATTGTCATTGTCATTTCCGGCTGCTATCTGTTGAAGTGGCATTTTTGCACTGACAAAAGAGAGTACGCCATCCTGACAAAATATATCCGACTATCGATTTGGAAAATCAATTTTCGTATTTTGGTAACTTCTTTAAATGTAAGGTTCATATTTTGAAAGTGACAACTAAATGGATAAATCACACTGCCCTTTGCAAAAAATAACTATTGTTTGGACTTTCCCGAGGTTCATGGGGTCGCCTTCGTCAGTGAATTTTTATGTAACATTTAATGCGGGGTGAAAGTTTTGTTTCGTTCCATTTGATCGATTTAGTAATTAAAAATATCGAGCTTACTTGACAAATGTTAGTTATAACTTAACATTTCCTAATGCGACACCTGTCAACGTATATATCCAAAAGTTGCTGGTTCAAATTATCAGTGTAAACCAGTTTACACCTAACACTACGCAGACTTTTGTAAGTCATCGAAGAACAACGTGAACAGTAATGTTTCCATTTTGCTTCTTTGCGGGACTGCTGATTTGTTGCTAGCCGGAGAAGAAACGAGAAGGCTGAGCTAATCTCGTAAAACTCTGTGACGCAAATGAAAACACAGTCAGTCAGAAAATTTTACTCAGTCAAAAGCCGCTTCATTAAATGTCAGTGTAGGCATCGAACCTGTGATTTCCCGGTCTGTAGTTAAGTGCATTAACCACTCCGCCATCAAAGAACTGAGATAACAGTGTTGTGATCACCGAAACAGCCCCTACACATACTAATGGACCTCATCGACCCCCATTTTCTCCTATAAGCAAATCGCAAAACTTCTCTTCAATCGGCCATATCTCTCTCGTTATCTATTTACAAACATGAGGTTAACCTCAGATAAACAGACACAACACTATGAGGAAATTCCTTCAAAACTATTGTTCCGCAGAACGTTAGCTTCACCTTTTATACACGATCCCAAACACTCATTTGTAAGTGGGTTATCCCTCATGCTTGGAATCAATTCTTCACTAGTGGTCTGTCCTCCACATACTGGCAAATAAGCCAGCGGCGCCATCATCGCATATGCGACGACAATTCCTACTAAAATATATTTAAAATGACCTTTAAAGCTGACGAAGAATTGTTTTCGAGTTCTATGTTTTATTGGATGCCGCTCTAACATATAACAAAGTTCCCAACTGCGAATGCAATGAGTGAACCACAAAATAAATTTCGCCCATAATGGGAGAACACAATCGGAACTGACTTTTTCGCTATTCCATCTTAGTTCTATAGAGCGCGACGTGGAACAGTCGATCATGGTGAAATTGGAACATGTTCTTACAAAAGGTTCACATATACAGCTACATCATACGAGATAAAAAGTATTAATAACGCCCAACTCGTTAGCCGAATCAGAAAGCTTCGTACCGAAGAACAACATGCAACACGACATCGAATATGAAAACGTCAGAACCTCCATCTGACGGAAATTCGCCTACATGATTTAGCACCGCGTACTTGTACGAATTATTTATATCAAAAATGTTATGACGAAGTATGGAGAAGTGGAATCCAGCACAAACGACAAACAGTGGAGCATCCAATACACCAAACCTGATCAAAATTATTTTGAAGGTTTTTTGTTTAACACTTCTTACTTCTAAAAGGTGGATTGGATAGTTCTGGAAGAAAAATTATTCGAATCAATTCACCCTGAAGTGATATTTTGCTTTTCTCGTTGTTAAATTCATCTTTTTAGATAAATATATAAATAATTAAAATTATATGGATGGTTCTGAAATGAAATCTGTACGGATCTTTTCATAAGGATTAATGACTTGTTTCATATTAGAAGTCGAAAAGGGCACCGCGACAATCCGAATAATTTGGCTCAATTTGCACATTCCCTATATTGTTCAGAGATTAAGCAGCACGTCTCAAAACTTTGATGAGTGTTTTGTGCAATATGATTTTTTTTGGAATAAGTACAAATCAGCTTTTTGGTACATAAGGAACACTTTCGGAGATGTTTTACCATGTGGGACAAGACTTTGACATCCGGGACTGTCCCGCTCAATAAGGGAAGTCTAGTCACATCAGAGTAGCTTCTACAAAAAAGCAAGGTTTGGCGACACTAACTGTATTTTTGAATAAATTGATTATGTCGGCCAATTGTCGAGAGTGCGGATTTAGTCCAGGAGGTCATCGAATTAGAATGTTTTGTAAATGTTTTTGCGTGGTAAAGAAATATTCCTTCCATTCCTACATGAAATCATTTGCCAATGTCTATGATCTCCATTAAATCAAAATTATGCTTTCTTGTATCTATGGAAAACAGTTCCGCCATATCCGGAAAAATACACAATTTGATAGAAATTGCCAAATATTTTCAAAGTGGTTTAAAATGCGAAATCTGCTACATTCAGCAAGTTTTATTTCATTATTATAACAAGGAACAGCAGGTCTTTCATGAGATATATTTCATTCAACCGGAATCTACCGGAAAATCAACTTTTTCAATTTTAAGTGAACTTGAACTTTTTCATTCTTGTTTTTAATACATGTGTGCCTACGATGCTCGGTAAATATAAGTGTAATATTTTTGAGTTGGAAATACATAGTATGATTCTACAAGCTTTCCTTTACAACTTTATCGACGGTTTTGAATAAAAATCGCTTCAGATCCTACTGATCTTTCGAATTGAGCACACAATATTTGAGAATAAAATGCAACTTAAAAATAAGCTAAAATCAGTCGATTAGTACCTCTTGTAACGTGGGTAAACATAACATTTTAAAACAAGTAAAATCTGTGAAACGATGCAGAAATCGTCACACTACACCATTAAACATCACATAACGATGGTAACTTAATTTGAGATTTTTGACTTTTGATCAGGTTTTGAATTAATTTACTCCTCTGTGACTTAATGAAAATTTGTTCCTGCTATTCTCAATGGTGTTCGAGTGGTACGGATGCAGCTGAACCAACCTATACCGTTTTACTTGACTTTTGAGTTCAGATCATCTCAAGCTGTTAACTGCCTGCAACAAATCCTATGCACATATCCCAA
The DNA here is from genome assembly GCF_030247195.1 of Topomyia yanbarensis. Classification (NCBI taxonomy): domain Eukaryota; kingdom Metazoa; phylum Arthropoda; class Insecta; order Diptera; family Culicidae; genus Topomyia; species Topomyia yanbarensis. The sequence continues at coordinate 323,389,616 of NC_080672.1, read as the reverse complement.
GCAGACGCCCACTTGCCAGTTTTGTATCCAGACGGCACACTGCGGTAAGCCATGCGCCAAAACAACTAAAGAAAAGTCATCTACTATAACTAACATCAGCAAACAACCTGCGACATCTGCTAATATACCACAGACAATCGGACAAACAATATTCCATACTATTCCCAACTCAATAGTTAACATACCTAGGGAAAAAATAAACAAGAAAGAAGACGAGATTAGAGTCACTAGAAAACACAAAAAGCACCAAACATGTACGAGGGAAAATCAAACCTCTAGCGACGACGACATGGACACAAACACAAGCGAGGGAAAAGGCAAGCGAAATGATCAGCAAGCGAGCATAGGGTAAACCTGATCATTGCTCACCACCAAGGAGATTAACACAAGAAGCGGAAAACTGTGCGCCCAGAATAGTCGACAGGAAAAAATTTCGATTTTTTATCTATTTTGAAACGTACATTATTTTCAAAAAGGCGAATGATCTTAATAAATTAATAAATAAATAAATAATAAATAAATAACTAACAATAAATAACAACTGAAATACATGCTAGTATTATTGCTCACCACAAAAGAAAGAAGCGGAAAACTGTGCGCCCAGAATAGTCGACAGAAATAATATACGTTTTTTGATCTCTTGTGAAACGTACATTATTTTCAAAAAAAGCGAATGACCTTCGAGGTTAAAGCCTTAATAAATAAATACCAAACAGTGAATAACAACTGACTGAACTGACCACGCCAGATTCACAATACACAGTTTACTTCTACTACTCTACCCCGACCCAACGCGTAGTTGGTTTTAAATTTTGTTCAATGCGACCGAGTTTTTGTGAAGTGGAATACCTTCTGAAGGTAAACATGCAACTTAGGCTCACGGAAGTCGCGTACCTTCAGTTTCATCATCTTCGCAATGCAGTAATTATATCATTCAACTTGTTCGCGCAAGCCGTAAGATTCGTTTGGGAAAACAACTTAAAACACGTGCTTGAAAGTGAAAATGTTGGAATTAAGGTTCCAGTGTATTTCAAAAATTACTATATAGATGTAAGGCTTCATGACCTATCACCTCATACCTCTCCTGAGTCAATTGCGAAATGCATGTCGCAATACGGAGAAGTAGAATCCGTTATACCTGACACATTTGGTAAACCTTCCTCCCGGATACTGCTAACAGCGTTTTTGTAGTGAGCCTGATCAAAGCAATATTCTTGTTGGCGGTCGTAAGCTAGTCGATGGTAGCAAGATTGTACAGCTTCTACGCCTTTGCTCGGATTGAATCCTCCCCGCTTACATCCCATCGTTAACATAGACGTCAGTACTTTGAACTTCATATCCTTCAAAGTTAGAGTTCACCCAAAGTATCGTGATGCAGCACTTAACCCTGACAAAAGGCCACAGGGACTTTGAGGATAACCGTACCCAGAACATTTGGTGCCCGCCGACTGATTTTCCTCCGCCTCCAGAAGAAGCATGTACTCCGTTAATGCAACCCGACCCATTAACGGTGCTGCAGTAGACTCCGCAACGATTGACAATGCTACTATATCAAGCTACATCGTCATTGTAAAGGAGTGTCGATGCTGATCGCATACTGGGATGCAATGCAGTTGGTACTATGGAAGCCCCTCGATCCCCCAACTACAGTCGAGCGCTTGCCGCTAGCGTATAGCTGTCCTCCCGGTCCTGTATGCGTGGGTGGAGAAGGGGCCTCTCAAGCCGCCTTTCTCGGCAAGTATTATACACATTGTAACGATACAACGGTTGAACCGATTCACGCTTCTAGTTCATCGTCCGACTCTCGCCATAAGCTACTACCGTCCCGTTCCTACACTCCGCATCGCACCATCGGGGTTCAACGCATACTGGGGCGCACCGCAGTTGGCACTATGGAAGTCCTCGATCCGCCACAGTCGAGCAATTGCAGCCAGCGATCATCAGTCGTCCCAATCCTGTGTGTGGGATGCGTAAAAGGGTCCAACCCGCCACAAATGGAAAGTATTCATCGGATCCGAACATTTCAAGCGCTGATGTATTCTTCGCTTCAGTAATTTGCCTTTTGCTCCGACATCTTGTGACCAGATGTCAACCATTTCTTTCACCGACGACGATCGTCGCAATCTGGGGCGCGACGCAGTTGATTCGCTCTCTGCTGAACCTGATCCGTCATCCAATACCATCGAGATTTACTACCAGAATGTTGGTGGCTTAAATTCATCAATGGACAGCTATTCGCTCGCAACCACGGGCGACGCTATTATGACATCATCGCCTTGACCGAAACGTGGCTCGACATCCGTACTCTGTCTCGCCAAGTGTTAGGTTCAACATTCGATGTCTACCTCTATGACCGCAACGCCCTCAACAGCCACAAAACATCAGGTGGTGGTGTGCTTATCGCCATTCGCCATTGCAATTGTATAAAAGCCCGAGTGATCAACGATGGCCAGTAGGTGATCTCCGAGCAAATGTGGATATCAATGAAAATTGCCGATCGCAATCTGTTCCTATGTGTCGTGTATTTTCCACCTGACAAAATCCGTGATTGCTGTACATCTTTCCTCCGTTTCTTTCATCACCTCGATCGCTGTCCCGTCTGATGATACTGTTATATTCCGCGACTTCAACTTACATGGCTTGATGTGAGCAAGTAATGGATTTCTACGATTGAATATCGAAAAATCTGCAATTCCAGATGTATCTTGGACAACTACAGTAGCGAAACTCATCGGCAAATTAATAATGTCATCAACGAGTATGGACGCACATTGGACCTCTGCTTTGTAAGTGCCCGGGACTCCGCTCCGTACTGCTGCGCCGCTCCGACTCCTTTAGTCCAGCATGTGCGCCGTCATCTCCCACTACATCTTGTACTCGCTGGTAACCTAGAAGTAAATTTTGAAGATGTCTCCAACTCTATCGATTTTAAAAACGCTGACTACGACAGCATCGTTAGCACGCTGGTGGATATAAACTGGGACGAAAATCTTAACAATGACGAAGCGAACGAAGCAGCGATGACGTTTTCTAATATTCTTAACACCTAATCGACGGCCATGTGCCAAAACGAACAATCAGTACCAATCAAAACCCTCCCTGTCAATCAACCGTCCTTAGACGATTAAAAACTGTCAAACGAGCATCATTTAGCAAATTCTCGATACATACGACCCTTGCATTACGAAACCACTACTTCCAACCCAACCACGAATACAAACAGTAAAGCAGACGCGCATTTTTAGATACCAGCGAAACGTCGAGCTTCGACTGAAATCTGAAGCTAAGTCGTTCTGGAAGTATGTTGACAAGCAGCGAAAAGTATTCGGATTACCATCTTGTATGTCATTAAATAGAGTTTTAGGCCCTGACACTAAGAAAATTTGTCAACTCTTCTCCAACAAATTTTCAAGCGTTTTTTTCCGACGAGAGCCTTCCACCACAACAAGTCACTGCCGCCGGAAATCTAACTCCTTCTCTAGAACGAGCCATCAACCGAATTTGCCATTCGGTGTGTCTTCTTGCTATCACTCACTACAGAAACATTCTCGTCTTACTGGAAAGCAGCGCAAATGTTCATAAGAAAGGAAATAAATCGAACATTGATAATTATCGGGGAATCTCATGTTTAAGTGCCATATCAAAACTATTCGAACTGATTGCTTTAGACTCTATTTTCTTTCACGGTAAACACTACATTGCAGCTTATTAACACGGTTTGATGCCCAAATGTTCGGCAAAGACCAACCTGCTCACAACATATGTACCCGGCGGATTCGCCGACGGATTTCAAACCGATGCTATTTATCAACCATTATATCGCAATTGCGAAGCTGGACAAATTCAGCATTCATGGACAACTTCTGCGCTGGTTTCGTTCCTACCTCGATAGAAAGTAACTTTAAATCAGCATTAAGGACTGTCTATAACAATTCTTAATATTCCTCCTCTACTTTAATGACATAAATATCAAATTACAAGGACCCCGCCTTTTCGACAAATACCGGATATAACAGATGCCGAGCTTCTACAGGGTGAGCCGGAGAGCTTTAGTACGTGGTGCGATCTAAACAGAATGGTTTTAAACCCGAGTAAATGCTTAATCGCTACGTTCATGCGGAAATGCTATCCGACTCAGTTTAACTACCATTGATTCGATTCGAGCATTCCAGGACTCTATCACGTCAAGGATCTCGGAGTCGTCATGGATTCGGCACTAATGTTCAAACTACATACTTCATACATCGTAGATAAGGCATCAAGACAGTTTGGGTTCTTCTTCCGAATAGCGAAAAACTTTAGGACGTATAATGTCTTAAATCGTTGGCCCGCTCATCGATAGAATATTGTACTACTGTTTGGAATCCGTACTACTAGAACGGGATTGATAGAATCGAGGCTGTCACAACGCCGGTTCACAAAGTTCTAAAACGACGTAGGATAACGCTGAAGGTTATACTGCATGCGGTTGATATACTCCTGAGAGGTGTTTGCCAAGGCAGTCTTGTGACGTTGCTCTACTTGATGAGTAGCTTTTTCCTTTGAGCAGAACTTTTGATCACTCTGGTGTGTTCTTGTTGTACATTGTCATTGGCGGCGCACAACTCTAGTTCGGAACGAAGGCGTCATGCAGTAACGGCGTGCAGCAACTTTCCCCCCATACTTGTAACTCCTGATGGCTTCAAGTGGGTACACGAACACTCGGTATAACATTGCCATGCCGTGAGAACTAGTAGGGTTGCATTCAAGTTAGATCGTTAGATCAATAGAATATATAGTACTAAGCCTTTGGCAATTCATCCCTGTTTCAATATTCACACATTTCGACTCCACGAAAAAAGGACCAAGCGGAAAACTGTAACTTTCCACCGGATCCCTCATCACAACAGCAGTTACTTCCAGGACAGTGTAATACACTCAAATGTGCACACATAGTAACTGAACTGATGGGACTATTTGCCTGCAATAGAAAGGCATAAAGTTTGAGTGTGCTCGTGGCACCACATGAGAAGAGCCACTGCTACTGACTTGCATTACCCTTCCCGCGTCAATGGGAAAAGGAGCACTCAAATCCTATAGAAATTCAAAAAAAATCTCCGAACGTGTAGAGTGGGAAAGTTGAACACAGCAAGCAGAGCGTTTGCATCTGCACTTGGCGCTGTAGACAGTGCACAGTGGTCCCCCCATAGGCCAATAATGCAAAAAAAATATTTCGGCGAAGGCGTGTTTTTATCTTGCGATTACATCGTTCTGTATGTATATTTTATAGTTTCATAATTAATTTTGTCAATACTGAACTGGTTTTCTTAGTATATAGAAGAATGCATAGGGTGGCTCGTTATTTACCGATAATGTAAATAATATCGATAATCGATTGCTCGCCAGAAAAATGTTTTTGTCGATCTGTAATTTTTAATATTCATTTTTTTTTCTGATAACACTATTATTAGCTTTGTATTGAATTATAATTTTCAGTTTTTGGAGTGTAAGGAGAGCAGAAATATGGGTTTATTTGCATAAGTAATAGAAAAAATTTACCTAAAAATTTTCAATATGACTTTAACTAACTTTGTCCCTCGATATCCTTCCCGAACTTCTTTTCAAAATGGTCGTCAGACATTCCACTTCCACTTAAACTAGGCTTCAGCTGCGCATCTCTGCGCCCAGAATGCCTAGAAAATCTAAGATGTTGTACATGTTTAACGGGATAATGCAAGACGAAAAACTTTATATCAGACTGTCAAATTATATTACGATAATAATTACTACTGATCTCGAAACTATATAGCTTCTTTGTTATTTTCTCAAAATTTCTTATCGATCGAATCATTAGAACTTGAGTTATATCGATTTATTTGACGCTTCTCTTTGAAACACATGTCACTACGGAATCTTTGATGTATGAGGCAAATGTCTCACTCCACTTCGTATTACAACTACGTTCTCAAGTACAAGTAGTATTTCTCCATTTTAAAATAGCTGGTGCTCGGAGTTTTTTTTTATTATGGGATAATTTTTATTGTAGGAAAACACATTGTTTGTTCACGAAAACCATCGTTTTAAAGGAAAAAAATACACGATTTATGTAAAATTCGAGATATTATGCTCACCGAAGACGATATCATAATATTTGCGTTCAGGTGCAGAAGCTACAATTTAGAGAACTTTCAATGAATAACTATTTATCTTTTACCAGCGCAGCACAACTTGTACTATTCGATACTAAAAAAAAATCTGGAACAAAAAAAAGTAAATGTGAATCTTAATGTAATAAGAAAAGCCATATTACACTGTTAGGTGCATATAACCGATTTTTTATTGCGAAATTTGAATTCTGCGAACCAAATTTACTATAGAAATACAGTTTTGTATCAAAATTTGCATTAAATATATTTATGACCGCCTCTCTTAAGGAATGGAACCACTGTGCAGTGTGGGCGAACGGCAGACCGAAAATTGAAAAGTGCAACTATCTGCAGATTATGCTATGCTATGTGGTATGTGCAGTGTTTCTAGCAGACACTGCTGTGTCTGGCTCTGGCAGTTTCGCAATCCTTGCCTAGCCTGACGACAACGACGGTCGCCTAGCTGACGTTCGTTTAGCTTATAATGATGATTAAATAAGCCAAATTCTTGCCTTCAGCCAGACGTTAAATGTGCTTGTGGCGGACAGGGATGACGAAAAACTCGGTACTTCCGTGATAGTTCTGGGAAGAAATATAGATTTTTATATATAATCTGTGCAATAATAGTCCTGGGTGTAGTGGGTCCGTTCATGCTGTATGATTTTGAGATGGTAAGTTATCTTTCTAATTTTATGTACTTTTTACACTAAAACACTAAAACCGACACATGAAAAGGAGCTTGTTACACAAAAATGGCTTTATGGGCTGATATTCACATAAATATTTAGTTATAATAAACAATTTTGCAATTCTGATGGGGACGCACGATACATTGTTGGTACTTTCCGTTACACACCTAATATGACAGACAGGTACTTGATAAACAGAAACAAGTAACGTTGCGTTGTTTTCTTCTACACAAACAAAAGATACCATATTGTAGTAAAGTGTGACATAATTCAAATTTAACTCTTTAGCATAGACTAGCATATATAATTGCACAAATCGTGGGTGGCTGTACAATGATCAGCTAATATTTAACAAGATATCAACCATACAGTGTCGGGTGAATCACAGTGTACACCTGGCCACGTCCTTACAATCGCCGAGGAAAGAAAGGAATGTTAATTCAATATCTACTAGCGAAAGTGCAGGGAACCCAGACTACTTTCATAGATATTTCAGGAATAGGGGTTTGTGTTAGTAGGGCAAGTTAATTATGAGGAACTCATTCAACAACATTTTGTAGGAAATACAGTGCAAAATGAATGTAGCTTACCTAGTGTATTGATTTGATATACATATTGTACGAAACGAGCCATTCAATCATTTTGATGCGACGAATTTAATTGGCGCATTTGATAATAAATGCACAAAAACGTCGAAAAATGTGTATTACCCAAGTTTAATGTGTGCTAATTATTTACTTTAACTGAATTTGTCAATAAAACTGATTGAAAACTGATCTTCTAAAGTTTCAGGTTTTCGTATGCTTTATTTACAGTAAGGTTTTTACACAAAATTGCACATCCTTTTATTAAAGTGTCATTCATCCCGTAAGAAATACATTGCTACGACTCATGCGCCGAATAGCGCTACGAATCTTGCTGCGACGAAAAAACATCTTCGCGCCTCCTTTGGAAAAGCACGGACAATATATACATTAGTTAGAACATGTTCATAGGGTACTTACCAATTTTTCAGTAAACTTATCCAACAATTCTTCCTATTCAATAAATAGAAGTAGAGTAAAACAGATAAAGAAGAAAGCTACTGCGCATCCTAACCGCCGTTGTTCCTCCTACACATTATACGGTAGCGGCTCACGAAGTGAAATTTCTTGACGTCATCCACTGTTTCAACTGAGGCCAGCAATCGTACACCTGCACGCACACCACACTATGAAGTCGACACAACTACGAAGGCATTTCAATCCATCGTAGCCCTCTATTGCCCATTAATTGAGAAAACAAGCCACTATTAAGCAGCCTTTTCGCATAGAAAAATCATTTCTTTAGGTTGTGACGTCACATCTTTTTAGCGCACATTCACCAGCACACTCAAAATAAATAATGCTCCCTCCCTTTTTTATCATTCTGCATGGCTGCCTGGTTCGCAACACACATGCCTCACGATTTCATTGTAATTAATCACTTAAACTCCTAAACTTCACTTCCTTTATCATGCAAAAAGCCTCTAAACAAGTTGTACCTAGACTTTGGGCACTTTAGGGAATTTATAAACACTAGACCAGCTAATTAGAAAAACCCGTATGTGCCCAATCCAGTGCTCCCAAAACTCCAATCGCATAATTTAAATTTAACTCTTTATGTATAAAATATTCCTATCCTGTCTTATAGTGACAGAACAGCTCAAGTGTTTTAGATCAATGACTACCCGGATAGAATTTTACAATAGCATTTACCCTACAAACAATGATAAAACAATAAATATTATAGTTATTACTGTTTCAACGTTGTTCGATGCCAAGTTCTCACAGTAGATTTACAATAAAATTTCATGTAACAATAAATTTCACTTTTCAGCAAAAAACTGATACAGTGCATTCACATTAAATTTTACTGGTTTCGAGAAAAAAATGTGTGGAGAAAAATTAATTTTTTTAATGTTAAGATACATAACCACCCCCCTTTTTCACTGTAAAAGTCTATTTTACATTGAAATTTACTGTAAAAACGTTAAAGTTTATTGTTTTTGTATTGTTGCATAACACTAAAATTTACTGTAAATTATTGTAAAATTACTGTACTGTCCCAGTGAAAATCATGGTTTTGTTACTGTACATTTCTATTCGGGTAAACTCTTATGCTTTAATGGGCATTGAATGTATTGCAGATATGCAGATTGCTCGGTTTTGGCCTACTATTGTTCAGTATCTAACGGGTGTTCAATAAAAAATGAGAATGATTTCAATACCTTTCTGTAACTAAAGTAAAGAGCGTAAATTTTTTTTCTCTCCAAGAGAATTGCTCTCTGGATTCACTAAAAATGGGTGGCATGTTTCTTTTCGCTCGGATGCAGTCAATTCAATCGAAGATGGCGTCGAATCAGAAAACACTCTGCGACCGTGTTGTACGGTTTTACGAAACGCATGGTAATCGTGGAAAAAAGTTTACTGGCATCCATGAGCCTGGAGCGGTATGCCGGTAGCGACCATCCAGCGAAGATAATGACGAAGAAGAAGAAGAATAAAGGGGAGTGTTGAAAAAGCTGTTCGACAACAAGGACGGAACGAGTTTGCGTGACACCGGCAGAAAATATCACTGCTCCCACACCTTAATTCACCGAACCCTCAAGATAGAGGACATCATCTGTCGGAAAAAGACTCGGTCCCCCGAGTACACGAACTAGCAGATAGCGATCGTGAAATCGATCTACCGCGGGACGTCATTCGTGCTGGACGATGAAAGTTACTTTCCGCTCACGAAAACTCACATGCCAGGAAATGACAGCTACTATCCCAGCGAAAAGTCGGCCACACTCCCCGAAGTAAAATACAAGTTTAAGCAAAAATTAAAAAAAATGCTGTACATCGCCATATCGGACAGAGTGATTTCAAAGCCATGGTTCAAGCCGAGCGGTCTTGCCGTCAATTAACAAGTGTACCAGGAGGAGTGTCTTGAGAAAATTCTTCTGCCGTTCTTAAAAGAGCATCATGCGGATGAGAAGTATGTCTTCTGGCCGGACAAAGCATCTTCCCATTACGCCAAGAAGACGCTAGAGTATCTTGAGCAGAAAAAGATACCGTACGTGTCGAAAGAAAGGAACCCGACCAACTTGCCCCTGTGCCGTCACATTGAGGGTAGCTGGAATAGCATTCAAGTCCAGTTGATCGGCATCAATGTCGTATATACAGGTCTGGTGAAGATGGCTCTTTGGTATTCGTAAGATGAATCATACATGAGTGGTGTGAGTGATCACAGTATAAATCGACTTGCTTTCGTCATAGCGGTCGTTCCGCTCCCATTGAATCGTATGACCGCTATGACGACGACCAGTTGTGCTTCAGGATTGTTTACATATTTTTGGTTGCCGACACCAAAGGCGTTGTTTATGTTATATAAAGGCACGCACAGAGTGAAGCCAAATCTACCTATCGAACAGTCAGATGGCTACCTATCGTGCAAAATAAACAAACATTCTTCTTTCGAAGAACATGCAAGAAAAGTATTAGTGTTGAGAGAAATAATATCATGGCGAAATATTTCAATCGCCGAAACAAGACACTGTATTCAGTTTATTATACTTTTTTGTAACAATGTAAAATAAATTACATGAAATAGTACTATGAATAAAGTGCTATAAGCCACAAAACAGTAGATTTTCAATTCACTCTACTGTTTAACTCGGGTGAAGTCATTCAAAGTTACAGCAAAAACTGTGGGTGCCAGGAACAAAGAAGAGGGCATCATTTTAGGCAGTGTTGCACATTTCTCTGTACGGGACTCTATAATACCACAGACTCTAGCCGACACTAGCATACCGTGTGTTCTGCCACACCTATGTATACCGCATTGGATCGGCATCTCTGGGTCGGTTTACGTTTTGACAAGTTGCAGCAGTTGTGAGAAGGCATGGAAAAAATCGTTCACTCGCGCGACTATTGCTAACTGCGGAACACAAAGTATCCTAACCTTTATGCTCATTAATTAACCATAAATAACGCACCAAGCGGAAATGCTGAAAAAGCTTCGCAGTAGGCCGCTGGATAGGCAAACTGTGATCAATTGAAATTCTACGAGCAGTATCATTTATTCACTCGTTAATGTTTGTCGCATGATCTCGCGAAAGGTTTCTTGATGTATAAATATAACATACTTATCACTGTATTTTTTATTGACAGAGCGCGATGTTGGTAGTTTTTGGATACCCTAGAAAAAATGTGATCTGCTAGTGTTCTTTGCGACATAGTTGCGCAGATAATTGTTACAAATTTCGAAAATTTTTGACGAAAACGAAATAAAGAATTTTTTCGGCTCCCTCAGTGCCCTAATTTACGAAAATAATTGGCGGGCCAAGGATAAGAAACAGTTGACCGCCAGGATCCGGAAGATGGACGTCAGTACCGTCCAGCGCTCTTGTGAGAGCACTAAGTTGCGTCGTACGGCTGAACAGGGCCCCTTCTGCAATAGAGTAAAGCCATGTCAAGTGATCCTCGAATTTTTCGCAAAATCACCGATCTTAGATAGATAGATTGATAGATAGATAAGACAATTTATTATAAGACAAACAATTTTACAGCTATTTTAAAACTAGGAATAGGTCGTCAAATGGTGGGATAACAAAATTCTCACAAGTTTCCTATCTCATGCCTCCACGCGAGTCTAAGTCTATTGATGACATTTGGTCCTAAGACCGGCGACGACTGGGTGCTATCAGCCTTCTGTCGATAGTAGCAGAAGGGTGCGAACAGATCTAGCCGAGAAAACATTGCCGTAAAAATGAATAATTGATCGGTAATTAGCCCCAATACGACTAATCTGACTAGTATCGATGATCACGGGTCAATACGTATTGAAAATTCGCCGCGTCTGTTTTTATGAACCTAATTTCAAGCTCTGTTATTGCTAACAAGCCCGTGCATCAGGTTAACAATCCTTTACATTTCCCTTCATTGTTCGTTATTATCGCTCGTATACTTGTATTCCACAATCAATCCGATATGGAAAATAAGAAATACTTTCCATGATTTATAACATCTCACGCTATCTTAGCCTGTATAATGTGTTATCACTCGGTAGTTTTCAAGCCAATAAATATATCGTAGAGAAGAAGTAAAAAATTCCGTCTAAATACTGTTTCAATAAATAGTGATCCGGCCCATTACGCAGATAAGATTAGCTTACCTAGGCAATACTCCCACGGTCGCCTGTGTGGAGTTTTTGTTTGCTTTTGTTTAGGGAACATAGGATACTCTCGGTAGCCGGCTGCCCAGAGTTTTTCTTTTTCGAGTCATCGTGCACTCGAAGACTAACTAAACAACTACCTATCGCTTGCTTGGAGCGAATCCTAGACCTGATACCCTTCCAAACTACCAACTCCGCGACGCCTATGGAAGAGTCTGATGAATCGTCGTCCTTCCGTTAAGTAGGTGGAGCATCAACACTTCCTGTCTACCTTATACTTTATCCTTTCCCGTGAACGATGAAGATGGGGTCGGCCGGCAATGCTGGCTATCATGCTGTTGAGGTTTTAATGTGGGTCGGATTGGTATGAATTCCTACTTACCATTTCCTAAGCAACTCTTATTAGATAATCAACAGTCAAACATGATGAAGTCAGTGTGCAATCCGCCAAAATCATCGTCAGAACGCAACGCAATGCAACGCAATTATAGATAGATAGATAAGACAATTTATTATAAGACAAACAATTTTACAGCTATTTTAAAACTAGGAATACTGATATAACAATATGTAAGAATTGAATTTTGCCAATTGTAAGAGGGTGGGAGGAGGTGTTCCTTACTTTCATCAGGAATCAGTAGCGTCCGGCTCAAATGGCACGTTCGCCATGTTAATCGGAGAATTTTACCTTGCCAAGAATCGTATTTTCATCATTTCCTGATGGTAAGTATTGGGGAAGTGATAAGGTTAGGGGTAAGGAATATAACACAGAACAATTAAAACAGAGCATTCTGCACCCCCGGAAGGATGCTGAACGATCTGCAGGTGCTACAATAGCAGGAATCAAACTCCCAACCCCGGAGGGATTTACAATTTTCATTTAAGCAGTGAGCGGATATACCAACCCCCGAGGGAATATTGACATAACAGAATGACAACACCACCGAAAAGATATTTGACATTCAAATACGGCTAAAACTATACCTCTTTACCACACTGGGTTAGGAACAATAGCTTCATCTATGTATGGAGAACCAAGAATCCGGATACGGAATTTGCATTACTACAGGGCAGTTGCATATAAAATGATATGATGTTCCGTAATCGGATTCACAAAGATCACATGAATAATACTCAGCGCGCTAAATAGTAGCCATGTGATAATTGAGTGTGCAATGTCCAGTCAGTGCCCCGACTAGAATACTGCAGCTGTGTTTGGAAAAATGCAACAAATTCTTTGACATTTTCGAACTCACATCCGGCAAAAAAAGTCTTTGTTTGAACGCAAGTTTGTGAGCTACGCCAATAATGGTTGGCATGTTCGGATGCAGCCCAAGAGCGAATCTTGTGCTTCATTTAATTTATCTTTAGTGGTAGAACTAGTTCTGGACCAACGAAGTTAGTAGCAACGTCAGCTCTAGCCAATTCGTCCGCCTATTCATTTCCAGTAATACTGGAATGACCGGGTACCCATAAAAGGTAGATAGCATTTGAAATGCTAATATCTCCGATTTGAGTTCGACATGCGACTACTAAATTCGATCTCAAATCAGCCGAACTAAGTACTTTCAGGGCAGCCTGACTGTCAGATACATAATAGATTCTATTACCGCGAATTCCCTGTTGAAGTACTACCAAAGATTTCTGCTTGGAATACGGTACACCGACTCGGCCCTCCAACAAAGAACCGTCAGTATAACTACGTATTCTTCATGTTGTCGCTCCATCCAGCCAGACAGCCATTCCTCGTGAAGAGGAATTGTCACATTGAAGGATCTAAAAGGAAAACTACATATGACTGGGTCACTGGGAGCAAGTGTATACTCATCTAAAGTAACCATTTGGGGCCACATGCATGCATACATGTATGCACAAGAAAGTTCTTCTTGTTTCAGTAACACATGTAGTGGTTCTATGTTCAAGAGTGCCTCTAGAGCAGCAGTAGGTGCTGTGTGCTGTCCACTAAAGTATTGCGTCAAGAATTACCCCTACGTACTTAACTTGAGCTGCAATAATAATTTCAAAGTCAAAGAACTGCAATGGACGGGTTCCGGTTGTAATCCTTCGTTGCGTGAAAAGCACCATTGATGTTTTATTTGGATTAACTGATAGTCCAACATGAAGACACCATTGCTCAAAAACACATAAGGCTTGTTGCATCGAATCAAAAAATGTGGTATTTCAAATACCAGTAATCATTATATGATAATCATCGGCGAAACCATACGTCGGAAAACCAAGCTCATAAAGTTTCCTCAACAAGACATCAGCGTCAAGGGTCCATAGAAGTGGTGACAGCACACCACCTTGAGGACATCCTCAGACACTCAGTTTCCTTTTCTCTACTTGTCGTAACGATGAGCATGGATGTCAGTTGCTAAGCATTGCGTGTATTCAGTTCGTGATATATGAAGGTACTCCATGACCTCGTGCATGACCACGACCATATCAAGGTACTCCATAACCTCTTGCTGCTTCCAAAATGGATTCGAAAGACACGTTGTCAAAAGCACCTTCAATATCGAGAAAAACTCCTAAACTTGATTGCTTTTGTGAAAAAGCGTTTTAAATGTTGTTGCATTGCATGCAACGGGTGCTCGCCTAAGCTAACATCCCGAATATAGTGGTCGAATAAACGTTTCACTGATTTGCGCAGGGAAAAGGTCAGATTGATCGGTGTAAAGCTTTTTGTCTTCTTATAAGTGACGCGGCCACCTTTGGGAATGAATTTTACAGTTATTTCCCGCTACATCAATGGAATGTATCCTGTTGCAAGACTACAAGTTTTTCAAAATATGCTTGAAGTGTTCATATCCTTTTTGTAGTAGAACTGGAATGATTTTATCTTTTCCTGGAGACTTATACGGAGTGAACCTTTAAATCGTCCATTTGATCGATTCGATTGTCACAATTTTACGAGCAAATGCCCAAGAATAAGAACTGCCTGAAAATAACTTGTGTCAAAAAGAGAGTTGAGTACTACATCTTCCTCAGACCAGTATTCACCATTAGCAGCTAATTGAACTGTCATGAAAGTCTTTCGATTTCGAAAGCAACTTATTTAACTAATCTCGTGGAGACGTGGAGAATTTGTGCAGAGGCTTTTCCAACCACTTCGCTCAGAGGATCGAAGGGCATTTTTCTACGCTTTACGAGCCAACTTAAATACCTCCAACCCGTCCCTGCGTCTGCGATTCCAAGCTCCTCTACATAACTTTTTGAGTCGAACAAGTTCCTCTTCTCTGCCAGCTCGTGTAAATGTTGGAGAGTTGCCTGCATTAAGAATGTGCAGATTTGTACCGCTTAAGTAATCAATTAAATCGGTGCCTCTCAAATTGATATCTGCGCTGCCCCAAATTATGTAGTGGGCATTTGCATCCTGCCGATGATGAAGGGAAACTCATTTCTGCCACAGTATGATACAACCCTTTTGAAATTATCAGACGGTGTTGGTTCATTATGCGGCAAATATGCCAAACAATATTCGTATTTCTTGATTATGTTGTCAACAGTCATATTTACCGTGACAGTACCAATAAGACGTGCGTCAATAGCACTTTTGCAAGTGTACATGCACGCGGTATTTCACGTGGATTTGTCATGCCTTTTTTGTTGAAAGCTACGAAGACGCTGTTAAGCAGCTTTCCAACTTAGAAGTTTCCGTTGTGGAAACACGTTTTTTTAACTAAAGCTATGGAAGCTTTCCTTCCTGCACAAGACAGGATAGATTCATAGTTGCTGTACATTTATCCTAAAGATTAATTTGTGCTACTCTAACCATACTCGTTTACAGCACTACATGTTTCATCATCAGCACTTGTTTTACAGCAGCTAGAAGATACCAAACACGTTGGCTTATAATCGCTTATAGCGAACCCCGAAATGGGAATTAGCGATATGACCTGTTTCAAATCTCTTCGGTTTCCCCCTTTAACATGCTTTTGTAAGCATTAAATTCATTATGACATGTGTATTTGAGTATATATCAGTTTTTGATCTCTAATAATAATAAAACTACATTTTTGCTCCCACGTTTATAAAATTGGAAAAAATCACATATAAGTGAAAATAACACTTGTAATTGAATATCAAACCAAGAATTACAAAAATTTGCGAAAAAAATTCAACAAATATTTTTTGCTGATTTTTGTATAGAAAGTCTAAAAACATTACAAAGCAAGCTTACCCTATTCATAGGGTTCTAGAGTGCCACGGATCAAACCTTCTTACCTTTATTGTGCATAGTCTAAACATTGTAAAAATTGCCTACTAGTGCATTTTGCTTTACCCCTTCCTTTCTTATACGTGGTCGAAGTTAGCGTAAAAATGTTAAAATTTGCAATAACTTTGAAGAGAATGAGTATTTTTACATACAGTTTTCCACAATATTATGAGCTTTTAATGTCCCAATATTTGTCTAGAACAATGTTTGTACGAAAAGTCCCAATGGAAAAAGTTATATTAAAAAAAACTAGATTCTGGGGTGTTGAAATAGAAAACGCTTTATAAATCGATAACCTTTAGCCCTACAAGTTCAAGTTCTTCAACAAAATCCTTTATTACGACCATTTCTAAAACTTTGTCGAAAACGCTAACTTTCTACCCCGTCAGCATCAAAAGTTAATTTTTTTAGTTCGATCATAGTAAGCCATGCCTAATTTTAATTTTAATCAGATTGTGGGGAATATTGATGCGCAAAATTCATCCAAAGACTTCCTGTCTTCCAAATTTTGATCCTTTTTAATAAGAACCAAAAAAAAATAAAAACTTTAGAGGGGGCTTTTATACAAGTATACAAGTTCGAGCTAAAAATAGAAAAATACTAGCTTTCAGATGTAAGCAATAAAAGAGTTAATATTTCAACCACATGTTTAAGGAGTTCTTTTGCATAATAACTAAAAACAAAACGAAACAATCACCATAATTAGTATGTTTATTTTCAATAGAAATAAACATATCAAACAATGCACACAATAAACAGTACCTGAATTAAATTCTTTTAGTACTCAGAAGATCTTGTAAATCAAGACGTTTTTTTTAATGTCACAGTAAAATCACGATGTTAAAATATAAAAAAAGACCACAAACATTGAAAAGTACAAATTATGATTACTCTGAACGTTAAAAACTAAAATGTCGAAAGAACACAACACAGTTGCATCGAATTAAGCCGAACTCTACCGATGATGTATGCTGAGATCCAGTGGCCCGTCCACTTCCATGGCGGTCAGCTCCTTCGGCCTACCGCCGCTCAACCGCCGGATGCCACTACATAAATCATCATCTTCTACCACCGTCGGCAGAGCACGAGTCCCATCCTCGCCATACCGCGCCAGCTCATCTATCGTGGCGGGAACGATCGACTCGGCGAAATGCTGCGGAAAGCTGCCGTATGACCGGTAACAATCTCGTTCCGGTTCAATAAGGAAACCAAGCTCACACTCGTCGCCACTACCCTCATCCGACTGCAGCGCACTGTGAGTATCGGGCAGGGGCGGCATCGTGGGACTTCGGTGACGTACCGCTGGCCAGCCAGACACAGACCTCCGATCCCGATAGAAGTGATAGTCTGCGAAGATTAATTTTTCATCACATTTGTCGACGTTGACGACATCGATTAGCACATTATTATCTTCTCCGCCCAGCTCGGGACTGCTGGCAGTGGTCGTGGTACGACTACTGCTCGAGGCTCGGCTATCATCGGTGTATGAATTATCGCTTGCCATCTTGCCGGGGCTTCCCAGGCCGCTGCTATTGCTGTTGCTGGTGCTGTAGTGGGAGTGATAGGCTGTCGTGGCCGGGTGGAGGTCACGGTGATAACCGGACTCCACTGCCATCGATGGCATCAGCAGGTTGAGATGTTTGAAGGTTTTCACGTGCTTGCGCAACGATGACGGATCGGTGTAACGCTTCAGGCAGCCGGGAACTTTGCACACGTACGGCTTATCGGTCGAGTGCGTACGGGTGTGCTTGAAGCGATCCGACGAATTGGAATACGCCTTGTTGCAGCCCTGTTGCGAAGGGGATAAATTACATCGTTAGATGGTGAAAATTAAATTATATTTTTTTAAACCTATACTAACCTCAACAGGACAGACGTACGGTTTTTCGCCCGAATGGGAACGTAGATGGATTTTTAGGTTTTCGGCCCGCGAAAAACACTTTCCACATTTACCGCAGCGATGCGGTTTCTCCTTGGTGTGGGTCCGTACGTGCACCAGCATCTTGTAGCGTGCGTTGAAACCACGGTCCTGGCGCAGACAGTTCTCCCATCGGCAGTAGTACAGGCCTCCAAGGCCAATAACCGCGTGTTTTTGCGTAACATGACTTGCCAAGTCCTCCAGCTTGAAAAACACGCTGTGTGAAGATGAAAAAATATCTGATTAGAAGCGTTATCGTGTTGCGTGGTAGCTCGCATTCATTCAAAACCCTCCGCCAGCCAGTCGGGTCCGCAAACATACACAGCCCCACATGGAATCATTCGAGAGTGTGGTGTCTCAGACGGAAGCAAGATAAGGAACTGCAGGTGGGCTAAATCACAATCGCAGCGGATTCCCGCCGCCACCTGTTGTTCGTGAGCAACCCACCGAGTCAGACGTGACTAGTACCATCATTGCTAAGAATGGGGTATCTCAAAATATCCGCAAAAATCTGGAAATCTCTTATCTTTGTTATTCGTCATGGTATGTTTGTTGGGCTATTGTTAGGTGCGGATACTGGAAAGACATTTACAGCGTTAAATTACAGTGAAATCCGGGAAGCGGATTATGACAACGATGTAGGAATTTTTGGAAATAATTTTTAGATTGATCAATTTCCCAGATTTACTAAAAGTAAACAATTGCTTCAAACTGGTTGGCTGGAACGCGTTCTTGAAAAAAGCAACGATATTTGTTAGAATTTTTGATTGCTTGTGATCGCAAGTAATAACGGTTCTGCCAAATACTGACGAGACGAAACGTAAATTATCGACTTACTGCTTTAGAAATATCACCAACCCAAATATTTGAAAATAATTGCAGGAGTCATAACAGATCTATAACTATCTAGAAGAATTAGGCTATTTTTTCCTACTAGAAAAGATGGAGTGATAGTGATGACGTCAATTGTTCGGCCTACAATCCATGGAATATGTAAAAAATTATTTCAATCCCTTTGTTTCCTTCCTAAGAAACAGGAGCCTTTAAATCGTTCTAAATACGGCTTGGGTTCGATAACATTAAATGTCCATAAAAACGAATTTTACGCAAACTTACTTAGACCTTCTCCAAACCTAATAAAACTTAGCGAATACGAAGATTTAGTTTAATTAAGCAGTTTTGTACTCAAAGTTTTCAAAAAGTAATCTGTTCTTTAAAAAGGGCTAACCTATTTTAAAAATATCTAAAAATGTTCCAATAGGTGATTTTTAGAACATTGTCTAAACTATCATAAAATGTGAATTATACAAATTAGTGATGGGCAATTACATTGAAAATTATTGTTGGCTTAGGTCTTGTCAATCGACATAAATTAAGTATGAACCAAACCCAATCAATATGAGTGTAAAAATCCTACCATTTCAGCATTAATAGGACAGAAATAGCAAAAATAAGATACAACTTAATTAATTCGGGTAAAACTTTACACTCCCCATTGATATGAATGATGAAAAGATGAGCCAACGAATTTCGAGCCAGAGTTCATAAAAAATCATGTGTCTACAATTAGATACGTCCATTTGAAAAAATAGTGTAGGTGAAAACGGATTTTGAGACTGCTTTGAGAATCCTGCGCATCACGAAGCTACTTATTATCCATGCTATCCTGAGACTCTGTTCTACATTTGTGGTCACCACCCCTAGGGGTTTGACCCGGGGACTCTGCTATTTGCACTATGCTACATTTCTCCTTAATAGGGAAAAATTTATTTTTCTTCATTAACCCTCCAGCACTAGCGCGTATGGATCCCTGAATGAGCAGACACTGGTGCTGAAAGAAAATTCCGCTAGAGTTTCGGAATGTGTTGCATTAAATACAACGGCGCGAGTGCCGGAGGGTTAAAGAGGAAATTCTTTTAAACCACATTTGCGAGCAAAAGGCACACAACCTATAACTAAATTAGTTATGGAATTTTCGTTTCGACTTCGTTTCATCAGAATCCGACATTGACAGGACTAGCGCCGGAATTATGATGAGACGAATTCAAAACGAAAATTCTATAACTATTCCAATATATCGATTTTTTAAGAGAAGCGTGCAAAATCAAACACGCCAATTCGAACAAAAACACTTGTTCGCTTGAACAGTCTATCTTTATGTGCGTACACGGTGTACATACACTCAAGTTCATGGCACAAGGTTTCTCCTTTTCTCCACTTGTCATTGCTAGCGTTGTATGGTTTCTGCGTTTACTCATGTCTCTCTCTTCCTCGAAAATAACCCCCAGGTCAGTAAAAATCTCCAGATTAAGGGCGTTTCCTCATCAGTCAGCTTAAAAAAATCGATTTGTTTTTGTTTCAACCGCTCGAATTATTATCTGAGAATATTCTTACAAAGTTTCAGAATCCAGCTGATTAACAGTTCATATCTATAAGTTTCCTTCAAATAGTTTTTTTTCCTTCTAAAAACTAATCCAATCAAACTTTAAAACCCATTTAATGGAAACCATGTTTTTTTCAAAATTCCGTGCACGATTACAAAAAACTATAAAAGCTATGTATACACTGTTTAATTTAATTGAACACAGACTGAACTAAACAAATGTATTCAAAAAATTGATTTCACAGTGTTATTAACACACATAACGGCATAAAAATCGAGTGCTTTATTAAAAAGTGTCATTTTTTTTAAATTTCTACTTTTATTCGCTAAAATAGTTTATACTGTGCAGAAACGCTTTCCGAATAAGGAAGTATTTAATTTTTTTGTTTCAGGTAAAATTTTTAGACTGAATATTTCACGGAGTTTGAGTTGACCGCGACGAGCTGTTGCGTGAGATTGTTCATAAACTCGCCATATTTATTTTTTTCCTTTTTTTTGGTTCAATAAGTATATGTTCCAAAATACCCAAAAAATTATTTGTTTCTCTTGTTGTTTTCCAATTCAAAAAAATCCCACCTATTTATGAACCAATGCTGAGGAAACCCCTCAAAACCTCACCAGACGTGGCAACCCGACGGAAATCGATGTCGGACGCCATTTTGAAAACCAAGATGGTGACTTCCAGCTTCGATAAATTTACTTCAGAATGGAGTTGATCAGTAGATGACAGCAATGGATGTCGGAAGTCATTTCACAAATCAAAATGGTCATTTACAGTTTAGATAAATTCCTTAAAACCTCAGAGATATGGGTATTTTCGGAATGTGGTTGACGAGTAGACGACGGAAATCGGTATCTGAAACCATTTCGCAATCCAAAATGACCGCTTCAGGCTTAGATTGATTCTCTTTAACCTAGCGGATTAGGGTTTACGCGTACATACGAAAATCTATGTCGAATTCCATTTTGAAAACTAAAATGGTGGCTTACATTTTAGATAAACTCCCTAAAACATCAACAATATGGGTATTTTCCGGATTTGACTGACGAGTGGACGATGTCGATGTCTGACGCCATACCATAATCCAAAATGGCGACTAGCGGTTTAGATGAATTCCCTATAACCTCAACAATGACTGCATTTTCAAAATGGGATTAAAGAGTAGATGACGGAAATCAATGTCGAAAGCCATTATGTAAACCAAGATGGCGACTTCCGGCTTAGATAAATTCTTCATAACCTCAACAATATGAGTATTTCTAGAATGGGAAAATTCTGTATGAGATGCTCAGGTATAAATACAGTGATGATATGCTAATAGAAAATTTTTCTCGACCTGAGGTAGCCATCTTGGCCTTCAAAATGATGTCACTCATCGATTTTCATCATCTCCTCGTCAAATCAATTTTAAAAATACCCTGATGGTTACGGTTATAGAGAATTTCGCTCAACCGGAAGTCGCCATCTTGGTTTAAAAATAGCGCCGCACATCCATTTCCATCATCTATTCGTCAAACCCTTTCCAAAAATACTTATACTATTATGTTATATTCATAAAAATTTTGTGAGCTGCTAAAAATGTGCAGCGAACGTTTTTCACGAACTAAATCCCAAATTACGAACACTTTTTACGAACCAATTCAATTTAGGAACTCCCGGTTTGGTTCTTAAATGGAGATTACAGCGCATAAAATTTAATATTCACAGGTATGTCTTATCGGAGAGTAAGAGAAAACTTTTCTCTTACTCTCCGATAAGACATACCTTTGAATAAAACTATCAAAACGGCAAGGATTTTTTTTCAATTTTCAATACAACTGTTATTTTAAAATTAGCAAATGGAAAAACATTGTTTTCTAGAATCGACAGATGTTAGGCTCCTTGATTTTTTTAAACTGGAACCTACGACGCACCACTTTTAACTCGACCATACACGAGTAACAATTAAAGTGTTATAGCACGCTACAAATGCAATCTAAGCCTTATGAGAGGCTGAAAAACTACCAATAAAACCTCGATTGTTACTAGGGTAACCCACTGCCACCCAATTGGTATACTTCCCAGCCCCCTCCACTGAAATTCTATAAAATTTGACCTAAAGGTCATGTTGATAAATAAAAGACATTCTCTTAATTGATATAATAAATTTGCTTGAGATCTTAAAAATCAATTATTTATGATATAGCCGGTTCAAGCAAATAGATTTTTTTTATTATTTCAATATCTCAAAGTGAAATTGAAAGAATTTTCTACAAGCCACTCGACGAACAAAGGTCATTTTAAATTATTACTTATGGAAACAATGATGATGATATTTAGATATATTTAAACAAAACACAAAGACCCTGTCTAGCTAAGTAAATTTGCCTAAAAAAATTTTCAAAATTGACTATTATTTGGAAAAGTTCCATTTTATTATTTATTATTATGAATAATGGTAACCGAAAAACGTACAAGTTTACAACAATGGTGACTAATAAGTGATCCAGCATATTCTTCAAATTTCCACTTAAAATAGTGTTAAAAAATATTCCAACGCTAAAAAGCAAGTAGTTTGATGCGGACATAACAGCTTTTCATCATATTTTCTGTCTAATGCTCAAAACTCCACTCGAAAATAGATTTTTGCATACCATAAAACATATTTTTTCTTCTATTCCTTGAAATTTTAAATGGATCATTCCGCGCCAAATCATTAACAAAGATGCAAACTTTAAATCGACCTTTACGGATTTGAAATTGTTCATCTGGGGCCATAATACAAAAATCCAAAATCTTTGGCCAAATTATATTAAGATTATAGAAGTTTTTTATGTAAAATGTCTTGGGAACACGATGGCATTAGAATTTTCAAAATTGAAGCAAAAGTATTGCGCGAATTATTAACCCTTACATGCGCAATGTTGTTTTAAAACAACATACTGAAAATCGTCTAAAAATTATCCCAATAACGTGATCATTTTGCGAGAAAATTTTTAAAAAATTCTAAAAAACATGATTTGCGCCTTCAAAGGTAAATTTTTGTTGATTTTTAACTGAAAAAATCGCACCATCGGCAGCACTGTCGCCAAAAACAATATTTTTCTAGACTCCTTGAACAATTTCCATAAAAAATATCCTGCGGTTTGATTCTAGAGGAAATAGAACCGGATATAATGTACGCAGCTCACCTGGGTTCGATTCCCAACCCCGCACGTAGGGTTGGAGATTTTTTCAAAAGAGATTTCTCTAACCCGAAAAGAGGCGAATGACCCTAAGGTTAAAACCTCTATAATCAAAATAAAAAAAACGGATATAAAATCTAAATAAATTCATAGGTTTTGGCAATTTGCCCAAACGGGGGACGCTCCAATGGCCCGAGTGGTAGTTCAATTGGCCCGAAAATTTGAATTTTTTATATACTGGCCCTAAATGAACAATTCCTCCAAAATGGTTCAAATTCGTGAAGGTCGATTACACGTGGTTTCATCACTACAAATAAATGAATTGCGTTACAAAGTATTGGCGCTCGTACACTCATCGGAAGTAAAAATTTATGAAGAGTCCATAAATTCTGATCAATTTTCGTGTATTTTGCCCATCATTCCACAATTTCAAATAGAAAACAATTTTTATTTTTTCCAAGATAAACATTCAAAATTGCAGATCGAAAGCTTCTATCTAATAATTTTTTTATGAAAGAAGTCAAATATTGATTTTTGGTGTTTGTTCTACACAGATAAAAATATTTTGTAATTTTAAGTGTATTTTCATGCACATATTTGGAGCATTAATATAAATGTAAAATTAAGTTCCACCACAAATACACACGACTTGTCGTGCTTTCTTCAACGAATTTTATTATAATTTTACACGTGGATTGAAAATTACAGTTTCTTTAAACGGAAAACTAATGCACTTCAATGTATTTTTACTCGAATATTGTTGTAAAATGAATGACATGTGATATTACACGAATGAAAGTGTAAAATTGTATGCTGTTTGATGCTCTAATTGATTTTAACTTAATTTTCAATCAAATTCTGGATTCAATCGTTGTATGTTTACATTCGTATTGATTTACATGTCGTTTAAATTTCATTATTTTTTGGTGTGTATGCATAATTATCTAGCGTTTATTCCAGTTTTTTTCCTTTCGTAGCTAATTTCTTTATCTTAAAAAATAACTAATCTTTAGTCGCAAATCACCACATTTTTCTTAAGCAGAAGATTTGCATAACTCCATTTTTGTTTTTGGTTCGCAAGCCAAAACAACATTTCGATTTCGCTTTCTCACCAACAAACCAGAGCTTCAATGCTAGCTTCTCGAGCCGTTGCACAGAGGAGTATTTGAGCCAAAAAGCTGACCAAAAGCGAATACTCCAAAGTCGTGCAATAGCTTCTAATCCAACATGACTGGTTTCCTGGATAGCTACTACACAATTTGGAAGCCTTGTTTGATTTATTTATTTCATTTATAACCAGCATGAGCCGCCATAATTAGAACAAAATAAAAGCCAATTCACTAACGAAAAATACTTTTAAAAACAAATGTAAAATTTCCTGGCGGAAGAGTAACAAATACGATAAAATCGTCTTGCTGAAGAAATACGATTTCACAAATAGGCCTTGAGCTGGAATATAGAATAGAGGAATATTTAGATCTTTACTTAGGTCACATTATAAACATCACTTCAATGTTGACCAACTATTGAAACAAGGTAGTGGTTATTTTGAGCCCGACATCCATCAGACATCAAATTCAGGCTATTCTCAAAGTTCACCTATTGTGTTTGTTATTCATGTGTTATTTATAATTTCAACAAATGAAAGATGAAAAATCCACACCTGAATCTGAAGTAAGTCAAATCGAGCTTATGCAAATTCCGATTCAATTTGATCTTATAACATACTTGGAGTACATATTTTTTGCAAATTGCCTACTTTCGACAAAATGGCAGACTTAGAAAATATAAATAATTTAGTCTTTCATATTCCTTGTCGCACATAAATTCTCAACTCACTCTCAGCACAAACGAAAAGAAAACAAACAATCTAATGAAGAAAAAGAAGAAGAAAAAAATCACTCACCAATAGCAATTCTCCCATCTGCACACGAACTCCTCAATCGGCCGGGAACCTGCCTGGCCGAGCAGTGGGATCACCTGCTGGTTCTCCACCTTCATGATGACGGAATTTCGAGCCCGGAACGAACCGTCGCCGTCGCCGGAATAGCTGCTATTATTATCATTGTGGCCATTAGTGCCGCCGGAATGGTCGTCGCCACCGACTGCTGTTTGCCGATCGGATAATCCGTATTGATTGGCGGTCACATCGACGGCCAGGATAGTGCTGCTGCTGCTACTGCTACTAGTGCTGTTGGTGCCATTTCCGGTCAGGATGCCGTTGTTGTTGCCGTTGCTACTACTGTTGAGGCTATTGGTTCCGTACAAAAGTGGCGGTGTGTGCGGTGGCGATAATGGCACCGATGTAATTTCCTCCTTCCCAGCTGCATTCATGTAAAAATACAGCGATTGGCCGTTTTCCATTCCGGTCGACGGGGAGAAGCCAGACGATGAGGAGGAGGGAGCTGCTGCCGTTTGATGCTGCTGTGGCGATTGCATTGCCGGGAGTACGTAATCGTACGGTTGATGGTACGGTGGGGTTATTGGAAAGTATCCAAGCCGCTCATTTGTCACGTTCACTGGCGGGGGCTGCAGGAAGTACAGCGGCGATAATCCCATTCTGTAGGGGAAAGTTTCCTTGTTTATTAACATATCTTCTGCTGGTGCCTTGCCACTCGCGTATTTTTGTTTGTTTTAAAATTATTTTCAAACTATTGATCTGTATCACTAGGATTGTTTTAGCAATCAGCTTAACATGGTGAACTGTTCCGCGTGAAATCAAAAATATGACTACAAGTTAGACGTTCGGAGAGTTCCCATTATAAGTTCCTCTAGACGCTCCGAGTGTCATATATTACCAGCTCATGAACGCTCACCAGCGTACTAGAACTGATAAGAATTGCCAGTGGGTTCGTTAGTGATAAGCTGTTCTACACGTTGTTTGTTGTGCCAAAATAATAATATTTCTGTATTTTCATATGAAAAATAATCCATTT
This sequence comes from Topomyia yanbarensis, assembly GCF_030247195.1. Lineage (NCBI taxonomy): Eukaryota > Metazoa > Arthropoda > Insecta > Diptera > Culicidae > Topomyia > Topomyia yanbarensis. The sequence goes on along the minus strand of NC_080672.1, from coordinate 323,363,000 downwards.
GCATATTCCGTAGGTCTTTGCCCGAAGAGGGTGCCAATCGTCGACGCCTGAGAGACGACCCCACACCTGGACCCAAGATAATCGCAATAAAATCCGTTTGTTTTTTGGTTCATTAATCACCTAATCGAAACAAATAATGATTAAGAAAACCATTAGAAACCATCACGTGAAAGTACTATTTAAACTTTTTACCGTTAGTTATTCAGCATTCGTTTGTTGTCTTTGCAATCTCAAGATCAAGAATTATAATTCCAGCCATTCATTTTTTTAACCAGTAAACTGAATCAATTATAAAAAATCAATATAACGAACAAAATAAAAAAAACCTGTTTAATCCACCTAGAGGTGCAATTGAGCCTTTCTCATTTGTCCAAACTACAATTCCATGGCTGGTTATGTTCAATCTAGACCAACATGAGAAAAGGGCGGAAGTCCAAATGAGAGTCTCTCTTTGTTTACTCTCTCTTCTGTCAATAACTCGGCCGCTTCTACGTTTGCTGCTTAACTCTTAGCATAATATGCTAGACGACATCAGAGTCTTTCAATATTTATTGAAACAATGTTGGAAAGTTTTATGTTGACGCCATAATAATCGAAGGAGAAAGTAAACACAGAGAGACTCTAATTTGGACTTCCGCTCATTTCATATGTTGGTCTAGAATATAATGTTGGAAATGCATATTAAAGTTGGACAGAGAATGCGCAAAATTAGCAAACGAAAAAAGCAGTTTTTTCCACACCGTATGTCAGATCTTCATGAAAATCAATCAGCGTATGTAGAATGTTGTTACAGTATTGCTGATTGATTTTTATGAAGATCTGACATACGGTGTGGAAAAAACTGCTTTTTTCGTTTGCGAATTTTTGCCCTTTCTCTGTCCAACCTTAAACATTCAGTACGATTCGCTCATACATACAATGGATCGACAGCCACGAACTTGAGATGCTATCTGTCGACGCTCAAACATTTGAAAGCAATGGCGGATCCAGGAGAAGAGTTCGAGGGGTCCGGACCCGCCAAAAATATTAATCTTGTTAAGAAATTTTAAATTAGTTTCAATTTTGAAATTGTTTCAAACTCAAACTCATTTCAAACTAAATTTTACACTGGTTTTTATTAAATTCGATTATTGCGTATTACGTAATATGTTCATTTCAAAATTTAAGTTTATTCTAGAGGCACTTGGAAATTTGAATGGGGAGGGAAGTTGACGATGTTTTGAGTGATTGCATAACCTTGCATCTATAGGAGAAAGGCAAACATGAGACAAAAAATTAAAAAAAGGTTTTTAAATTCATAAAATGAATAGAATGATTCATATAAATCCAATTAATGAAATACGTAAATCAAATTAGTTTAGTTCATTCCATGGAATTTCAGGCAATATTTAAAAATAGTTATAAAATTAATTGAATAAATTAAATTGACTCAAACTAACAAATTGAATGAAATAAATAAGTGGAAAGTACTGATAATGGAAAAAGTTATAAATTAATAGAAAAAAATAAATTGTTTCAAATAAATAATTTTGATGAAGTGAATAAAACTGAAAAAGTAGTCGGAATCTTAAAATGAAGAAACTGAATAACATGAATGAATTGAAAAAACAAATAGAATGCATAGAATGAAATCAGTGAATAAATTAAATTAAATGAAGGATATGAATAAAATGCCAAAAAAATGATCAGGGTGAATCCAAAGAATGATACGAATAAAATAGTTAAAATAAACCCAAATGAATAAAATGAATGAAAAGAATGTTGAATGAAATAAATAATTAAAACGCAATGATCATATATTTAAAATATTCAAAATGAATAAAATAAACAGGACGAACGAAATCCATGAATGAAATGAAGAAATTGAGAAAATTTACTATTTAGAATGAAATTAAAAACCATTTTTGAATAAAGTAAATGAATAAACAGTATCAGAAAGTTATGAATTGTTTTTAAAAATCCCTTTATCTGGAAAATTGGTAATTAATATACAATGGACTTTCTAGGGTTTCTATTTTTTTTTTTGTTTTCTCATTTTCGTTTTGATTCTTCTTTTCTCGACGGAGTCACTTAAGATTATCTGGTGTTTCTACTTTATTGACGGATCTTTTGGTCACATATTCCCGACAGAAAGATTTTTATACATTGGAAACAGTATAGTGAGACAAGGTCACATGTGCTTTCAACAGAAAGCGACTTCGTGAATGATACAGGTAGAAATTTCAAAGTTTTCATTTACATTGAAGTAAATAGTGTGAAGTGTCTATGCTATGTCGATAGCACAAAAGACGTACATTCAATACATTTGTATTTAAAAATATGTGAGACTTAATGAACTAAACTAAAAACAATTAACCTAATGTAACAGCAAACGTTGACGAAATTGTGATGAATTACTATTGAGGTCGAAGTGCTCGGCAAGCTCGTTGAAGCGACCAATCATCGCTAAAATCGGACTATTATCAGCGTAGTTAGCATTATGCATTTCGAAGTGTAGCAATGTCCGAGGGCGAAGAACACGGGTTGGGGCATAGAGGTTGATTTGTCCAAGGAGATCGGGAACATCACACTCAGACAACGGAAGCTTTGATATGAAAATGGCCTGCGAAGCGTGTCTACGTTCTCGCAAAGTATGTAGTCCTAATAGTTTGCAACGGTTCTCATATGGTGGAAGATTCAAAGGATCATTCCAAGGCAATTGACGTAAAGTATATCGCATCAATTTGCGCTGGACAGCTTCAATCATTTCACTCCACGTTGCATGGCAATGTTTGCCAATTCCAACTAAGAGCGCACCAATGAGTAATATAAAGCCTTGAAACACTAATGGCATATTTGTTTTTGACAGTGCACTACACCGGTGTAGTCGGTGCTACACTCATTCAAACTTGGGTGTAATCAGTCTATCTCTTTCTTTGCACTACACCGGTGTAGCACCAAGAAAAAACGAAAACGCTATAAGGATCCTGGAATCCACTGGAAATTTTGAACATAAAACCCAGCAAGCGATTCGCTTTGTCAATGGTCACTGATAAGTGATTACTATAAGTTAGCCTTTCATCAAGAATAACGCCTTGATCCTTTACGTGGTCAACGCATTGAAACTGAGTTCCAGCAATGTTGTAGTTGAAATTAAGCATGTCTCTTGTACGATGAATACAGATGACAAAATATTTACTAACACTAAGAATCAACATGTTTCTTTGACACCAGTTGTTAAATGTATCAATGAGACACTGTAATTCACTGTAGTTAACGTCCAAAAGGGGGTAACCCACAATTCACATGTTCTTTCCTTATCTCTCGTTTTAGAGTTGTAGTGTATTTGGCAAAGTTGTTGCATTGCATCCAGCGCTTCATTTGATCAATTCATATTAGTTCGAAATTTCGTCGCCAGGGCGGTGCTATTATCCACTTTTTAATGGAACAAAATAAAAAGATAGTGTCTACGACAAAGTTGTATGTTTGGTAATTATAAGTATATCTTCTGAAGATACTAACTTTGTAGGTTCTACAAGTTTTGAAATATGACACATTTTTGAAAACATCTGGAGTAAATTTTTTAACCAAAACATGCTCTATCTCCATACATACAGGACCTACAGAGTTTGCTTCTTCAGAAGATATACTTAAAATAATAGGACCCACATTAGAGTGACAAGAAAAAAATGACCCCTATCGGCCCACTCTTGATTCGATTCCTAGTCCCACCAGGAGTACTTGCACCAAATTTGAAACAAATCGGACAAGTCTAGCTACCGGACCAACGTGCCTGAAGTTTGTATGGGATTTTTTGACAATTTACATGTAGAAAACCTACTAACTCGCATTTTTGCCGCAAGGTGGCACTGTATGTATCTCAGTACCACTGTAAGTGAAAATAAGAAAGACAATTTAATTGTCTACAACTTTTCCGAAGACTGCTAGTGAATACGGATTTGTTAAAAGAAGTTATTAAGCTTTTAGTGAAGTGATGTCTGAGTCAGTTTTGCATGGGGCCTAGCAGTGCATGGTTGTGTATCAGTACTCGATTTGCGCGAACTAAACATTTTTGTGTAATAACCATAAGATTTAGCTCTATGGTATATTCAGAAGAATTGTAGTAAATAAGACGAGCCATGTATTGGTTACAACGTTTTAGTTCCAAATTTCATTACGTAGAGGGCGCCAACACTAACTTTTCAACGGAAAGAGATAGAAATTAGGTGTCTTCCACAAAGTTGTAGAACAGGCATTTTTCAATAATTCTTCCGAACATCGTGATAGTCTATCTCTCTTCTATGAAAAGTTAGTGTTGGCGCCCTCTATGCGGTCACAGTTGGAACTAAAATTTTCCAAACAAAACATAACTCGTATTATGTCTTATAATTCTTCTGAACATACTTTTGGGCTAAACCTATCGATTATTTCACAAAAATGCATAGTTTGTGGGAATCGATTACAGATACACAACCATGCACTGCTAGGCCCCACGCAAAACTGACTCAGACATCACTTCGTTCAAAGTTTAATAACTTCTTTAAACAAAGCCGGATTCACTAGCAGTCTTTGGCAAAGTTGTAGACAATTAAATTATCTTTCTTATTTTCACTTACTGTGATAATACGATGCATTCACTGCCACCTAGCGGCAAAAATTAGAGTTAGTGGGTTTTCTCCATGTAAATTGTCGAAAAATCCCATACAAACTTCAGGCACGTTGGTCTGATAGCTAGACTTGTCCGATTTGCTTCAAATTTAGTGCAAGTACTCCTGGTGGGACTAGGAATCGAATCAGGGGTGGGCCGATTGCGTTTTCAAAAATTCATTATTTTCCTGGGCAGTCTAACCCACATTTTTCTCGAAGACTCCACATTTCTATCTAGCTTTATTAAAAAGTTGAAAACAGCGCCGCTCTAGCGATTGAATTTCGAAATAGTATGATTCAGCCAAATAAAGCGTTAGGTGCCATACTTTTCCGAAGACACCAAAAATCTATAACGAAAAATAATAATTAATTTCACGTTTTTCCTTTCTGTTATAAAAAGGCTGATTGCATACTTTGAAAACCGATTTTTATCCGAGGTCCGGAGGGCTGAGTCGCTTATACCATTCGACTCAGTTCGTCAAGTTAGGCCAATGTCTGTGTGTGTGCGTGTGTATGTATGTATGTGACCAGCAAATGCACATCGGTTACTCAGAGATGGCTGAACCGATTTTTTTCAAACTTAGCCTCAAATGAAAGGTAAAACGTTCTCATAGACTGCTATTAAATTTCATTTAATTTCGAAGATTGACGCAACTCTCCGACGGCAGCAGCAGGATTCCGTGCCGGACGATGCTGTGCGGACCATATTGTCACGCTTCGTATCATCCTGGAGCAAGTCAATGAATTCCAAGAGTCTCTACTTAGTGTTCATCGACTACGAAAAAGCTTTCGACCGTCTCAATCATGAAAATATGTGGGGAGCCCTGAGACGCAAGGGAGTCCCTGAGAAAATCATCTCACAGAGGAGTAACTGAGGTCAAATCCTGGCCATAATTATTTTCTAGTCGTATAAAAAAAATTATTAGTGGAAAAGGAAGAAGGGAAGGGACGTTTGTGCACGTATTCGTAGAGATACATTTTTCCAAACATAGTATCTGGCCCTACAGCATTTTGGTGTACCCCTAAATTAGTGAAAAATTCAAAATTTTCAAATCGCTTGGTTTTTGTGGATCGGACAAGTCCGGAAGAGTTTGTATGTTTTGTAATACTATTTCAGAAATTTTGCCGGATCTAGCCGTTTATTTTTTAGAGTTGGTGCAACACTACTATTTTCAGTTAGTTTTAGACTGAAGCTATACAAATGGTTGTGTTCAACTACGTTTGCAATAATATTATCTTATTTAATACAGTCATCATCACTAGAAAGCGATATTGCTGGATATATAATGAAAATTAACAAAAAAAACCCTTAAAATATCACCATTTCGCATCAATGTAAAAATTCTTTAACAATTTTCGACATATTCATAATTTTGCCACGTTATATAGGGTAGGCTTCTAGGTATGTAAAAAAATATAACGAAGCGAAAAATCAAAAAAAAAATGGTTATTGGCCAGGAATTTGTTCTAGTTACTCCTCTGTGCATCGGGCTAATTGAAGCATAGTACGAGGCATTTTCGTGCAGAATACTCCACGATGGTGTCTTGTCTGACCCCATCCGGGTCGTGGCTGGAGTTAGGCAAGGATGTATTCTATCACCGCTACTGTTCCTCATCGTAATCGACGAGATCCTGATAGGATCGATTGACCGTGAACCAAATCTTGGGTTGCTGTGGCATCCAATTACTATGGAGCATCTGAATGACTTTCGAGTTGGCTGATGACGTTGCTCTCCTAGCTCAACGGCACTCTGACATGCAGAGTAAGCTTGATGATCTTGCCGATCGCTCCTCAGCAGCAGGTCTCAAAATCAACGTCAACAAGACCAAATCGTTGGATATAAGCACGGTCAACCCTTCCAGCTTTCCGGTACCTGGATAGCGACAGAAATTCAGGAACTAAAGTGCAGGTGGATCGGCCACACTCTGCGCAGGGGCGGAAACGAAATCTGCAAGCAAGTGTTAGACTGGAACCCAGCAGGACATCGCAGCAGAGGCAGACCCAGCCTCAACAATAAAAGAAGTTGACGAAAGTTTGACCTGGAAGCAGGTCAAGGCGGTGGCGGGCAATCGCCCAGGTTGGCGATCTTTCACAACGGCCCTTTGCACTACCAGGGGTGCGCAGGAATAAAAGTAGTAATAGTAGTAGTTAATTTCGATTTCCGGTTCCGGAGTTAAAGGTTGAAGAATGTGGTCACTGGTCATTAGAGTGGCTCGCGGTTGTATGGGAAAACTTGAAAATGATTTAAACTAGCGGGCACAGCACTTTTTGAGTTTCTTTTGTGGTCCCAAATGCCTGTGCAAAATTTGGTAGCGGTTGATTGCTTCCCGGGTTTGCGCATTGCGTTCAAAGTTTGCATGGGATTTTATATAGGGAAATCAATTATTTTGCATTTACGTTAATAAAGATCGCTATTTCACTGAATATGAAGAACCAGCTTTATAAAACTATAGTTCAAACCTTGATTATCAACTTTGTCGTAGGCTGTAGCTAGCTAAGAGTTTTCAAAAAATTGTTATAATGATTTTAAAACTTATGATAAAATCCAAATGCAGAAATTGATTACTTTTTCCAACACTGCCGGTGCACCACCGACATCGACATTAAAAACTTAAATAAATGAGAATATATTCATCGATAAGATAAGACGTGACAATCGGCTTCTTATTTTTCCTTCGACATTCTTCTTTTCGCACAGGAGCTGGACCATTCTGACGTAAAATGGGAACAAAAACGCCCCCCCCCCCTATTGTCACGTCTTGTCTTAGATTCATCGTTCAGACTTGGTACCTTTGAATGAAATGTTTAGAATGGATTTCTGAATAACATAGACGTAGTCAGAAAATGAAGAGGGGGGAGGCTTGTGAACTCCCCAGTCCATTTTTAGGTTGTTTTGTATAAGACAAAGAATCATTACGTCCTTGTAAACGTCAACGACTGAACTTTCGTAATATTTTAATAGACCCAAATATGAATAATACTACAATCTTTGTTGTGGGTAATAACATTTACAATATTTAGAATTTACACCTACAAATTGATTTGTTGTTTTTGCTTGAGGCAACAAAAGCTAACTTAGGTCTGGAAATCGCGTTGGGTTCTAACCTGAAGTATATTTCTGGTTCGCCAACATCACCTCTGTTTTGCGTAAACCTAACTCAATTTCATAAAAAAACGCTTGTTTGAAGTAACTATCCTGGTTTCCTTCCTAGATTCTCAAACGAAAACGTCACTAGAAACAATTCCGAGGCTTCAAGGAATCTTAGGATATGCATTTTTTTAAATTCTGACTACAAACGGCTAAGAAATAGGGTTTTAAAATATTATAAATTTTAAATGAGATAACAGTAGAACCCTTAAATAGTAGCACTCAAACACGTAAGATTAATTTTTAATTCGGCGGTATAAACCTGCGTTGAAGATGTGCTCCTTATGTTATACTAAACTATCTAAAAAGGGAATTGGGGAGTACACAAGCCACACCCCCTCTTCTTTTCATTTTCTGACTACATCTATGTTATTCAACAATTCATTCTGAACATTTCATTCAAAGATACCAAGTTCCTGCGATGACTGTATTCTCATTTATTTAACTTTAAAGTATCGGTGTCGTGGTACACTGACAGTGTTGGAAGAAATAATAAATTTCTGCATTTGGATTGAACCGTAGGATTTAAAATCGTTATAACTATTTTTTGAAAACTTGTAGCTAGTTACCGTCTTCGACAAAGTTGTTAACCAAGGTTTGAACTATAGTTTTATAAAGCTGGTTTTTCATATTGAATGAAATAGCGATCTTTATTAACGTAAATGCAAAATAATTGATTTCCCTATATAAAATCCCATACAAACTTTGAACGCAATGCGCACACCAGGGAAGCAACCGATCGCTCCCAAACTTTGCACAGGCATTTGGGACCACAAAAGGAACTCAAAAAGTGCTGTGCTGAAAAATGTCATATGCGAGCCACTGGATTTGGATTTATAGTTTTAGCTCACTAATGCCCAATCAAATCCACGTTGACTACATTGGACACCTTCGGCGGAACTGGAAGCTTCGGGAAAGAGGCTAAGTTCATGAATTGAATTCACATCTGCTTCTCAGAAATGTCTAACTCGATTTTCACAAATTTAGTCTCAAACGAAAGCTACAGCATTTAATACTATTGAATGCTATTAAATTTACTTTAAATCATAGTTTCATATAATAAAATTAAGTATAATCTGGTTTTACCAATCCTAAGGTGAAGATTGAAAATAAAATGATAAAATATAAAAGTATTAAAATTAAAATTGGGAAGTCGGAGCATTTTCAAAAGTGTAAAAGTACTGTAATAAAAACGGAAAACAGTACCATAAGATAAAAATAGTGAATCAGTAAAGCAATAGCTTATTCCAATGAAATTTAAAAAGCGAGAATAGTGAACGAGAATTTAAAATGAATGGAAAAAGCAATATTTATTAACGGCGAAAAACTTAACATTGACCAAAATAGAGCTGGAAAGCCATCCTTACTAGACCATCACACGCTTATCAGATACATTGAATACTGGTACCCTTTGATTGTGTACAGTGTTTCGCTCGAACGGCACTTCAGAAGTCCAGACGCCAGACAATCTTCTGGTACTTTACAAACAGCGACGGAAAGGGTTTTCGTTCAACTCCATCAAGCTAGACTACGCGTAGTTTATGAAAGGATTAAAGTCCAACATCGGCAGTCAACTGTGGTGCGTTCAATTATATTCAGAGCGAAGCGGTTCAAAGTAGCACGGTCATTTTTTGTTTCACCCATGTGGAATAACATAATGCAGTCTGTTTTTTCGACAACAGTAAAATAAGTTGTCAAAATTTCTACAGTTGCGTTCTCGGGTACGATAAAATTTTAATTGGTATGAAAATTTAACATTTGAATACAAAATGCGAAAACCATATTCATGCTTATGTAATTTCGTTTGCATCAAAAGTTTTTGAAATTGAATTATCAAAAAAGCAATATTATTAAGGAATATTTATTTGTTTTTCCAAAACATAAATGTTCATCGAATTGATAACAGAATTCAGCTATTCTCCTTATGTGATGTAATAAAATTCAAATATTGCATCTATGATTCCGTGTCTCAAATGTTACTTCCAACAGTTTTCAACGATTCAGAGATAATCCCTGACATAACAAATAAAACGAAAAATTACCCATCGTATCTCGGAGAAAGTAGAATTCTCAATAAATTAATCAGCTGATGTATTAATTCTTAATTATTCTTTTCATATGAATGCGAAGCGCTATATAGCCTTTTACAGTTGCCTCTTTATTACTTTCTGTTTAATCTAAGTGAATCTAATTCAGGCTAGAACACAAAGATTAGGTTCCAATCACGCAGAACCAGCACGAATTAATGTTGCTAAGTACAATCTCGAAACAAAAAAAAACACATTCGATGACGTCGTTAAGGATGTGCTTAATCTTTCCGAAAATAAACGCCACAAGTCTCTTGTCATTTGAACTGTGGAAAATTTTCGAGCACGACGATGATGAAAAAAATCAGCACTGTCCATCTACATGTGTTACACAAGTGTGCAAAAGCCCCTATCCAATCACTTGGAACATTTCAAAACAGCGTGCCCCAGCAGTATTCGACGGAACCTTATCGGAGCATTGAACCATTAGTCACGATAAAAACCGTTTCACAGCTGATGAAATACCCAACCTGGTGTCCACGAAAATTTAGCGCCGAACAGTACAAAAATCATCCAAATCGGACGAAAACTAATCACTATAATCGGCTTGTTAAGTTTCAAATGAATGATTCAGTGTCGACGATTGACACTCTAGTACTTCGTTCATGTTAAACGAGCCCACACAACGCAGGAAGATCCCCTAGAAAAAGCAATCCCAACTACGACGGAGGCCTGATAAGCGGAAAAAGCGCTACACACATCGAGCTCCCTGTATTTAATAAAAATAAACGCCAAACGAGCACGAGCGAAAACCTGATAGCGTTCCAAAACCCAAACAAAATCCGGCTTGCTCCGGAATGCGGCTATTCGTTGAACTCTGCCGAACCGGTGGCGGCAGTCGGTGGAATCTCTACAGAACAGCCATCGAAAGAAAAAGCAGAATCATCCATACTAAAGCGGGAGGATGGCGCGCAAAAGACACTTGATTACATACTGACTGGATCCGCAATGCTCAGTTGCAGCGTAATTACGCATTCACACGTTAATCAGTTTCCGATCACATGCACCGATCAGAGCGCTTCTGTTGGATCCACTCGGTCGGACAACGTACCGAGAGCCGGCAGACCTTTTATGACCCTTGACGATGGCTCGTAATCATAAATCATTCTCCGCAATCCAGATCTTGAATCCGAGAGTTTCACCACTACATCAGTTCATGTGTAGAAATGTCAAACACTTGACACAATGTGTCAAAATCCTCCTGCCTGGGAGGCCCACTAACTGCGCCATAACCCACCCGAACTATATGTAGTGCCAAGGAAAATGTTTACTTGCACGTCTCGCCGTTGAGTTCCCCTAACAAGTTTGATTAGTAAACAACCAACCAACTTCCTCCGCCGGCCCCTCATACTTTTGCTCTTTCAAGGGTAAACATAGACAGCTGGAACAGTTACAACTGTCATTGATAAGAATGTATTCCCGCCGCCGCCGTTTATTCGGACTGTTTGAAGTGCAGACTAAAGATGAAGCGTATCCCACAACTCAATTTAAATGCGTAATGTCCTAGAAGCGCTTACTGGACAAGATTCTTAATTTTTGATAACCTTGATCTGGTTTAATACGCGCCAGACTAGCTAAGTTTCTCGGAACAGCGTTAGAATATACCCAACACAGGAACATGACGGAAACCAAACAACGTGAATCATATTCCCAAGCGAACTAACCATAGACTTCGTACGTTCGACGTCTTTATTGTTTGTCTTTGGGTAAAGCATCGATTAAAGTTAAGATTTCTTTGGAAGAATTGTTCCTATAAATATCATCACAATCAGCGAAGATTTCAAACTGTTGTTGGAGAAATCTGCCATCTACATTTGAGCAGATGAGATGATACAATCCCACATCTTCTAAGTGTAGGAAACCGACCAATTTTTGCAAGGTCTGGGAGAGAGTAGGTGTTAGCCGTAACGCTTTGCTCTGAAAGAATTTTGCATGAGCAATATATATCTTTGATCATTTTCATGTCACCCTCAATGTGATAACATATTATAATCCTAAATGTACAGACTGGGACTAGGATTGTGGTACCGGTAATACCGGTACCGAAAATCCCGGGAATACCATTTTTGGTACCGTAATACCGGTACTGAACAAAAGTCAGTACCGGTATTTTCGGTACCATACATTTTTTTAAGAAAATTATTTGGGCTCTCTAGGGGGACCTTTTTCAAAATATCGGTCTGCAAGATGACTTTTAATTATATTAATTACCTTCTAGATAAATCGTTGAGCTAACACTTTTGTGGGGGAATGAGGTGGGGTCATCATCATAATAATTCTAGAAGTTAAACATTACTAGCTCCCGTTGTACTGAACGGTACGTTTAAATTCCTGCACTATTTTGTCGAAATTAAATTTTAACGATCTTGTACTAAATTTCAAAATATTCACATCTAGCGTAAGAGACGTAAAAATTTGCTGTTTTTATATTATTAGCGACATTCTGATTGGTTTCTATTATTCACTGGGTGGCGCGTAATCAGACTATGGTCTAAGTCATGTCTGTATTTGGTTTGCTCTTAAACCTTTATCTATAAAAGAACGAACAGCGATTTAGTAGCTAAAAATTTTGGACTTGGTGAACTGCTTCAAATGAGGTGATTTGTAATTATTGGTGATCGGAAAATTCAGCAAAACTCCATAGTTTACAGGAAAGCAAGAAACCTTGGGATGCATTAGAGAATAATAGGCAAACGCCATAAAGGTCGAAACCAATTTACAGAAAAGCAAGAGAGGAAATGCGACCAACCTGCTCTGATTTACTACCATTTTGGCTTTGATTTACTTATGTTTATATAGTTTCTTACATTTACCATCTGTTGAAGTCGACGAAAGTCGCACCGCTTACCAGTTATTGATTTCAAAGTGGCTTACATTTCGTAATAAAAGAAGGTGCCGCATACGAAAAATATCTTCTGCTGAAATGAGTCATGCCATTCCGAAGCAATTAAAAACAATAAACATGTTTTTGATCAGCACAAATCAATCATGTGAGAATAAGGTCGTCTGCTTGAGCATTTAATTTTACTTTGAAGCTTTTTTCGTTTTTTTTAAATATTCGATCACCGGTACTTTACCGGTACTACCGGTACTGAGGGCTTCAGTACCGTAGTACCGGTTCTCGCCAAAAAGAGTCGGTACTGCGAACCCTAACTGGGACCTCTTTTTGGAAAACTTGGCGACTAAATTACATGGATATTTACCAACAATTAGTCAACTAGACGACTCAGATAACGTCGCGGATACGACTAACTCATTTATAGTAGCATTCTATGAAGAAGCTTGTCCTCTTCGCATTGTGGTGGTGGAGGGCTGACCTTGAAAGAATGAAGAACGATATGAGGTGAGCTTGGCACCAGCGTCAGCGGGATAGCACCAGCGCTTCCAGGTCAGCTCGTAGTACATATAAGAAATGTCGTAGGTCTGCAGAGCGGGCTTAAAACCTATGCGCTACTATCTCTAGTCTGAACGAGGTCAAATAAAATTCTCTCAAAATCAAAAGATGTTCAAATGAAATGATGGAGTATCGATTCGGAGCTGAACAATGTTCACAGATCTCATTCTGGTGCTTTGGAATCGTGGGCGTTAGTACGCGCATTGGTTACTACTGAATCGGTCAAGTGGGCAGTTAATAGCTTTGCTCCATACAAATCGCCTGCAAAACATGTATGTATTTTTTCCCGTGCTGCAAAAGGAATTTGGCATTCTCAAGCATGCCTTGAAAAAGAGTATGTTTGCCAATCTTAAATTGGTTATGGAATTTGCGTTTCGACTTCGTCTAATCAAAATCCGACGCTAACTTAGTGACAGAACTAAGCTAGCACCGGATTGACGCTAACTCCAAAAAACGGAGACACAATTTGTGTTCCTGAGCAAACCCCTAGTCAAGCGTGGTGTCCAGCAAGAAAAGGAGCTCATTTTAAGGTTGAACTAATGAAATCGAAACAATTTGTTTGGCTTAGCAAGCCAATGCAAGATGCACTATGCTATATTGCTCCTTAGTGGAGAACAATTTTGGTAAAAACTTCTCAATTAAGGAGAAAGTTGTTTAAAACCAAACCGCGCGAAGAGCACAAAATCTATAACTAAATTGGCTATGAAATTTACGTTTCGACTTCATCTCATCAGAATCCGACACTAACTTGGAACCAATCTTGCTGCCGGAAGTGTTTCCCAGAAATAACTGTTAGATTTATTCCCAAAAGGGAGCGCTCAAGCTGTGAAACATTCAACAGTTTTGGGCCTATTAGCTTACGTTCTTATCTTTTAACAGATTACAAACGGAACGGAACGGATAATCGATCATCAGGAACGCTAGTATAGTTTAATGTCCACTGCATAAAATGCAACAGGCATATCAGTGTGGGAAATCCAGGATCACTCTGCTTCGCAATATTGTTTACAACATTGTAAAGGCCTTCTTGCCCAATCAATCTAGCTTGGGTGTATTTATAGATATTAATAGTGCTTCAAATCTAATCTGGAAACGACGCACTTTCATGGAGCATCAGCATGTGTCTCTGGTAGGATAAACGCAATGCTTAGTAATCACATTCTTTGCTCGTCACAGAGGCAGGCAGAGAAAAGAAAACTGAGTATTTGGAACTATCCTCAGAGTGGCGTTCTATCACCTTTTCAATGGAAACTGGTTGCCGATGGCTTATTGAAGAAGCTTAGATTACTCACCTACAGGTTTACTGACGATTACCAAAGCCTAATTGCTGGACTTTGCATCGGAACAACCTTTGACTTAATTCTGAACTACTTTGTGCAGATCAAGTCATGTTATATTGGATTCAAAACTGAGCTGATCTACTCACATTGAGTTTAGAGTCCAAGAAAGCGTGCATGGTCTTCGGGCAGTGCAGACGAACTTGTAGAATGACCTGGAGCCTCAAACCCAAATACATCTATTGGATTTACACGACAATTTTGCGTCCAATACTGTCATACTGAAGCCTTGTGCGGTGGCAGAGGGAAGATTTAATGACGGTCCTGTCAAAGCTAAACTATTTGCGAATAAGGCCGCTCATGGCGTTGACTGGTGCTTTCACCACAAGTCGGACTGCTGTCCTTGAGGCCCTTATAAATTCTACTTCCTTACTTCTCCTTCCCCTTTCCTTCCGCTCTGGAAATGATGAGAAGACACGGCAAGCTACAAATTCCCGATTATATACGGGGAACGTGCCATTTAAGCCAATCTAATTCTGATTCCTTATTGTCATTCAACAATAACGCCTCGGAATTAGAATTCAACTTCTTGAAGAATCTGCCTGACATTGCGAAAAGGTTCCTTAAGGGTAACATTGTCCCCCGTGACTGTAAGCAAGTGAAGGTCATCGCCAATTCGAATTTAGGAAAACCAGTCTCCGATCACAACTCGTACCGAACGATTGCAATACTCTGCTTTATGCTAGCAAAGAGTAGATAGCATTAGTTTTTTGGACATTAAGGGGGCTTTTGATTCAGTTTTTATCAATATTCTATCAGAGAAGATGCATCAGTATAATCTTTCACCGATTTTAAACAACTTTTCGCTAAACGTGTAGTCTGAAAGGAACATACATTTTTCGCATGGTGATTTAACAACATCGCGATTCAGCTACATAGGTCTTCCCCAGAGCTCCTGTCTAAGTCCCTTCCTCTACCTTTTTACGCGAATTACAGAGACCATTGTCTCGTCAATTCATGCACATAAAGACAACTTGTAGACGCAGGGGTGGTCACTGTTACAGAACCCAAAGCTGTTTATTGGCAGATTATTGCAAGATATTTTGGACAAGTTGTCTACTTGGGCTTTTCAGTTGGGTATCAAGCACTGTTTGGAAAAAAAACTGAACTGGTCGTTTTTTCTATAAAACGTGAGCCAGCGCAACTCCTGCTTCTATTAATGGGACTAAGATCAATCAGGTATTCTTATCTAAATAACTCGGGATCTGGTTCGACTCTAAAAGTAACTGGAGATGTCGGATTGGGTATCTGAAACAGAAATACCAACAAAGGAACAATTTTGTCCCGTTAATAACTGGAACACGGTCTATACGATTTCAAGACAAATAGACCATCCAAACCTGTCTTGAAAGGGTTACCGCAAAGTTTGGACGAAATATCCAATGAACCAAAAAAATTACTAGGCTAGGCTCCTTCACAAGTTATTCTTAAGAAGAGAAAAGCTAACGGCTCTAATGCGCCACAAAGCTCCAGAATTATTCAGGAGCTTAATTTAATTCACTTTAAATAATATTAGGTTAATAATTTGAAAGCTTGAGAACATGGGGGTAGAATTCAAAAGCTGACCCATTGGTGTCGATACCAAGATTTTGTGTACGGCACTAAAAATTGTAATTCCAAACGTATGATTTGTTGTGATAATTCGCATCTAAATGATGATTGTGCGTCATCTTATGTTTCAGTGGCAGCTGAAGCGGCAAAAAGAACGAAAACTAGCCCTCCTCCAATTTCATCGCCACACGCCACTTTATTTGCTCCAATCTATCTAGGTACCGTTACGGAAGAAAAATTGTTTTTTTGCAGCAATCAATGTTTCTATCGATGACTGCAATGCTAAATTCTACTTCCATGTTTGCACTCCTCCAATTTCATCTACACACGCCACTTTATTTGCTCCAATGGATCTAGATAGCATTATGGAAGAAAAATTGATTTTTTGCAGCAATCAATGTTTCTATCGTGTTACCGTCGAGGCAATTCAATTAAATAAAAAAGCATAATTAAAATAAAGAACAAAAAAATGTTACATGTTGTGTTTGTGTTTAGGATTAAAAAAATATAATTATACACGTATTAAAAATAATAAAACTTACCTTAGTTTAAAATCAAAAATCACACTCTAGGAACAAAATTTAATAGACAGTTAGGAGATAGATAAAACAAAATTTGTTAAAACACATTTACAAGATTCAACCCTGTTGTTGCTACCAACGTAATAAAAAGGATAAGACTGTCGGAGTCGAAAAGGGAATAAGAAAAGGGAACTAAAAAAAGGGAAAAAGAAAGGGTTCTGAGCGAAGGGAAAGGTCTATTCCGGTGCAACCATTCGACGAAGCACATCATCGAAGTTTTTTGACGAAGATTTTTAAAAGTGAAAATTAACACCGCAGTTGAATAATTAGTTATTCACCACGGTTCAAACTACCAACGATTCGGTGGAAAATAGATACGAATCAGGTACGTTGGGTCGATTAAGACCAACCCCGAGTTCTAAACTAAAACCCAGTAGCAAGCTAACCTTCCTTTCCGCGTGGCGGACTAACTACCCATAGGACCCGAAAATCTAGCCTGAAAGCTCTAGCTGCGGTTAGCAGAAGCGAGAATCCGCCCAGAGACAAACCCGTGGGAACCGATCGGTCCGGAAAGACGATCACGGGACACTCGAGGAAGGAATTCGTCCGACACGTGTATAGCGAAGCACGAACTCCAAGCAGGCACACGACGACTAACAGCCAGCGATCGTCGAGAACCACGCGGGCGGCGACGACCGCTACAGCGTATTCCAGCTTCTCCCACCCAGCGATCTACATAACGTCACAGCGTAGATCACTTCCCGCCTTCAACATCACCATCACGAGCAGCATCAGCAGCAGCCGGCCGGCCAACATACACGCCACACCAGACACATTGTAAGTCGTTAGGGAATAAAAGTGTTACATTGAAAAAGAGTTGTTTTACGTTCCTTCCCGGTCCCTTAATCAGCATCTTTATTGAAGAGCCGACCCTGAGAGCAAGCGTGCTACTCACGATCGAGCTAGAGGCCCGAAAAAGAAGGCTGTTGCAAAGCCCAGCCTCGCTAGATCCCCGTGGCTTGACCAGGGATCGAGGTCCTTGCACGGTTAACCCTTCTGGACCGTAGAGTAACAATCGATAACTGTAATGCTAAATTCTACTTCCATGTTTGAAACTTTTCAAACTGGGTGGAAATTTGCTAACAAAATTGGAATAAATTTAAAGTATAAAAATGACTTTAAACAATCATTTAAGGAGAGGGTAAGGGTTTCAGCGTGAAAAAACACTTTTTTGCGATTTTTTTAGATATTTGGGTGAAGCGAATTGATCAAAACTTTTGAACATTATATTGTAACATTTTCAAAACTGTAATTTTTGTACGCAAAAATTTCGACAAGCGACTCAGTAACGAAGCTTTTGTGGAATGTCTCTGGAAAAAACACGATTTGCGGAGTTAACGACTATTCAAGAACTACTTAACCGATTTATTTAAAACTACACATTCTATGTAAAAAATACCTAACCCCTAGGTTGAACAAAGAATGTGTAGGGGAGAGAGGGTAACAATGAAACACATTTTTTCTACAATTTAATTTTGATGATAATACATGTTATTTGTGTAATCAAAAGTGATACATAGTGCCACTATGTTGTTAACTAATACATATATTTTTTTCCAGCTGGTAAAATTCACGGGAAATAACATTTTTTGGATAATAAACAGTTGGTGGTAAAATGTATCAGTGTGCCCCATGGGTAGGAACTATGAAACACGATGTCATCTATAGTGAAATATTCTACTTATAAATTTTATTCTTTTGTTTTGACGAAGAATGATCCTAACGCTTTGAATTAAAGTTATATTGAGGCGAAAATCGTTTGTTTACGAAAGAATCCACTATATCATCGCGTAACATCGAACCACCATATATGCATATTAGCTGCAATCCTGAAATAAGAGACAATTTCTACAAAATTTGGCCAAATTTACTAATTTTGCACTATATGAGTAGTATTTAGTGTGGAAAATCGGAACCCATTGACATTTTGAGATAGACCACAAAAACAAACAAAAATCACTGTTCCCCATACGCCATCGTTTCACAGTTACCCAATGGGTCTATTCATGAAAATTGTGAAATCACACAGAACCATGAGTAGTTACCAAAAAACTTTGTTCGCGGCAAATGTTGAGCATAAAATTTGCTATAAATAGCAATAGACTAAACATTTATTCAATGAATGGTAATTCATAAAGATGGAATAATGTTTATCATTGCAAATTTACTCTGGCTATCACAAAACAAACAAATATCCATTAAAAGAGATAGAGTTAGCAGATCTCTTCCAAAATATAGCAACACGTGTAAAGAATTAGAAATTGTGAAATATGAGGGAATTAGACGATTGCGATCATGCATTGTGATTTTATT
The DNA here is from genome assembly GCF_030247195.1 of Topomyia yanbarensis. Classification (NCBI taxonomy): domain Eukaryota; kingdom Metazoa; phylum Arthropoda; class Insecta; order Diptera; family Culicidae; genus Topomyia; species Topomyia yanbarensis. Next base: position 323,343,962 of record NC_080672.1, on the reverse strand, counting down.
GCGAATGTTTCATAGTTCCTGCTGATCCACTGTTACCCTCTCTCCCCTATGCAAAATTTTTTACGCTATTTTTCTCGAAAAATTCCGCCATTTTATGAGTAAAAAACTTCCTTTATTATTATTTATTTAGGCGATTTACAAATAGAATATGTATACAAAGTTTGAAATAAAACGGCTGAGTAGTATTTGAACGGCAGTTAACACCGCAAATCGTGTTTATTTTTCAGAGACGTCCTACGAAAAGCTTCGTCATCGAGTTGCTTATCGATATTTTTGCAAAGAAATATTACAGAATCTTACTGAAATAATACACTATACTATACAAAAGTTTTGATCAATTTGCTTCACCCAAATTTCTAAAAAAATCACAAAAAAAGCGTTCTTTTCACATTGAAGCTCTTACCCCTCCTTTAATAATAATTAATTGAATCATGGAAACAATAGAGTTGTGAAGACATTTAATGTATCAACCCGCGAACGACAATTCAATGTTGGCAATGATAAATAGAACACAAACAATAACTAATTCTCAAAGCTTTCACATACACGGAAAACCAGTTTCACATCATCCTTTCCAACAAAAAGTATTACAGTGTCAGCTAGTTCAGCAAATCGCCTTATCGTGAGTACTTCACTCTTCGCCACTTGTCTACTCTATCTGGTAGGATGTGATTTTTTTCTATACGGTTCAGAGTTTGAAAAGGTACCGGTTCGAACCAGATAGGAAACATTTTTTCAACACACAAATCACCGTCCGCGGGACTCCTCATAATAATTAGAATAGAACTATTACGTTGCCTGCATTCTTGGACTCTCCCATACCAGCGCACATTCGTAGATTATACTGGTTTGTTTCGTTCGGCAAGATTGCTCATTTGCGCGATGCGTGCCACATAGCCACGATTTGGTGCAATAACTTCCACGCAGAGGACTTATCAGGATTTACAACGTGGCAAGTGCAAAGGTGATTTTTTACTAGAGAAGCTTTAGAAATCACTGTACGATAGGGCCGGCATCAACTCTAGCTTTAAGAGTATATTTCCATAAAATACTCTGGCATTAAAAATCCTTCGTTCTCAATTAAATACTAGGGCAAAGTAAAGCCTTAGTAATGTATACAATACCAGGACAGACTACGCCGATAACTCTAATATTGTACAAGACAGACGCAGGACTAGTAGATACGACATAGTGCACCAGATTAGGGCTTGCCTGTGATAGGTTAATGAGTTCTGTTTTAATCAACACCCTACCCATTTGAAGCCGTTGGCTAGTGTTGCGTCTGTCATCTTCGTTCACTGCATTGCATTGGCTCAAATGGTAGTGCGATATTGAAGCATCCGATTCGAGTTTCCGTTGCGATCAAATAGGAGTATTTCACCATTCTAGCGCCATTTTTGTTATTATACTGATTCTTAAAAAAGATGTCGATGCCACATTAAGGACTGTCCATACATTACGTAACGCAAAAATCGTAAATACTTCATACCCCCCTCCCCAATTACGTAACAAATTCATCAAAACAAAAAAATTTCTTCGGTAAAACATGTTACGTAACGTTCTAGCTTACTAATTTAATGAATGGTCCATCGATTGTAGACCACTTAATTATAAAATAGTGCGATATCCTCTCTAAAAGCGTCAAAATGGACTCGTTAGCTTTCCTTTGTTATGCTTTAATGATTTTGAAAAATTTAGGTCAGCTATTAGTTTTGATAAAGCATATCTAAATTTAGTTAGGTTGAACTGTACAATGTACATTTTCACAAAAAAGTTAAGTCTATTCGTTGATTAGTTTTTGAGTTATCGTGTTCGTTAATTTGAAAACGCGGTTTCGAGAAAAACGCAATTAAAGGGTGTCCCACATCACACTGCATCACGGAAGAAACGCTGTAGAAAATGGCTCATTGGGTAATTTTTCTTGAAAATTTGGGTCGTAGTTTAGAGCGTATTGTTTACACTGTATTTTTATCGCCGATATTTTTTCGAAAATTGTTGCCGATAGATTGAAATATGCGTGTGCTATAGTAAATATGCGCGAGAAATGCATGGCTGTTTAAAACAAAAGAAATTCAGCGTGGCCACCGAGATTGCGGGAGACTATTCTAGAGGTTCAACACTAACAATTAAGCGAATAAAAAAGAAGTCAATTTTTTGGTCCGGAAAAAAGGAGTCGAGTTTTTTGGCCCCTACAGCCAAATTGGTGAGTGAAAAGTATCACGAGGACGAAAAGGAAATTTAAATTCATTCACAGATATTAGGAATGGTCAAAAAAGTGTAAAGGGTTTTCCAAATACAAAATGAACACAGAACATTTTCCAACTAAACAGTGGCTGTTTTGTTCGACTACCGTTTTCCACTTTTTTAGCGAAAAAAGAAAATGTCAGCACTAAAAACCCTAGCAGATCTTTGGGTAAAATACTGAACAGGTAATTTTTCCAGTCATGTACAGACTTTTTTTTTCACGGGAGAGTTTTGTACCAAACGGAACAAATGTTAAGTAATTCAATTCGGATTATGGGTTGATGACTACTTAAAAGTAGGTACCTAAATTGCATATTTAGCTCAGAAACCCTTTAAGAGAGAGCATTGAAAAATCTGAGTTCGCGAAGCATGGCATAACCCTTGAAACGTTTTTAATTTCCCAATATTAAAACAAAAAAGCCATAAAAGAGCATTGATAAATATGGCCCATGTATGTCAGATCTCGTAAAGCGAGGATATCACGAACAGGAGCGTAGGGTGGTTTTCTTCTGGCTCGTAAGGAGTCTATTAATTGGAATCTGGCTTCACGATATTCAGTGCAAGACCAAACAACATGTTCAATGTTTTCGTAACTCTCTCCGCAAGCACATTGAGTCGTCCATTTAGTTGCTATTTTTGTCAGATCTCAGATCGAGTTTATCGCTTATCCTCGGCTACTCACTGCACGATAGTTCAATTTGATGTCTGGTCGAAGTAGGTTTTCTTCATCCGACATTGGTACTATATCATTCCAACTAGCCAGTGGCGGATCCAGGGGGAGGGTCTTGGGGGTCCGGACCACCTCAGAAATTTTTTAACTTGTTGAAAAATTTAAAAATAGCTTCCATTTGAATTCGTTCTAAACTCAAAATCAATCAAAATATTCGAACACCAAAAATGATTTTTATTAAATAATGTCATTACGTATTACGAATTGTACAATGAACATTTCAAAATCGAAATTTCGGACACCCTCCAAATTGTTTTTCTGGATCCGCTCCTGCAACTCAGCTATTTTTCCTCATTTTTGGCATTGGACGGTTTTTGTCGGAAATGAATCAAATCTTTTTTCTAAAAAACATCTTATCAAAAATGAGCAAAAGTAGTTGATGCTAGTGGGAATGATGTAGTACCGATGTCGGATAAAGATAGCTCACTTCAATTCAACCTCATGAACTATCAAACAATTTTACTCATTTTGGAGTAAAAGTGCATTTTTGCAATGAGTACCTAAGAATAAGCGTATACTGTTGCAACAATGGTTAGACGACCAATTCCGTGCCAAAAACTAATACAAACAAAATGGTGCATGGTATGTCTTTTCCAAGTTGAACTTGGTTGTCTCACAATGGCAGTTGTTCTACCATTCCGTCAATTGTTACGGTTGGATAAATCTAAAAGTATATACTTAAAAAATCTACAACCATCAACTACTATATGACGGTTGACACTTCTGCTGGCTGGTGTATGTTGTATAGCAATATTGCAGGTATTCTTGACCTTTGCGACTTTCCACTAGCTAATACCACCCGAAAGCATGACGGTTTTTCTTATTATCATCGTCGGGTACACATATAATGCTAGTGTCGCGAGGTTATCGCAAGAGGCTCGAACTGGTACCGAAATGGAAACCCAAGCGAGCGGCCAAATCAAAACCGAAACGAGAAAAATACATTAATTGTGTCCAGTGATGAACATGTATTTGATTCATGCGCCATGTGCAGATGATAAAATTATTGGAACACAGCACTTGCACAATGAAGGCCGGACAAGGATTTATTGAAACGTTGACAAAAGTTATGCATCCCCGTATGGATAGGACGTCTGGCTTGCAAGTTATATTCTAATGACAGTTTTAAATTGATCGATCATCAACTATTTGAAGAAATTTGACGAATCTACGAGAACAAGATGAAACGACAAAATATCAAACTATTACATTTTTTATATTTTTCGAAAGGGACTAGAGTAAAATTAAAGGATCCAGCCAAGATGGCACGTTTCGATTTACTGAGCACATAATTGATAAGTTTTATTTAACCACAAAATCACCTTACATTGCTTCCATGTAGTTCGCATATTACAGTTGACACTACTGCTCTTTAGAGACGCCACGTTTTTCTTTATTTGGACGTTGCCGAAAGTCGACATGTTAAAGTTTAAAATATCGATCATCATAGATCGACAATCTCGGTTAACCTGGAACATCAGTTGAGCTGAATATTAAACTAAACTTCATGTGGTGAACCTCAAGGAGTATTCAGATAATATAAACTGGTTAATTTGAAACATTTTTCAGCTTCAAAGCGGTATAACTAAAAATGCTTAAACTTTTGTCTCGAGAGTCGTGTCACTGGAGCAGTAGAGCTAGGGTCTCGGTAGGGCTCCCCGTCAGAATCATTCACAACAATGGCAGACAAGACGGGAAATGTCAGCCACTAAAACACTACATAAGTGCTATATTACTCCCTAAGGAGAAAATTGGTTTAAAATCATCTTTATGGATGAAGGGCACAAAACCTAACTGTAATAAGTTCAGGTATTTGCGTTTCGACTTCGTCTTTCCAGAACGCACGCTAGTCCAAAATTAGAAACACTACTTGTGTACACACTAAACGACTTCCAACTTACGATATCCCGTGAGTGAAGAGGTTCTGTTTACTGATGAGACATACTGCAACCAAACCTTGTTTTCAGCTACGCAGGCGAATTAGGGAGTAATATAGTATTTTACTTGTATTCGCCTGCGTAGCTGAAAACAAGATTCGTTTTCAGTACGTCTCACCAACAATATTTCTTGGGCTTGCCTAGAGCAGGTTTGGACGATTATTGAGCTTGGCGACCGTAAGTTATACTTGTGTGCGTTGTATGTTCCACCCGACCGCGCTCGTGATATCGAATATGTTGAAGCACACTGCAGCTCACTTTTTACTATCCTCGAAGACACGAATGCAGTTGATGAGATCATGGTACTAGGAGATTTGAATCTTCCTAACATTTCATGGAAGTCTTCCCGCATCGGATTCCTTTATCCGGATTCGGACCATTCCGTACTCCACCCAGCTGCAGTGAGGCTATTTGATAGCTATAGCTCAGCCACGTTACTACAAATCAATTCTATTGCCAATGAAAATAACCGCCATCTCGATCTTTGTTTTGCCAGCGATCAGGTTTCCGCCACATCAATATTGATGGCGCCCTCTCCTCTAGTAAAACCAGTGATGCATCATCCTCCATTGATCGCTACGATTGATAACACTGTGGTGTATGATTTCGATATTACACCACTTTCTTTCACCTACGATTTCCGTAAAGCCGACCATCGTAGTATCGCAGACCTTTTTTCCGCCATCGATTGGGAAAATATTTTGGACCTCGAAGAATTCGAATCCGCAGTTCAAACTTTTTCCAACGTTCTGGCGTACGTTATTGACAGGTACGTTCCGAAGAAAGTTCACCGTCGACAAACCGGCCCTCCATGGCAAACGAGTACATTGCGACGGTTGAAGTCTATTAAGAGAGCTGCCCTGCGGAGGTTTACCAAGTATCATACAATATCACTCATAGACTATTACGTCAGTCTCAACCATGCGTACAAACGAGCCTGTCAAAACTGTTTCTATCGATATCAGCAGAATATTCAGCGTAATCTCAAGTCGCATCCTAAACGTTTCTGGAAATATGTGAACGAGCAGCGCAAGGAATCTGGACTGCCATCGTCTATGACTTTCAATGGCAACACAGCTTCCACATCACGAGATATATGTGCACTTTTTTCGGAAAAATTTGCGAACGTGTTAACAGATGAGGAATTAACTATTGAGCAAATCAAACTCGCTGCTAGCAGAGCTCCACTTGTGGGTCAAACTCTGAGTGCAATCGATGTCAACGTAACGATGATTACCAGAGCTTCCTCTCGACTTAAGTCATCCTTCAATCGGGACCCGACGGGTTCCCCTCCGCTTTTCTGATAAGGTACATTGAAGTTTTGGTTAATCCGCTTCTTCACATCTTTCGAATATCTATTGATAGAGGTATTTTCCATCTTGCTGGAAATCAGCGAACATGTTTCCAGTCCATAAAAAGGGCAATACGCGAGACGTCCATAATTTCCGTGGAATTACTTAATTGAGTACTGTCTCGAAATTGTTCGAGCTTGTGTTTATGGAATCTCTACAGGCTCACTGTAAGCAGTACCTAAATGACGATCAACACGGCTTCACGTCGGGACGGTCAACTGCGTCTAACCTATTATGTTTAACATCCAACAAAACAGAGAGTATGGAACATCGCGCTCAAACCGACGTTGTTTACACCGACTTATCTGCCGCATTTGACAAGACAAACCACGATATCGCAATAGCAAAAATGGAGAAATTTGGAATAAATGGTAGTGTTTTGCAGTGGTTTCGATCATACCTCACTGACCGAGAGAAAGCGGTTGTCATAGGATAATGCCAGGCCTCTATATTCACTTCTACGTCTGGAATCCCTCAAGGAAGCCACTTGGGACCGTTGATGTTTCTGATATACTTCAATGACGTACATCTAATTATGAAGACTCCACAATTATTCTTCGCGTATGATCTCAAGATTTTTCGCCTAATTTGTTCAATTGAAGATTGCAGTGTTCTCCAGCAGCAGCTTCTAGTCTTTGCTGATTGGTGCAATACGAACTGCATGTATGTAAACCCGAAGAAATGCTCGGTTATATCTTTTTCACGGAAGAAGGATTCGATTTATTTTAACAACCGTCTACTAGAGACAAAAATCGAACGTGTCAGTCACGTGAAGGATCTGGGAGTGATTCTGGATTCTCAACTTACGTTCAAACAGCACGTATCCTATGCAGTTGGTAAAGCGTCTCGAGCACTGGGATGCATATTCAGGATAGCCAAAAACTTTACGGATGTTTATTGTCTCAAATCGCTGTACTGCTCTTTATCCCGATCAATTCTAGAATATTGCCCTGAAGTGTGGAGCCCGAACTATAATAATGGCGTTGAAAGAATTGAAAGTATGCAGCAACGCTTTTTACGTTTCGCGCTCCGTAGATTGCCGTGGAGAGATCCTGTCCGACTATTGTACGGTTTAGATACTATTGCAAAGTTCCCCCAAGTCATGTCATAGCAACGGAAAAGTGTTGTCAAGTAGATATAAACATCATTTGTTGATTGCTTGGTGCGACTGAAAACATAAAGCTAGGCTGCTAGGACCGAAGGTAGAGGCTTCCTGACGTGACCGATTCATGATCGCGCGAGCGGTGGGTTAATACTTGAAACCGCCTTTGTGAATTTATAGGTGCCAAAACGTTTACATAGTTACCAGGGTATTTTAATGTTAGTGAGACCGCGGGCGTAAGTATGTGTGGATGATTGCAATTGCATGTTCGCGTTTGTGAATGGGAGAGATTGTGAGTGTATATGAGGGACTATGCTATTGAGCATGTTAGTGAGTGTTAATATGAATCAGATTTAAGATATAATAATAAAAGAAACATATCATACCCAAAAAACATAAAAAGATAAAAAGATGCAAACAGATTAATTAAAAGTGTAGAAATTGACCGATATTATTGTTGGTATACATGAGTAGTGGAAAAGTAAAAAGGAAGTACAACAAAAACAGACTATGAAACAGAAGAAAAGAATACATGTAGCATGCAATGTAACTACTTGAACTCCTCTAAATACCAGCAAATGATATTTATTTACCATTAACGACAATTGCATTGTGCTAGAATTATTTTATACTGTGCTGTCCGGAAATGGATGAATCACCTAATTATTCGTACCTCAATTCATCCAATCCGATCTTCCCGAGAGAATCGAATCGAATGCACGAATTGACCATCGAAAAAAGTGACCAACGATTCCTAGGAAGAATTGCCCACTATTCTATCATGTACGCCAATTCTGCATCCATTCCCTGACACAGGATTCACAAACACTCAGACGAAAACATACACAGATAGACATATGACTAGTACATAACAATCGTAAACTAGTACTAAAAACTGCAATTATTACAAAACGACCACTAATAGACATCTACTATTACATTTCTTTAATTAGCCTGTGTACGATGACGAAGTCGACCGATAAATCGACACACAATGACCTCCACTGCAAACTGTGTCTACCAACACCGTCATTAAACTGTGGAATAATGTCTGCAAACACGACCCACAGCAAGTCAGTCCACGTCGACCCACCAGTCGATCACGCCAGCGCGAAGTTAACAAAACATTAAAATGGCCCATAAGCCCTCTTGGTCTCCTCGATGCACCACTATCGAGGCGTAATGCAATAACTGTCTTAATGCAATTGCTTTTCATATGTTCTTTAAAACTGAATTGTAATACCGTTAAACCTAGCAACCTAGGTAGAGAACTAAAACTCCTGAAACTTAAGAATAATATTGGAGATGCACAAGCGCAAAAGGGAATATGAAGAATTTTACGTGGTACTTACACAATCAAAATATCATTTCCCAATTTCAGTATGGACAGAACACATGTCTGTTGCAAGTTACCCCTCATGTATTCTGTCTTCTGTCTTCTTTCCTCTGTCTTCTGTCTTCTGTCTTCTGTCTTCTGTCTTCTGTCTTCTGTCTTCTGTCTTCTGTCTTCTGTCTTCTGTCTTCTGTCTTCTGTCTTCTGTCTTCTGTCTTCTGTCTTCTGTCTTCTGTCTTCTGTCTTCTGTCTTCTGTCTTCTGTCTTCTGTCTTCTGTCTTCTGTCTTCTGTCTTCTGTCTTCTGTCTTCTGTCTTCTGTCTTCTGTCTTCTGTCTTCTGTCTTCTGTCTTCTGTCTTCTGTCTTCTGTCTTCTGTCTTCTGTCTTCTGTCTTCTGTCTTCTGTCTTCTGTCTTCTGTCTTCTGTCTTCTGTCTTCTGTCTTCTGTCTTCTGTCTTCTGTCTTCTGTCTTCTGTCTTCTGTCTTCTGTCTTCTGTCTTCTGTCTTCTGTCTTCTGTCTTCTGTCTTCTGTCTTCTGTCTTCTGTCTTCTGTCTTCTGTCTTCTGTCTTCTGTCTTCTGTCTTCTGTCTTCTGTCTTCTGTCTTCTGTCTTCTGTCTTCTGTCTTCTGTCTTCTGTCTTCTGTCTTCTGTCTTCTGTCTTCTGTCTTCTGTCTTCTGTCTTCTGTCTTCTGTCTTCTGTCTTCTGTCTTCTGTCTTCTGTCTTCTGTCTTCTGTCTTCTGTCTTCTGTCTTCTGTCTTCTGTCTTCTGTCTTCTGTCTTCTGTCTTCTGTCTTCTGTCTTCTGTCTTCTGTCTTCTGTCTTCTGTCTTCTGTCTTCTGTCTTCTGTCTTCTGTCTTCTGTCTTCTGTCTTCTGTCTTCTGTCTTCTGTCTTCTGTCTTCTGTCTTCTGTCTTCTGTCTTCTGTCTTCTGTCTTCTGTCTTCTGTCTTCTGTCTTCTGTCTTCTGTCTTCTGTCTTCTGTCTTCTGTCTTCTGTCTTCTGTCTTCTGTCTTCTGTCTTCTGTCTTCTGTCTTCTGTCTTCTGTCTTCTGTCTTCTGTCTTCTGTCTTCTGTCTTCTGTCTTCTGTCTTCTGTCTTCTGTCTTCTGTCTTCTGTCTTCTGTCTTCTGTCTTCTGTCTTCTGTCTTCTGTCTTCTGTCTTCTGTCTTCTGTCTTCTGTCTTCTGTCTTCTGTCTTCTGTCTTCTGTCTTCTGTCTTCTGTCTTCTGTCTTCTGTCTTCTGTCTTCTGTCTTCTGTCTTCTGTCTTCTGTCTTCTGTCTTCTGTCTTCTGTCTTCTGTCTTCTGTCTTCTGTCTTCTGTCTTCTGTCTTCTGTCTTCTGTCTTCTGTCTTCTGTCTTCTGTCTTCTGTCTTCTGTCTTCTGTCTTCTGTCTTCTGTCTTCTGTCTTCTGTCTTCTGTCTTCTGTCTTCTGTCTTCTGTCTTCTGTCTTCTGTCTTCTGTCTTCTGTCTTCTGTCTTCTGTCTTCTGTCTTCTGTCTTCTGTCTTCTGTCTTCTGTCTTCTGTCTTCTGTCTTCTGTCTTCTGTCTTCTGTCTTCTGTCTTCTGTCTTCTGTCTTCTGTCTTCTGTCTTCTGTCTTCTGTCTTCTGTCTTCTGTCTTCTGTCTTCTGTCTTCTGTCTTCTGTCTTCTGTCTTCTGTCTTCTGTCTTCTGTCTTCTGTCTTCTGTCTTCTGTCTTCTGTCTTCTGTCTTCTGTCTTCTGTCTTCTGTCTTCTGTCTTCTGTCTTCTGTCTTCTGTCTTCTGTCTTCTGTCTTCTGTCTTCTGTCTTCTGTCTTCTGTCTTCTGTCTTCTGTCTTCTGTCTTCTGTCTTCTGTCTTCTGTCTTCTGTCTTCTGTCTTCTGTCTTCTGTCTTCTGTCTTCTGTCTTCTGTCTTCTGTCTTCTGTCTTCTGTCTTCTGTCTTCTGTCTTCTGTCTTCTGTCTTCTGTCTTCTGTCTTCTGTCTTCTGTCTTCTGTCTTCTGTCTTCTGTCTTCTGTCTTCTGTCTTCTGTCTTCTGTCTTCTGTCTTCTGTCTTCTGTCTTCTGTCTTCTGTCTTCTGTCTTCTGTCTTCTGTCTTCTGTCTTCTGTCTTCTGTCTTCTGTCTTCTGTCTTCTGTCTTCTGTCTTCTGTCTTCTGTCTTCTGTCTTCTGTCTTCTGTCTTCTGTCTTCTGTCTTCTGTCTTCTGTCTTCTGTCTTCTGTCTTCTGTCTTCTGTCTTCTGTCTTCTGTCTTCTGTCTTCTGTCTTCTGTCTTCTGTCTTCTGTCTTCTGTCTTCTGTCTTCTGTCTTCTGTCTTCTGTCTTCTGTCTTCTGTCTTCTGTCTTCTGTCTTCTGTCTTCTGTCTTCTGTCTTCTGTCTTCTGTCTTCTGTCTTCTGTCTTCTGTCTTCTGTCTTCTGTCTTCTGTCTTCTGTCTTCTGTCTTCTGTCTTCTGTCTTCTGTCTTCTGTCTTCTGTCTTCTGTCTTCTGTCTTCTGTCTTCTGTCTTCTGTCTTCTGTCTTCTGTCTTCTGTCTTCTGTCTTCTGTCTTCTGTCTTCTGTCTTCTGTCTTCTGTCTTCTGTCTTCTGTCTTCTGTCTTCTGTCTTCTGTCTTCTGTCTTCTGTCTTCTGTCTTCTGTCTTCTGTCTTCTGTCTTCTGTCTTCTGTCTTCTGTCTTCTGTCTTCTGTCTTCTGTCTTCTGTCTTCTGTCTTCTGTCTTCTGTCTTCTGTCTTCTGTCTTCTGTCTTCTGTCTTCTGTCTTCTGTCTTCTGTCTTCTGTCTTCTGTCTTCTGTCTTCTGTCTTCTGTCTTCTGTCTTCTGTCTTCTGTCTTCTGTCTTCTGTCTTCTGTCTTCTGTCTTCTGTCTTCTGTCTTCTGTCTTCTGTCTTCTGTCTTCTGTCTTCTGTCTTCTGTCTTCTGTCTTCTGTCTTCTGTCTTCTGTCTTCTGTCTTCTGTCTTCTGTCTTCTGTCTTCTGTCTTCTGTCTTCTGTCTTCTGTCTTCTGTCTTCTGTCTTCTGTCTTCTGTCTTCTGTCTTCTGTCTTCTGTCTTCTGTCTTCTGTCTTCTGTCTTCTGTCTTCTGTCTTCTGTCTTCTGTCTTCTGTCTTCTGTCTTCTGTCTTCTGTCTTCTGTCTTCTGTCTTCTGTCTTCTGTCTTCTGTCTTCTGTCTTCTGTCTTCTGTCTTCTGTCTTCTGTCTTCTGTCTTCTGTCTTCTGTCTTCTGTCTTCTGTCTTCTGTCTTCTGTCTTCTGTCTTCTGTCTTCTGTCTTCTGTCTTCTGTCTTCTGTCTTCTGTCTTCTGTCTTCTGTCTTCTGTCTTCTGTCTTCTGTCTTCTGTCTTCTGTCTTCTGTCTTCTGTCTTCTGTCTTCTGTCTTCTGTCTTCTGTCTTCTGTCTTCTGTCTTCTGTCTTCTGTCTTCTGTCTTCTGTCTTCTGTCTTCTGTCTTCTGTCTTCTGTCTTCTGTCTTCTGTCTTCTGTCTTCTGTCTTCTGTCTTCTGTCTTCTGTCTTCTGTCTTCTGTCTTCTGTCTTCTGTCTTCTGTCTTCTGTCTTCTGTCTTCTGTCTTCTGTCTTCTGTCTTCTGTCTTCTGTCTTCTGTCTTCTGTCTTCTGTCTTCTGTCTTCTGTCTTCTGTCTTCTGTCTTCTGTCTTCTGTCTTCTGTCTTCTGTCTTCTGTCTTCTGTCTTCTGTCTTCTGTCTTCTGTCTTCTGTCTTCTGTCTTCTGTCTTCTGTCTTCTGTCTTCTGTCTTCTGTCTTCTGTCTTCTGTCTTCTGTCTTCTGTCTTCTGTCTTCTGTCTTCTGTCTTCTGTCTTCTGTCTTCTGTCTTCTGTCTTCTGTCTTCTGTCTTCTGTCTTCTGTCTTCTGTCTTCTGTCTTCTGTCTTCTGTCTTCTGTCTTCTGTCTTCTGTCTTCTGTCTTCTGTCTTCTGTCTTCTGTCTTCTGTCTTCTGTCTTCTGTCTTCTGTCTTCTGTCTTCTGTCTTCTGTCTTCTGTCTTCTGTCTTCTGTCTTCTGTCTTCTGTCTTCTGTCTTCTGTCTTCTGTCTTCTGTCTTCTGTCTTCTGTCTTCTGTCTTCTGTCTTCTGTCTTCTGTCTTCTGTCTTCTGTCTTCTGTCTTCTGTCTTCTGTCTTCTGTCTTCTGTCTTCTGTCTTCTGTCTTCTGTCTTCTGTCTTCTGTCTTCTGTCTTCTGTCTTCTGTCTTCTGTCTTCTGTCTTCTGTCTTCTGTCTTCTGTCTTCTGTCTTCTGTCTTCTGTCTTCTGTCTTCTGTCTTCTGTCTTCTGTCTTCTGTCTTCTGTCTTCTGTCTTCTGTCTTCTGTCTTCTGTCTTCTGTCTTCTGTCTTCTGTCTTCTGTCTTCTGTCTTCTGTCTTCTGTCTTCTGTCTTCTGTCTTCTGTCTTCTGTCTTCTGTCTTCTGTCTTCTGTCTTCTGTCTTCTGTCTTCTGTCTTCTGTCTTCTGTCTTCTGTCTTCTGTCTTCTGTCTTCTGTCTTCTGTCTTCTGTCTTCTGTCTTCTGTCTTCTGTCTTCTGTCTTCTGTCTTCTGTCTTCTGTCTTCTGTCTTCTGTCTTCTGTCTTCTGTCTTCTGTCTTCTGTCTTCTGTCTTCTGTCTTCTGTCTTCTGTCTTCTGTCTTCTGTCTTCTGTCTTCTGTCTTCTGTCTTCTGTCTTCTGTCTTCTGTCTTCTGTCTTCTGTCTTCTGTCTTCTGTCTTCTGTCTTCTGTCTTCTGTCTTCTGTCTTCTGTCTTCTGTCTTCTGTCTTCTGTCTTCTGTCTTCTGTCTTCTGTCTTCTGTCTTCTGTCTTCTGTCTTCTGTCTTCTGTCTTCTGTCTTCTGTCTTCTGTCTTCTGTCTTCTGTCTTCTGTCTTCTGTCTTCTGTCTTCTGTCTTCTGTCTTCTGTCTTCTGTCTTCTGTCTTCTGTCTTCTGTCTTCTGTCTTCTGTCTTCTGTCTTCTGTCTTCTGTCTTCTGTCTTCTGTCTTCTGTCTTCTGTCTTCTGTCTTCTGTCTTCTGTCTTCTGTCTTCTGTCTTCTGTCTTCTGTCTTCTGTCTTCTGTCTTCTGTCTTCTGTCTTCTGTCTTCTGTCTTCTGTCTTCTGTCTTCTGTCTTCTGTCTTCTGTCTTCTGTCTTCTGTCTTCTGTCTTCTGTCTTCTGTCTTCTGTCTTCTGTCTTCTGTCTTCTGTCTTCTGTCTTCTGTCTTCTGTCTTCTGTCTTCTGTCTTCTGTCTTCTGTCTTCTGTCTTCTGTCTTCTGTCTTCTGTCTTCTGTCTTCTGTCTTCTGTCTTCTGTCTTCTGTCTTCTGTCTTCTGTCTTCTGTCTTCTGTCTTCTGTCTTCTGTCTTCTGTCTTCTGTCTTCTGTCTTCTGTCTTCTGTCTTCTGTCTTCTGTCTTCTGTCTTCTGTCTTCTGTCTTCTGTCTTCTGTCTTCTGTCTTCTGTCTTCTGTCTTCTGTCTTCTGTCTTCTGTCTTCTGTCTTCTGTCTTCTGTCTTCTGTCTTCTGTCTTCTGTCTTCTGTCTTCTGTCTTCTGTCTTCTGTCTTCTGTCTTCTGTCTTCTGTCTTCTGTCTTCTGTCTTCTGTCTTCTGTCTTCTGTCTTCTGTCTTCTGTCTTCTGTCTTCTGTCTTCTGTCTTCTGTCTTCTGTCTTCTGTCTTCTGTCTTCTGTCTTCTGTCTTCTGTCTTCTGTCTTCTGTCTTCTGTCTTCTGTCTTCTGTCTTCTGTCTTCTGTCTTCTGTCTTCTGTCTTCTGTCTTCTGTCTTCTGTCTTCTGTCTTCTGTCTTCTGTCTTCTGTCTTCTGTCTTCTGTCTTCTGTCTTCTGTCTTCTGTCTTCTGTCTTCTGTCTTCTGTCTTCTGTCTTCTGTCTTCTGTCTTCTGTCTTCTGTCTTCTGTCTTCTGTCTTCTGTCTTCTGTCTTCTGTCTTCTGTCTTCTGTCTTCTGTCTTCTGTCTTCTGTCTTCTGTCTTCTGTCTTCTGTCTTCTGTCTTCTGTCTTCTGTCTTCTGTCTTCTGTCTTCTGTCTTCTGTCTTCTGTCTTCTGTCTTCTGTCTTCTGTCTTCTGTCTTCTGTCTTCTGTCTTCTGTCTTCTGTCTTCTGTCTTCTGTCTTCTGTCTTCTGTCTTCTGTCTTCTGTCTTCTGTCTTCTGTCTTCTGTCTTCTGTCTTCTGTCTTCTGTCTTCTGTCTTCTGTCTTCTGTCTTCTGTCTTCTGTCTTCTGTCTTCTGTCTTCTGTCTTCTGTCTTCTGTCTTCTGTCTTCTGTCTTCTGTCTTCTGTCTTCTGTCTTCTGTCTTCTGTCTTCTGTCTTCTGTCTTCTGTCTTCTGTCTTCTGTCTTCTGTCTTCTGTCTTCTGTCTTCTGTCTTCTGTCTTCTGTCTTCTGTCTTCTGTCTTCTGTCTTCTGTCTTCTGTCTTCTGTCTTCTGTCTTCTGTCTTCTGTCTTCTGTCTTCTGTCTTCTGTCTTCTGTCTTCTGTCTTCTGTCTTCTGTCTTCTGTCTTCTGTCTTCTGTCTTCTGTCTTCTGTCTTCTGTCTTCTGTCTTCTGTCTTCTGTCTTCTGTCTTCTGTCTTCTGTCTTCTGTCTTCTGTCTTCTGTCTTCTGTCTTCTGTCTTCTGTCTTCTGTCTTCTGTCTTCTGTCTTCTGTCTTCTGTCTTCTGTCTTCTGTCTTCTGTCTTCTGTCTTCTGTCTTCTGTCTTCTGTCTTCTGTCTTCTGTCTTCTGTCTTCTGTCTTCTGTCTTCTGTCTTCTGTCTTCTGTCTTCTGTCTTCTGTCTTCTGTCTTCTGTCTTCTGTCTTCTGTCTTCTGTCTTCTGTCTTCTGTCTTCTGTCTTCTGTCTTCTGTCTTCTGTCTTCTGTCTTCTGTCTTCTGTCTTCTGTCTTCTGTCTTCTGTCTTCTGTCTTCTGTCTTCTGTCTTCTGTCTTCTGTCTTCTGTCTTCTGTCTTCTGTCTTCTGTCTTCTGTCTTCTGTCTTCTGTCTTCTGTCTTCTGTCTTCTGTCTTCTGTCTTCTGTCTTCTGTCTTCTGTCTTCTGTCTTCTGTCTTCTGTCTTCTGTCTTCTGTCTTCTGTCTTCTGTCTTCTGTCTTCTGTCTTCTGTCTTCTGTCTTCTGTCTTCTGTCTTCTGTCTTCTGTCTTCTGTCTTCTGTCTTCTGTCTTCTGTCTTCTGTCTTCTGTCTTCTGTCTTCTGTCTTCTGTCTTCTGTCTTCTGTCTTCTGTCTTCTGTCTTCTGTCTTCTGTCTTCTGTCTTCTGTCTTCTGTCTTCTGTCTTCTGTCTTCTGTCTTCTGTCTTCTGTCTTCTGTCTTCTGTCTTCTGTCTTCTGTCTTCTGTCTTCTGTCTTCTGTCTTCTGTCTTCTGTCTTCTGTCTTCTGTCTTCTGTCTTCTGTCTTCTGTCTTCTGTCTTCTGTCTTCTGTCTTCTGTCTTCTGTCTTCTGTCTTCTGTCTTCTGTCTTCTGTCTTCTGTCTTCTGTCTTCTGTCTTCTGTCTTCTGTCTTCTGTCTTCTGTCTTCTGTCTTCTGTCTTCTGTCTTCTGTCTTCTGTCTTCTGTCTTCTGTCTTCTGTCTTCTGTCTTCTGTCTTCTGTCTTCTGTCTTCTGTCTTCTGTCTTCTGTCTTCTGTCTTCTGTCTTCTGTCTTCTGTCTTCTGTCTTCTGTCTTCTGTCTTCTGTCTTCTGTCTTCTGTCTTCTGTCTTCTGTCTTCTGTCTTCTGTCTTCTGTCTTCTGTCTTCTGTCTTCTGTCTTCTGTCTTCTGTCTTCTGTCTTCTGTCTTCTGTCTTCTGTCTTCTGTCTTCTGTCTTCTGTCTTCTGTCTTCTGTCTTCTGTCTTCTGTCTTCTGTCTTCTGTCTTCTGTCTTCTGTCTTCTGTCTTCTGTCTTCTGTCTTCTGTCTTCTGTCTTCTGTCTTCTGTCTTCTGTCTTCTGTCTTCTGTCTTCTGTCTTCTGTCTTCTGTCTTCTGTCTTCTGTCTTCTGTCTTCTGTCTTCTGTCTTCTGTCTTCTGTCTTCTGTCTTCTGTCTTCTGTCTTCTGTCTTCTGTCTTCTGTCTTCTGTCTTCTGTCTTCTGTCTTCTGTCTTCTGTCTTCTGTCTTCTGTCTTCTGTCTTCTGTCTTCTGTCTTCTGTCTTCTGTCTTCTGTCTTCTGTCTTCTGTCTTCTGTCTTCTGTCTTCTGTCTTCTGTCTTCTGTCTTCTGTCTTCTGTCTTCTGTCTTCTGTCTTCTGTCTTCTGTCTTCTGTCTTCTGTCTTCTGTCTTCTGTCTTCTGTCTTCTGTCTTCTGTCTTCTGTCTTCTGTCTTCTGTCTTCTGTCTTCTGTCTTCTGTCTTCTGTCTTCTGTCTTCTGTCTTCTGTCTTCTGTCTTCTGTCTTCTGTCTTCTGTCTTCTGTCTTCTGTCTTCTGTCTTCTGTCTTCTGTCTTCTGTCTTCTGTCTTCTGTCTTCTGTCTTCTGTCTTCTGTCTTCTGTCTTCTGTCTTCTGTCTTCTGTCTTCTGTCTTCTGTCTTCTGTCTTCTGTCTTCTGTCTTCTGTCTTCTGTCTTCTGTCTTCTGTCTTCTGTCTTCTGTCTTCTGTCTTCTGTCTTCTGTCTTCTGTCTTCTGTCTTCTGTCTTCTGTCTTCTGTCTTCTGTCTTCTGTCTTCTGTCTTCTGTCTTCTGTCTTCTGTCTTCTGTCTTCTGTCTTCTGTCTTCTGTCTTCTGTCTTCTGTCTTCTGTCTTCTGTCTTCTGTCTTCTGTCTTCTGTCTTCTGTCTTCTGTCTTCTGTCTTCTGTCTTCTGTCTTCTGTCTTCTGTCTTCTGTCTTCTGTCTTCTGTCTTCTGTCTTCTGTCTTCTGTCTTCTGTCTTCTGTCTTCTGTCTTCTGTCTTCTGTCTTCTGTCTTCTGTCTTCTGTCTTCTGTCTTCTGTCTTCTGTCTTCTGTCTTCTGTCTTCTGTCTTCTGTCTTCTGTCTTCTGTCTTCTGTCTTCTGTCTTCTGTCTTCTGTCTTCTGTCTTCTGTCTTCTGTCTTCTGTCTTCTGTCTTCTGTCTTCTGTCTTCTGTCTTCTGTCTTCTGTCTTCTGTCTTCTGTCTTCTGTCTTCTGTCTTCTGTCTTCTGTCTTCTGTCTTCTGTCTTCTGTCTTCTGTCTTCTGTCTTCTGTCTTCTGTCTTCTGTCTTCTGTCTTCTGTCTTCTGTCTTCTGTCTTCTGTCTTCTGTCTTCTGTCTTCTGTCTTCTGTCTTCTGTCTTCTGTCTTCTGTCTTCTGTCTTCTGTCTTCTGTCTTCTGTCTTCTGTCTTCTGTCTTCTGTCTTCTGTCTTCTGTCTTCTGTCTTCTGTCTTCTGTCTTCTGTCTTCTGTCTTCTGTCTTCTGTCTTCTGTCTTCTGTCTTCTGTCTTCTGTCTTCTGTCTTCTGTCTTCTGTCTTCTGTCTTCTGTCTTCTGTCTTCTGTCTTCTGTCTTCTGTCTTCTGTCTTCTGTCTTCTGTCTTCTGTCTTCTGTCTTCTGTCTTCTGTCTTCTGTCTTCTGTCTTCTGTCTTCTGTCTTCTGTCTTCTGTCTTCTGTCTTCTGTCTTCTGTCTTCTGTCTTCTGTCTTCTGTCTTCTGTCTTCTGTCTTCTGTCTTCTGTCTTCTGTCTTCTGTCTTCTGTCTTCTGTCTTCTGTCTTCTGTCTTCTGTCTTCTGTCTTCTGTCTTCTGTCTTCTGTCTTCTGTCTTCTGTCTTCTGTCTTCTGTCTTCTGTCTTCTGTCTTCTGTCTTCTGTCTTCTGTCTTCTGTCTTCTGTCTTCTGTCTTCTGTCTTCTGTCTTCTGTCTTCTGTCTTCTGTCTTCTGTCTTCTGTCTTCTGTCTTCTGTCTTCTGTCTTCTGTCTTCTGTCTTCTGTCTTCTGTCTTCTGTCTTCTGTCTTCTGTCTTCTGTCTTCTGTCTTCTGTCTTCTGTCTTCTGTCTTCTGTCTTCTGTCTTCTGTCTTCTGTCTTCTGTCTTCTGTCTTCTGTCTTCTGTCTTCTGTCTTCTGTCTTCTGTCTTCTGTCTTCTGTCTTCTGTCTTCTGTCTTCTGTCTTCTGTCTTCTGTCTTCTGTCTTCTGTCTTCTGTCTTCTGTCTTCTGTCTTCTGTCTTCTGTCTTCTGTCTTCTGTCTTCTGTCTTCTGTCTTCTGTCTTCTGTCTTCTGTCTTCTGTCTTCTGTCTTCTGTCTTCTGTCTTCTGTCTTCTGTCTTCTGTCTTCTGTCTTCTGTCTTCTGTCTTCTGTCTTCTGTCTTCTGTCTTCTGTCTTCTGTCTTCTGTCTTCTGTCTTCTGTCTTCTGTCTTCTGTCTTCTGTCTTCTGTCTTCTGTCTTCTGTCTTCTGTCTTCTGTCTTCTGTCTTCTGTCTTCTGTCTTCTGTCTTCTGTCTTCTGTCTTCTGTCTTCTGTCTTCTGTCTTCTGTCTTCTGTCTTCTGTCTTCTGTCTTCTGTCTTCTGTCTTCTGTCTTCTGTCTTCTGTCTTCTGTCTTCTGTCTTCTGTCTTCTGTCTTCTGTCTTCTGTCTTCTGTCTTCTGTCTTCTGTCTTCTGTCTTCTGTCTTCTGTCTTCTGTCTTCTGTCTTCTGTCTTCTGTCTTCTGTCTTCTGTCTTCTGTCTTCTGTCTTCTGTCTTCTGTCTTCTGTCTTCTGTCTTCTGTCTTCTGTCTTCTGTCTTCTGTCTTCTGTCTTCTGTCTTCTGTCTTCTGTCTTCTGTCTTCTGTCTTCTGTCTTCTGTCTTCTGTCTTCTGTCTTCTGTCTTCTGTCTTCTGTCTTCTGTCTTCTGTCTTCTGTCTTCTGTCTTCTGTCTTCTGTCTTCTGTCTTCTGTCTTCTGTCTTCTGTCTTCTGTCTTCTGTCTTCTGTCTTCTGTCTTCTGTCTTCTGTCTTCTGTCTTCTGTCTTCTGTCTTCTGTCTTCTGTCTTCTGTCTTCTGTCTTCTGTCTTCTGTCTTCTGTCTTCTGTCTTCTGTCTTCTGTCTTCTGTCTTCTGTCTTCTGTCTTCTGTCTTCTGTCTTCTGTCTTCTGTCTTCTGTCTTCTGTCTTCTGTCTTCTGTCTTCTGTCTTCTGTCTTCTGTCTTCTGTCTTCTGTCTTCTGTCTTCTGTCTTCTGTCTTCTGTCTTCTGTCTTCTGTCTTCTGTCTTCTGTCTTCTGTCTTCTGTCTTCTGTCTTCTGTCTTCTGTCTTCTGTCTTCTGTCTTCTGTCTTCTGTCTTCTGTCTTCTGTCTTCTGTCTTCTGTCTTCTGTCTTCTGTCTTCTGTCTTCTGTCTTCTGTCTTCTGTCTTCTGTCTTCTGTCTTCTGTCTTCTGTCTTCTGTCTTCTGTCTTCTGTCTTCTGTCTTCTGTCTTCTGTCTTCTGTCTTCTGTCTTCTGTCTTCTGTCTTCTGTCTTCTGTCTTCTGTCTTCTGTCTTCTGTCTTCTGTCTTCTGTCTTCTGTCTTCTGTCTTCTGTCTTCTGTCTTCTGTCTTCTGTCTTCTGTCTTCTGTCTTCTGTCTTCTGTCTTCTGTCTTCTGTCTTCTGTCTTCTGTCTTCTGTCTTCTGTCTTCTGTCTTCTGTCTTCTGTCTTCTGTCTTCTGTCTTCTGTCTTCTGTCTTCTGTCTTCTGTCTTCTGTCTTCTGTCTTCTGTCTTCTGTCTTCTGTCTTCTGTCTTCTGTCTTCTGTCTTCTGTCTTCTGTCTTCTGTCTTCTGTCTTCTGTCTTCTGTCTTCTGTCTTCTGTCTTCTGTCTTCTGTCTTCTGTCTTCTGTCTTCTGTCTTCTGTCTTCTGTCTTCTGTCTTCTGTCTTCTGTCTTCTGTCTTCTGTCTTCTGTCTTCTGTCTTCTGTCTTCTGTCTTCTGTCTTCTGTCTTCTGTCTTCTGTCTTCTGTCTTCTGTCTTCGTCTTCTGTCTTCTGTCTTCTGTCTTCTGTCTTCTGTCTTCTGTCTTCTGTCTTCCGTCTTCTGTCTTCTGTCTTCTGTCTTCTGTCTTCTGTCTTCTGTCTTCTGTCTTCTGTCTTCCGTCTTCTGTCTTCTGTCTTCTGTCTTCTGTCTTCTGTCTTCTGTCTTCTGTCTTCTGTCTTCCGTCTTCTGTCTTCTGTCTTCTGTCTTCTGTCTTCTGTCTTCTGTCTTCTGTCTTCTGTCTTCTGTCTTCTGTCTTCTGTCTTCTGTCTTCTGTCTTCTGTCTTCTGTCTTCTGTCTTCTGTCTTCTGTCTTCTGTCTTCTGTCTTCTGTCTTCTGTCTTCTGTCTTCTGTCTTCTGTCTTCTGTCTTCTGTCTTCTGTCTTCTGTCTTCTGTCTTCTGTCTTCTGTCTTCTGTCTTCTGTCTTCTGTCTTCTGTCTTCTGTCTTCTGTCTTCTGTCTTCTGTCTTCTGTCTTCTGTCTTCTGTCTTCTGTCTTCTGTCTTCTGTCTTCTGTCTTCTGTCTTCTGTCTTCTGTCTTCTATCTTCTGTCTACTTTCTTCTGATTGTTTGCCTGTTTTGTGAAACTTGAAAGCTTCGAATTTCGTATTGCCGTGTAAGAAATTTAATAAATTGAATGTATATAGCTCAACAAAAGCTTGTTTCTCCTTATTTGGCAAACTGATTGAATGTCATTTATTTGAACGTTTAAGATATGGTAATGATGGTATTGAACGATCAAAGTACAATATTACCATGCTATTCAAATCTTTTTTAAATAAGTTACAATCATTTTTTTGACTCGACAATGTCATTATTAATTCCTAGTCTTCAAATGAACCTTGGAACTATAAATGAAGACATTAAACTAGGCCAAAAAAATTTCCGCATAATCCACTCATCAAATGGAAATTTTTTGGAATAATTACGATGTTGTTTTGTTCTTTATATGACGCAAACACAACCGAAATGATCATCAGACATTTCTTTTAAATTTCTCTCGCCAGCGAAAGAAAAACAAGTTCAAAGATGAAACCTTTCGGATGTCAAATTATCAAATGATTTGAATTAAAGTGCAGTGCTCGGAATTCAAACACCTATTTTACACAATCCTATCCAGCGCGACAACTGGCATAATGCAAGTGCATGAGCAGCAATACCAACCAACACCAGTACCCAGTCCCTAATCCATTCTCTTATCACGGCCACCCAAACGAGGCCGTTTGGATGAGCAAGCAAATCAACGGCGAAGTTACTCGCAGGGAGCTCAGTGAAAAAACTTCCATCGCTGGAAACCCGGATCAAACCAGTTTCAAGGGAGCGGATTCCGCGATAAGAAATCGTCTGTCTGATAATTTACAATATAAACATTTCCACCAAGCTGCCACGAGCTTCGAATCTGCCTTTTTTGTTCATTATTTCATTCCAACATCTATAGTTAAGGTCCGCGAGATAACGCCTGAACTCGCAACCGTGCCGAACTGGAATCACGTACCGATGAAATGATGCAAAACGCAAGTTTCCCTGCTCATTTCGGGAAGGCCAATCAGCTATTTTGGTTTCGCGTGGTGCGACCACTCACAAACGTATTCAACAGAGTGCAGTTCAGTGAGAATTGTGAGCTGAGCATGGTTGTACATTCACCGAGCCACTACCGAAAGCCGCCCCTGCCCATTCGAACCCATGAATCGCGAACCAGTAACGCCATTGAGTGTGTACTTCGAGCGTACTGATAAGGCTGATAACCGATTCTAACCGGACTCAAAGTTACTTGGGGGGTAATTTAATACTTCGATGGTGAAAGTAGGTATAGGTCCCCCATCAGTACTACAGGGCTGATGTTTGTATTTTGATACAAAGTTGGACTTTGTTACGATGGCGCAGAAAGAGAAGCAGGTGGCATGCAATTTCGTTTGTTGCTAGCCAACTCATGAATCGCTTTTTCACTCCTAGCAACCGAAACGGGTTGTTTATTGACCCGGTTAATGTAACGCGTTTCAACAATGTCACTAACAAGACGCGAAACGATAAAAGTTCCGAAGAAATCTTTAATTTCAAGGCCGGTCAAAAGTTCATCTTGCACTATCCCATCGGAGATACTTACATTCGAGTAAGATCATTCGATTCAACATTTCGAACGTATCAATATCGTCTTTGGTTTATTTTAACAGCTACTCTTACGGTTACAATTGCAAGCGACCCTTCAACCTGTGCAAAATCGATGACAACGTGCTCGTGTTCGCCTCGGGAAACCTAATACACTTCTTCGATGTAACAACGCAAACCGTCACCACACGGAGAAGCTCGACGGGAGGCGGTATCGGTTGCATCCAAACAAATCCCAATCCGGAGCTGCGTCATCTCACGGTAGGGGAGAATGGCTCCAATCCGCCGATCATCATCTACCAGTATCCGGAGATGGTCGTGGTGAATATACTGAAAAACGGAACCGCGCAGGCGTACAGCCGGGTGGATTACAATGCCGACGGGGAGCTGCTGGTTTCGCAGGGTTGCGATCCAGATTACATGCTGACTGTGTGGAACTGGCGAGACGGGGAGATTATACTGCGCTGCAAATCATTCTCGAATGACGTGATAAATGTCATGTTTTCTCCTTCCGTTCCCGGGCACCTGACATCGTGCGGTAAGTTTATGTTATTAACTCATCATCTCCGTTTCCGATAGAAAATCGTAGAAAATCGTGCACTGATTGCGAAAATGATGTTAAAATAATTGATAAAAAATTGAATTTCTGTTGGAAAATCAGAAATACTTTTACCAAAATCCAAACTCCTGCGATTATGGCAAATAAATGAATTTGCTTTTGATCGTCTGAATATTATATGGTCGGTGTTAAGTCAGACCGGACTAAATGACAAAATATGATTTCGAGAAAAATGGGTTTAAAGATTGAATCGCAGCATCCTCTACGTTATAATTGGAATTTTTTTTGCAATAATTTTTGTTTTTGGTTACATATTTCAAATCTGGCAAAAGTCGAATGTAGCTGAAGAAATTCTTTATCCGGTGTTATCGTTATCTCATTTTTTGATGTTTTGCGACTTAGTCCGGTCTGACTTAACATCGACCATATTTAAGTACGACAAATTGTTCTGGTGTTATTTATATGTTTGTTGAACATTTTCTTAATTCTTTCTAATTTTTAACATAAAAAATTGCAATTTAGTCAAGATTTTGAGCCATTTATAAAGCAATTCTCAAAATTATATTTTGACTGAAACTTGTTAAAGAAAGTAAGTATTGAATAAATGAAATAGCATAAAATTATGGTTAGTCTATTTTTTGTAAAACATTATTTATATGCCTTTCTGGATCAATTTCAACAACTATTTCAATCCCATTTTGTTAGGGTTTGTTTGGTAGAGTATTAGGCAATCTCTATTAGAATATCAATATAATTTAAATTTAAAGAATCCAGAGAATTTGATCAAGGGTTACGTTCAACCTAGTTTATTAAAATCACTCAAAAGTTGTGATTGTAAACAAAATCAATTTCAGTAAAGTTATCTTTCATCGAATTAGTGGTGCGCGTAATATTTACAAAAGTCACCCCGAATCGCATATGTTAAAATGCGTTATAAATCGCACCTTTCAAAGCAACATGATATTCAATTATATGGTTATCATAACTAAATAATGTTTGCCTTCACGACATTAGAAATAAGTGTATGAACTCGTGAATAACATCAAAATCATTAGGCGCACTAAAACATAATGCCCAGATTATCAAAAAAACTACATGACATGATGATATTTGAATTTCACTAATCGTATTTCTTAGTTTAAAGGTGGAATTCATTTTTTACTGTAACTCGAAATCTGTTCTGCCTTAAATTTTATTAAATTCGTCTTCAGATTTAGTACGTGATTTCACATTGAAAATGATGATCAGCTAATTGAGTTCAGGAGTGTTGTGTGCTAGTGTAATAATAACAAATGTATCATTGTCAATTTTACATGTTGTAGTACACTAAAAATAAGAAATTGATTTATCACATCAAAGTTTAAATAAGTGTGCTTTTTGAAAACAAACAGTGGGTAGAATGTTATTTTGCTACGGATTCAATATCGAAGTCTACTTTTCTTACCTGGTTTCTAAAAATATTGAAAAAAACTTCCCCGCGAATACGGCAAGATGCGCTTTAGCCTGTAGCGTGCGGCTGGACGGGGTTGAACTACTTCATAAACTAATTGGAATAAAACAAAATAAGCCAAAATCAACAAGCAGATTGTTTCAGATTCTCCGGACACTGCTTGAACATGGGGAATGCTAATAGATCAGGCGGACGCTCCCAATAATAGGCACGCTTTTCAGCATTCCTATTGCAAGAGTCATCCTAAAAATGCTTTGCGATCTTGCCACACAGGGCCTTTATCATTCAAAATCTTCACTCACTGGAACTGGGGGTCCTTGAAACAACAAACCCTGCTCTTCAGTGGATCAACGCCAAACAAACTCAAATCGGTGGCTCAAAGTTCAGATACGCCACGACTGAGTTCAATGTGTATGATTTTCAACAGAACGGCGGAGTTCAATGCGGAATCTTGCTCGACATTCATTTGGTTCGTCAGGTGTGTCTTTTTCTAGGAGTGTTCACTTACGCAGTTACGCCCGACGCAAAAAGGAATTTTTAAGAGTGCGAAAGGGGCGTAAATTACCGGAGATATAAGAAAATAAAAATCGAGTCAAGGGATAGTAAAGTAAAAATCTGTTCTAATCCACCTAGTGGCTGGTTATGTTCAACATAATGGTTGATATGTCTATTACATATTCAGTACGATTTACACATACATACAATGGATCAACAGCCACGAATTTGAGATGCTATGTGTCGACGCTGAAATACTTGAAACCAGCGGCGGATCAAGAAGTAGGGTGCGGTGGGTCCAGACCTCGCGGCAAATTTTCAGCTTGTTAAGAAATTTTAAAGCACACTCAGGTTTTTTTTACGCGGGGGATACAGGCCGCGTAAATGAAAACCGCGTAAATTTTAAAATCCGCGTAAATGAAAACCGCGTAAATTTCAAAATCCGCGTAAATGAAAACCGCGTAAATTTCAAAATCCGCGTAAATGAAAACCGCGTAAATTTCAAAATCCGCGTAAATGAAAACCGCGTAAATTTCAAAATCCGCGTAAATGAAGACCACTTAAATTTTATAATCCGCGTTAAAGGGAACCTCGTTGATGGATACTGCGTAAATTTCAAAATACGCGTAAATGAAAACCGCGTAAATTTCAAAATCCGCGTAAATGAAAACCGCGTAAATTTCAAAATCCGCGTAAATGAAAACCGCGTAAATTTCAAAATCCGTATAAATGAAAACCGCGTAAATTTCAAAATCCGCGTAAAAAAATACCGCGCAAAAAAAACGCGTAAAAAAAACTTGAGTGTAGTTTAAAACTCAAAACCATTTCAAACCAAATTGTTTACTGGTTTTTTATAAAATGAGGTTATTGCGTATTACGTAATGTGTCCATTTCGAAATCGAAATTACAGACCCACTAGGAAATTTTAGTCTGGATCCACCCCTGCTTGAAACCAAAATATATTATATTATTCAAATAGCATAATTAGCATTAACTCGAAGTTGCCTTTCGACTAACTTATTTTATCATGTCCCCAGCCTATCTTGGTATGCCTAATGGGTGAAGATGATTGGGATGTGAGAGGGGTGGGTCTGAAGAGGGTGCATGGAGTGGACGTTAAAGGGTTGATCTCTTGGTTCAGGGTTCAGGTTCAGGGAAGGGTGTGGAATGTTGGGGGGTCCAACCCCTTACTGCATACCCTTAGCTACGCCCCTGTTAGAATACAGAAAACCTATGCAAGTCAAAAAATTGGAATTGATTGGCAATTTTTAAAGTGATTGCATAACCTTTTCATATGAGAAAGTCAAAAATGTGCCAAAGTCCAAAAAGTCAGATTTCGCCAAAAAAAAATTTTTCGAGATTTCATCAAATATCGATGTTTTATACATTTTAAAGACATTTGGTATCAAAAATACAAATTCAAATTTGGAATTTTCCTTTCCCTTTGGAATATTTCAGTTCCTGCTTATATGGAATCAAGAACCGTCGTAGGTGGCCAATGTGGTCAAAGCGACTTTGGTTAGACATTATTGATCTAGACTGGCAAATCAATGTAATTTTGCAATAATTTTAATTAGTTTCGTATCGTTTCGATATCATGGTGGTACCAGTTTATGTGGCAATTTGCTGTGTGACCGCACTCTTCAACACGTAACTCCGGAATCAAAAGTCCAATCAATTAAAAAAAAATCAATAGCAGCCGATGGGAAGGTTGTACCTTTCATTTGAGACTAAGTTTATGCAAATCAGTCCTGCCATCTTTTTCACATAAACACACGCACACACATATACATACATGCACACGCCCACAGACATTTTCCGATCTCGATGAAATGGACGTTAGGCATAACGACATTAGGCATAATGGACGTTGGGCATAATGGACGTTAGGCATAATATACGTTAGCTATAATTGACATTAGGCATAATGAACGATTGGCATAATGAACGTTAGGCATAAATTATCATCTTGAAGTATCACTTCAAAGAACTAAATTTTTGGCAGTGTTGGCCTCGAATGGTAAGAGCGTAAATGATTGAACTTTGTTGATGTTGTAGAATTACTCTGCCGTAAATACTTGAATAAATCTTTACTAAAATAAAAGAAGCAGGCCGGATCTTTGGGATATGGAAACTCAGCTTGCGCTAATTTCTCTGTGTACAACCGATACATTTCACATTACTAAAATAGCCTCAAAACTCTTGTTTAACATCGGCCTCATTTGTATTAAGGTATGAATAACGCACCTCAACTTAAATTAGTGTACATGAATGGTACAATTGTTGAAGAAGAAAATATGTGCTCTTGAAGAACAGCTTATGAAAGAAAGAATGATGCATTTTATTATTCATTCAACGAATATACGAATATTGCTGCTTCACTATTGATTATCTCCCATAATATTAAGCTCAATGATTATCTTGAGGTCATCTAAAATAGAACTACGGAAACTGTTTCATACGAAGGAGAGTTTATTCGTGTACTGTGTATTATGCCGGGTAAATTTTAACTTGTTATCCTAATATTTCCATCGAATTATTGACTACATAATATAGAGACAATAATTCGATGGAAATATTAGTATAACAAGTCGAAATTTACCCGGCTCAATTCACCATCTGCCGGTGAATTGAGCCCCGGTTGAAAACACTGCTGCAGCCTAATGCTGATGCTGTACATAACACTGCAGGTTTCCATAGGCTCCAAAACTGGATTGTTTATTATTTGGCTGCATTGGTGCAACTGCATTGGTAATACATACAATAAGCTTGAAATGTACTTGTACCAACACTATTCACTTAAATGAAGGGATGCTTTCTTCATTTCGTCCACGGGAACAATAGAAAAAAAACTACACCTGCAAGGGATAAATATCTCACATGGTGTTTTTTTCTAATCCGAAAAACAAGCGTGGGATTGAAATCTCTATAATAACGAAAGCCTTGCGATTGCTTTTATATGTTTATGGTGGATTATGCCTATCGTCCATCAAGCCTAACGTATATTATGCATATCGTCCATTATGCCTAATGTAGTTATGCCTAACGTATGTATGCCTAACGTACTTATGCCTAACGAATTTATGCCGAATGTCGTGCACCCCCCGTTAGGGGGGGGGGGGGGGTGACACCCTATTTCATTAATTATTAACATCAATAATTCAGCGCATCGGCTGTGTTCCAAAAATGGCTTGAGAATGGTGAAATGGTTCTGTTTAAGCGCGGCGAAAACACTAATCGAGTGCACCAATTATCGCACTACCATTTGAACCAAAGCGTTAAGCAAAGATAGTAGACACTGCTCTAACCAAAGGATTCAATTGGGTAGGACGATAAAAGAAACATGGCAAAAATAGGCGCATTTCCCTATATAGTGGGATCGAGTGTTCACTGATCTAAGCATTTTCCATTTGTTTGTTATTTTTCAGAAATGCTCATAGTTTTTGTCCAGTGCCATATTTCCATGTATCTTTTATGATTATTAGTCATCCCTAGAAACTATATAAAACTACAAAAAAT
Organism: Topomyia yanbarensis; assembly: GCF_030247195.1. NCBI lineage: Eukaryota > Metazoa > Arthropoda > Insecta > Diptera > Culicidae > Topomyia > Topomyia yanbarensis. The sequence goes on along the minus strand of NC_080672.1, from coordinate 323,315,419 downwards.
ACTTTCGATTTTTGGTCCCATATCTCTACATAGTGCAACATTTCGAAGGAATAACGCTTCATCTTCAGGGTTTCAGCGTAAATCAGTTAGTTTTGCCATTACAAAAGATACAAAATTTTGTCAGGACTACAAATATTTTATTTTTCGAGTAGAATGAAATATTACGTTTGTTTCCGCCAATGGTTTTGTACTACACTAAAATGTAAATACTATTTACTGTAGAAAAAATAGTTCTGTCTTCCTAAACCTACACAATTACATCGCAAACATCAAATAATCTAGAGAATTAACAAATATTTCAGATTAGTTGAAGATTCTATGACAAAATTTAGAAATGGATAGAGAAATAGCAGGATATATGTGAGTCGTGACAGTTGTCACGAACACGAAAGGAGAGAGAAGGAGGTAGGCGTGTGAGGAATAGTAAATGATGGTTGGTGCCAGAGTTGCACAAAATCATGACTATCACTTTTTCTTCAAAATGTACGCAAAGCTTCAGTCACAAATCAAAATGATCGTCTTTTTCAGTTGAGATAACTTGAGCAACCAAAACTGAGCATAGTGAGTACCAACAACAGTGACGAGGGAAAGTGAAAAAAATGACGGGGTGCAGACAATCGAGTCAAGTGACAACACACAAGGATAATTTGTCTTTCCTTTTTGTCTACCACGCGAATTCAACAAGCGTAGTTTTTATTCACTAAATAATCACCATATACGATTCAATCACTAGTCAGTGTTTATTGACCCTTCGCACTTGCCTTAAATTCGATCGAAATCAGCTGCATACTGATAGTTAAACTTAAATGATACTTATAGCTTATATGCTCCTGAATTGGTAGTAATGCATGTTGTTTTCTGACCTGGTTTACTGCAAAAATATTTATCAACAGACAGAGCATGTTTTTAACTAACCGAACACATCAACATGATCAAAACACAACATAATATTTATATTTCTTTTGATTTCCTTGCATTTTAACCCTGCCTACTGTGATTGAGTGCTCTAGACTGTGAATAAAAAGAAGTTAGTTTTATGTTATTAGGGAATCCCATAGAATACAGAATGAATATTATATTATTAAATATGACATCACATGAGCAATATACGTGGCTTGCAACTCTTATCAAAACGGTGACGGAAAATGAAAGACAATATTTCTCAAACATTTTTCGGTTAGCAACCAAACCAATTGTTTAATAGGTAATGTATTTGAACTGTAATATTGAATTCAAGACTTGCGTTGTGCAGAATTTAAAATTTCCTTTGCTAGGAATAATGACAATAATTTTCAAAACTGACTGTCATCGAGAGGCTTCAGCCAAACTGAGTGAACAAAAAAGTGAAAAGACAGAACATTTTTTTCGCAAAGGCACTCACGTAGTATGACTGTCACAGTGTGAGAACTTATACGGAAAGAGAGTCGAATATGAGTACTTGCGACCGTGTAGGAAGGTTTTCTGTTTACGGTTACCGAATGCATCACTGGTTGGTGCTGTGACATTATGTTTGTATATTGGACGCTATTTTGATTCCTTACATCCTTAGTACAAATATGGCAACTGTTCTTGCGTTATAATCAATACACAATAAATCTTGCAAAAGAAGTCAAATTTTCAATAGAGTTCTGGGATTCGAAAATACAGTTGCTCTCGCTGGTGCTACTAGTATAATATGGATATGAATTATATTTAGAATCTATTTTATTAATACTAGGTGGATTACTTGATGATCTATGTATTCATTTACCACCCCATCTACTTCACGACTGAACGCAATGCTTAATCCAACGGATAAATATATTAGCTCTAGGTAAATTTTCACTTTGAAAGGAACTTTCATATAAATTTTTGAGAAATAGTTCATTTATTATTAAGTTAATTCACAAACAAAAATGAAAGAAGCAGTTTCCAGTCAATGTATTCAAGGCATTGTTAGAATACTACTCAATGATGTTCAAGTAGTTTTGACCAGCGGTGTGCCAAAAACTGCTTTTATCTCTTTCAAAGATGGCCGCTTTTTTTTTCAATTTTTGCTCAATTGAACCTGTCTAAAAGTTGCGTTAATATCTAATATCTCAACCATATGAGGCTTTAAGGCGATTTCGCAAGAATTTTCGTAGTATACCTGGATTTCTGGAACGTAAAATAGTTACAAGGTGGAAATGACATTACTTTCAACAATTTAAGTCTTTCCAACTTAATAAACGAATATTAAAACATGTCAATATCTCGTAAAATCGATGCTTATATGCTTTCTTTATTTTCTTTCCGTTTTACGATAAACTAAAGGCAGACTCATTACTCAACTATTTTGTTATTGTGTGTTATTCTTTTATCATTACCTCAATCGTGCTAAATTTATTCCTCCGTCTCCGACAGGCCTCGGTCACATAAAGTTCTGGAAAATGGCCGAAACATTCACCGGTCTCAAACTGCAGGGTGAGCTGGGTCGTTTTGGAAAAACTGAAATCTCCGATATTGTCGGCATACTCCCGATGCCGGACGAGAAGGTGCTATCCGGATGTCAGTGGGGTAACATTCTGGTTTGGGAGGCCGGACTGATTAAGTTGGAAGTATGCCGCAAGGGTAGGAAGCCATGCCATCAAGGTCCCATCACGCAAATCAGCGTCCGGGAGGGAGAAGTGATGACGAGTGGAATGGATGGATTCATTCGAGTTTGGTTCTGGGAAACGGTCGAACTGGCAGACTCCCCCGATGATGATAGGGTGGTGCAGATCGAGCCGATAATGGAGTTTAAAATTGGAACCGAAACGTACAGCAGTGAGCTGATGTGTTTGATCAAAAAGGAAGGGGATTTCAAATGGTATGCTCAGGATAGCAACGGAGGCATATGGCTTTGTGATATAACGCCAGCATACAAACCGGCTGCTCCGTTGCAGTTATTAAAATGTCATGCGGGCCCCATTGTAGCAGTTCAAACTAGTCCAACTTCTCATCACGTGGCCACCCTGGGTGCTGATGGGAAACTGTTTATGTATGACTATATCCAAAGGAAAATGATATTCAATCACCAATTCGATTCTAACGGACGAGCCATGCTATGGCTTCCGGTTTCGCTTGATCCAACTGGCATGATTTTGGTGCTAGGTTTCGAAGATGGCTGCATCAGGTTTATTACTGTAAACTTAGACAATTCTAAATGCGAGTGTCCAGTGAATCTCGTTCAAATTATGAAATCCCACTCAAAAGCTGTGACAGTACTTGCGGTTAACCAAAGGGAAACCATTCTCGTTTCTGGTTCAGAAGACAAATCCATCTTCGTTCATCAGTTTATCCGAGCAAGTCCACATGTAACAATCGAACCAATCGGACTGGTGTTAACTCCATCGGGAGTTGCTTCCATCAGCTGGAAACCGAAAGTTGCAACCACTGCCTTCATCGGATGTCGTCACGGGCAAGTACTGGAAGTAGAGCTTCCTGAAGAGCCTGCAACCTATACAGATGTATCGTACCACTTGAAGGGTGTTGACATACGACAACTGACTTTCCAGTCAGTTAAGTCGGAAATTAAAAGAAACATTCGAATCGCGGAGATTGAGGAGCAAAAGCAGAAAAAGCGTGCCAGAAAAATGCAATCTTTGGAACGAGTTCGTGTCGAAAATCCGGGTATAGATATTGACGAAAATGCATTTCTTGAAGACTCGGAAGACGAGGAAGAACTAGAGCCACTATACATCCCGAAGATACCAAATGCAGTTTTGTGGGTTCAATATACGGAAGAGAATACTCTGTGGTTATCGATGGGCGGTTACGATGCAGGCTTCGTCTACGAGTATTGTTTTGATGATGAGGATCCCATTTCATGCACACCAGTTCCTGGAGCTGAAAATACGGAGATAAACACCTTCATTTACGAGTAGTCTATTTTTGTAGAAATTTACGAAGTCACTATTTCTCTAGTACATTTTCTTTTTGCAGCTCCAACTATCTTGTCACCGGAATGAGCGATGGATCTATTAGGGTGAATAAATCCAAGCGTAATTTCAGAGATCTTTCTGATTTTTGGACACTAAATATGCATTTTAATCCCAGTGGGAAAGTGACCGGATTGGCTTTCAGTTACGACTACCGCTATCTGTTCAGTGTTGGGACCGATGGCAATCTTTTCGCCTATAAATGGAACGCTGATGCGACACCTATTGAACCGGAGAAAACCATTCCGTTGAGGGAGGAGGAACCAATGGTTGATGATATTTTGGATCCTAACTATCTTTCCTTGGAAGAACAAAAGGTCAAGCAGGAAAACGACAGAAAGGAAAAATTAATTAACGACAAGAAAAATGAAATTCTGTCCACTGTAGCAGAATATAGACAACAGTTTGAAACTTTACTCGCAAGAAATGAGGCTTTGCCTGAATCACAAAAAATTCCGATGGAAGCTTTTTCTCTGGATGAACGAATCACCCAAGATTTACAACAGCAGCTGCAAGCGGAAATGGATTTGGTTCGACGAAAGACAGCGTTTGATGTCGAGAAGGCACGGCTGGCGGGTGAAAAGTTGAAGAAATTTTTCCTCGACGAATTGGAAAGTGTTCCAATTGAAGTGCAGGGAGTGAACATTACAACCTCGGTCAAATCCTTTCGGATCACCAAACTGAGTGACGAATACCACCAGACTGTGGTAGATCTGGAGCAACGAATCAAAGATGAAGAAGCTAGACGAAGGTGAGTTACAGGTCCAGACATATTCACTAGGGGAGGGAATATTTGTCTAACATTCGTAAAACTGTACGTTAGTGTGGGACACGGTTATATGAAAAAAGATAAAATTTTGCTCCCAGCAACTTTCTAGGTTCCATTTGGGTCCTAGAATAACTGTGCAACTTCTAAGCTAGATCGGTGAAACTATATTTTGCGCGTACGGTTCAAAGTTTACATGGTATTTCGTATAGGAAAATCAACTTTTACAAAATAATTCTTCCAAAATTCGCACATTGCCTCCTAAAAATCAGTCGACGAAAGATTTTTATAGAAAATGTTTTAAGGAAGCAAAGTGTCGAAGACGGCGAAACGATATGACGCTTGTGGAAATAATAATTAAACAAAAACCGGCTGATGTGAAGATTGATGGAAATTTCGATTTTCATAGCATCACTGCTGCTAATGGTCCAATTATATACATTTTTTTTAACTTTCTCATATTATGTACAAAAAAGCCTCAATTTAACTCTCAAAACTCTTGTGAAGTAGCCAAACAGTTTCGATCATTAATTTAGACACAATAAGAGAAGATCAAAACAAAATTGCATATAACTGAACAACCAACAGCAGTGGTGCTAGCAAAAATGAATATTTTATCAATCGTCAGAGCATCAATCGGTTTCTGCCTAATAGCTTGTTCCACAAGCGTCAGATCGTTTCCTGGTGTTCGAGGCGTTGTTTCTTTGTTAAATTTCCTATAACAATCACATAACGATTTACTTTTAGGAGGCAATGGGCGATTCCTGGAGGAATTATTTTACGAAAGTCAATTTCGTCAAACGAAATCCCATGTAAACTTTAAACCGTGAGCGCAAAAATATAGTTTCACTTATCGAGCAAAGAATTTTCTCAGTTGTTCTAGGACACTAATGGTACCCAAAAAGTTGCTCGGAGCAGGTATCTAATTTTTGTCTCACCCAATTGTTCATGCAAGACGTTTCATGGAAATGTGTAGAACGCCGGAGGAAAGGTTATAACTAATTTATTAAGTGTGTATGCGTGTTTAGTTGAACAATAGGTTCGGTATGATATTTCAATAACTGCCGTTGGATTAGAGTACCAGTAGAGTAGAGTAGAGTTTGATTTGAATTGCGTCAATCAGAGCTCCAGATGCACCTTAAACTCACACATTGAAATAGAGGAAACCGAGGGGATTTGAAACAGAGGAGAGTTGAAACAGTACCGTTAGGGATAAATCAATAATGCATTTGTTTTATTTATATCGTGCATACAAACCCTCCAATAGACGCCAGCTACTCTAAATGAGTGGTTCAGTACACACTACAAAAATGAGCAAAAGTAAGTTTTCGTTATTTTCTTCAAATTGGTATAAACAGGATATTAAGTGATGTTCGATCATGAAAATATCACTATTAGGTAGTCTAAGCGCTAGCATTTATGAATTGTATGCGATTCTTTCTATCTTTGCGACCTTCTCGACCTAGGAGAGATGAAACACCTTGTTTCAACTATCCTCGATGATGAACTTCTAGTCTTATTGTAATGTTATAATCACATTAACGTTCCCGAACAAATAATTATAATCAAGCTTCTTCTTTCCTGAATTGACAACAGTGATCAACGTTCTCAATTTGTTAGATCTAGGTCATTTAAAACCATGGAATATGCATTTGTTCTAATTGTTTACTTCTATCAGCTTCTGAAGCTTGCAGCGAAGTGACCATAATCCAAAATGAACTAAATACTAAATACTACCGACATGGATACCAAATTACCTGTTTTCATAAACCCGTATCACTTCTAGTAGACTCATTTTTTACCAATGCTGATGTATTTGGTTATTACTTGAAATTAACGAGACGTTAGTCTAAAAATATTTCAATTTGTTTTTGTTTGTGTACACTAGAGTGACAGGAAAAAAGTGACCCCTATCGGCCCACCCCTGAGTCGATTCCGGGTCCCACCAGGGGTACTTGAACCAAATTTGAAGGAAATCGGACAAGTCTAGCTACCGGACCAACGTGCCTGAAGTTTATATGGGATTTTTCGACAATTTACATGAAGAAAACCCACTACCTCGCATTTTCGCCGCTAGGTGGCACTGTAAGCATCGTATTATCACTATAAGTGAAAATAAGAAAGATAAATCAATTGTCTACAACTTTGTCGAAGACTGCTAGTGAATTCGGCTTTCTTAAAAGAAGTTATAAAACTTTTAACGAAGTGTTGTCTGAGTCAGTTTTGCATGGGGCCTAGCAGTGCATAGTTGTGTATCAGTACACGATTTCCACGAACTATACATTTTTGTGAAATAATCGTTAGGTTTAGCTCAATAGTATGTTCAGAAGAATTATAGCACATAATTCGAGTTATGTTCTTGTTAGAAAATTTTAGTTCCACCTGTGACCGACTAGAGGGCGCCAATACTAACTTAAAAAATAAAATAAAAAATAAAAAAAAGTTATTCATAAATGGGTAGAATGATTAATATAAATCAAATTAATAAAATAAATAGATCAAATCAGCTCAAATGACTAGACTAGACAATATTAAAAAAAACTTATAAAATTAATCAGTGTTTCAAATAAACCACACATTTCACACCAAGGAGCCTGTTTCCAAAGGAGCGGTGGAAACCAATCATTGTTATACACGTTTCTGGGAGTGAGTAAAAAAATCAAAGCAATTTAAGTGGATTTTGACTCTTAGGTTTTCACTCCTAGTTTTGGCTCCTCCTGTCCACTCCGGTTTGTGATTCTTGTTCTGTCGCCGCTTATAGACCGAATTTAATTTCAAACTTTGCTAACAGGTCTTCAAGATTTGTGTGTTTAATTTCTCAATTATCTCAGCAGTAGGTACAGGGTGCGCCAGCTGGATGTATCCTTTTACAACATTGAACAACTTCGCCATTTTTTTGGCCGTTTTCACAAGTAAACAAGTTTTTTAGGATATTTTATGCCATTTAAACCAGGTTTATTATACAACGTAGATTATATAACCACCCCCATTTGATACATAAAAAGCAGCTCTTTTGCGGGCATTTTGCATGACATTGGACAGCATATCGGGCTTAATCGTAGCAATTTCAGCTCGTATATTAGCTTTGAGTTCGTCAAGGTACTTAGGTTTGCTAGAATACACCTTACTTTTCAAGTAACCCCACAGAAAAATATCTGGCACCGTTAAATCCGGAGAATGAGGAGGCCATTCCAAATCATCTGAGACAACGCGTCCTGGGAATTTGCTCTGCAAGAACTTGATTGCGGTGTGGCAAGGTGCCCCGTCTTATTGAAAATAGAAGTTTTTCAGACCTTTTTTCTGCATTTGTGGACAGACAAAGTGCGCCAAAATTCAACGGTAGCGTCCGTTGTCGATGGTCTCTCCCTCTTTGAAAAAATAAGGACCGATGCTTGTTTTGGAGCACACTCCGGCCAAAGTTACTTTCTGGTCGTGCAGTGGTGTTTGATGTATAACGTGTGGGTTCTGTGTCCCCCAAATTCGATTTTTTTTTATTTACTCCGCCGGAAAGGGTGAAGTAAGCCTGCCATATTTTTTACGATAAACACGCACAGTTATCACTATTGAACGATCGTTTTCAATGTAAAGCGCTACAATTTTTGCGCGTTCTTTTGGTGTAAATCGACTTATAGCTCAAATGGTACTCCTTCGAGGTCTATCGAAAAGAAGCTTTTGCCATGAACTGTACCAAGGATCTGTTTTGCGTTTGTGCTTGATAAAATGAAAATTGAAAATCTAAATTGAGCTCGGGCTTTTAAACTGTATGCTGCAATTATGATCTAGTAACCTGTTTTCACTCCTTGGCGGTTTTCACTCCTCAGGAGCCAAAAAACCATGAGTGATGAAATCATGGATTTTAATGATTTGTCAAACTATGGTTTTTTCAACGCATGCTGATTGGAGTGATTTTTGAAACACTGAAATTAATACAATAAATTAAATTGTTTCAAGCTGTCATCCAATATTTATTAATAACAACTAAACCGAATTAATAAAATGGAAAAAACTGAAAAAAATATATGAATAACTGAATATAAATAAATGCAATGAATATAACAAAAAAATTAGTTGAGGTAATAAGACAGATAATATGGATATTATAGGGCTCCAAAATCATTTTTCTTAAAAGTGTTGGAGTAAAGAAACACGAAATACCTGTTTTGTTCAAGACAGGTTCTTCTCTAGCAGTGTTAGAAACTGCTCAATTTTTACATGCCTATCCTTAATACACATATCCTGAATTTTTTTTTAATAAATCAATTAGGCAGAAAAGGTAGCCGAAAGGAGTCCAATTTGATAAGATTTGAAAAAAGATTTGAAATTTTGAATAACAACGAAGATATATCAAAATATAACTTTTCATCGATAACTGAAAATGTCTCTGGCAGCGCTGCTCCAGTGGAATCCAATCAGAACAACTGCAATAACTTCAGTTCTAACTTGTAACTTTTAGCGCTCAAATAAATGGTAATAGTCACTGTTATTAGTTTTACTTGTTTTTGTGAGGAAATCTTGTCTAACCCCAAAGTTAAAGCTGATTGAAAACGTTATTGTTCATAAATAACAGGGCAAGGCCTTATTAACCCCCTATAAAATCATTAAAACGAATAGAATGAATAAAATAAACAAAAAGAACAAAATGATCAAATGATACTTTAATTCATTTTTTCATTTTTTTTTCATTTTGTTTATTTTGTCCAATAAAATGATTAAAATGATAAAATCAACGATATTAAAAAGCAATAGAATCAGTTAAATTGTTTCTTATTAAAGTTCTGGATGAAATGAATAAAATGAATGACTGAACAAAATTAGTCAGATTATTAAAATGAATAAAATGTGTAAAGCGGAAACAAAACAGAAAATTACATAACATAAAAAAGACAATAAAATAAGTTATATGAATGATACGAAAAAGATGCATGAGGTGATAAACTGATCGGAATGCATACAACGAATGAAATGAATACAATAGATAAATTCGTTCGGAATTCTTGTTCTAGAGATATGGGTTAATGAGTCCAATACAAAACATTACCATGACAATGGAATGGTTCAAATTACCAGAATAAGTACTTAAATTCATCGAAAAGCATTGAAAGTGTCCCTGGACTGATTTTGAGAGACGAACATTCTTGAAATTACAAGTCGTATTTTTTCGCAAATATATATGCTTTGAGTCATATTGATCATGAAAATGTATATTCGGGTCAGCATAACTCAGCGTCACAGTGAAATGTATGGCGAAAATTCAGTGAGATCAACTATCTATCCAATGCATACACTCTGATTGTAATCCTCGTTAATGTACGTGTAGAATACGGATAACTTAAACGAAGCGTCTGCTGAATTATCCAATGCCTATCAACTAATTCTGGCATTCGAGCTTCAATTGTAGCGTTCTCAGCAAAAGGCAAATTTGGGCAAATGGAGCCATCGCTATGAGTTAAAAGCATCATTATACCTATAATATGTGCATGATATGCACTGCATATATTTGAAATTTGATCCGTTATTTTTCATAAAACTGCATTCCATTACAAAGAATATGCATTTTAAATAATATCATTCCAAAACAGGTATTCTTAATTTTCATATGACATATTTGAACATGTGTTTCATTCAAAATTCAGTAGAGATACGAAAGGTTTAAAAAATGCACGTCTCTTTTCAAATTTTCGTCTTCAAACAACCATATTACCCAGTTTGAAATACCCAATGATTTCCTTAATTATAGTATATATATATATATATATATATATATATATATATATATATATATATATATATATATATATATATATATATATATATATATATATATATATATATATATATATATATATATATATATATATATATATATATATATATATATATATATATATATATATATATATATATATATATATATATATATATATATATATATATATATATATATATATATATATATATATATATATATATATATATATTTATATATATAAATGCTCAGTGTAGATTTGGTGTCGACAAGTAAGGAATGGTAAATGGTGGTTAGCGCTGTAGCATTATTTTTGTATATAGGGCAAAATTTTGATTCCTTATTATCTTTATTATACAAAATGCAACTGGTAATTTTTACGCCATAATTAGTATAACATAAATCTTGCAAAAGAAGATAAACTTTCACTAGATTGTTATTCAACAACACAGTTGCTATCGGCGATGCTACGAGTATAATATGAATATGAATTATGTAAGAAATCTATTTTCTCACTACTAGGTGGATTACTTGGTGATCTGTGTATTCAAATACCATCCAACGTCTATTTCACGACTGAACGCAATGTTTAATCCAACGGATAAATACATGAAATTCTGGACAAATTTTCACGTTGAAGTGAATTTATACATTGTTTTGTCTTTTTTTTATTTTGATTATAGAGGTTTTAACCTTAGGGTCATTTGCCTCTTTGTCGGGTTAGAGAAATCTCTAACCCTATGTGCGGGGTTGGGAATTGAACCCAGGTGAGTTACGTACAAGGCAATCAATTTACCAACTACGCTATCTCAGGGTTGTTAATACGATACATTTTTCACGATAATTTATCGGCGTTACTCGTTAACGATAATGTATCGTCATCGGAAACTCCGTTAACGATAATATATCGTCGCCTTCATCGTCATTGTCGACAATTTTATCGTCGTTTTCATCGTCATCATCGGTTCATCGGTTATCGCGATACATTTTGCGTGTCATTCCCGTTTATAGTTGATGCGGTTAACTTTCAATTGTTTAGAAATAAATAACTATTGAAGGACATGTTGTTGGCAGTTGAAAATCAATTGTTTTGGACATTTTCTATGCACAGTGGGGTCCGACGATGCGCCAAAATTTTTTTTTTAACTTTTCGGGAAAGTGTTTTATATTGAAGGGAAAGTTGTTGGCAGTTGAAAATCAATAATTTTGGACATGTCAATACGCAGAAGACCCTGTCAAAATGGAATTTTTTCAACTTTTCGAGTAAGTTGGTGCACAGTGTTTCCAAGCGGCAAAAAGGTGATCAAAATTGTTTTGACCATTAAGAAAACAAATTTTGAGCTATTGTGTAATTAGTAATTTTTAGCACGCAAAAACATATATTGCAAAAACTACTAAACCACTATTATTAGGCCATTCACAAATTACACTACACATTTAAGTGTTGCACAGTGGTCAAAATGTGTAAATTCATGCCTTTAATTATTCAGCGGAAAAACTATAAGGTTCTGTGTTTTGGTGACTTCGGAAAAGTTGTTGGGGCTACCACGGCGGATTTTCGGAAGTAGACAGCCATGTGCCAACATACAGTGTAAAGACATTTCTGAAATCTAACTTTTTACTGGTAGCAGATAGACAATTTCAGTCTTCGGCAAAGTTGTAGAGAACATTATTTTTAGCAAATCTTTCATAAGAACTGACTCTCTAACTATAGCCGTTCCAATGTTATGCGGTCTTTTCATGAGGACCCCCTTCAAAATTGGTTTTGTCATGATAACTCTTGTCATATTTATTTCTCTACAAATATGTGTTCCGAAATGTTTTAGATATTACGAAAATGCATAACTTTGTTGAATATTTCAAGACGATATTATGTTTTTGGAGAGAGATACAGCTTTTTTCATGATTAATATTATCAAACTTCATACCCAGTTTTCTCAAAAAGTTGCAAAAATATGCAGATGAAATATTGTTATTTTGAAACTATCATAAATTCCCTACAAAATCCTGAAGTAATGGTTTGTATCCGATAGTATCCTAAGATGTTATAATCGAATGAAATTGTGAGTATGAGTTTTTTCGGCGACACTTCGATGCTTGCTGCTCATGGAAGGCGTTACACAAATATACAAACTCATTCTGAAGAAGCGTTCATCTGTTACGTAATTAAAGAAACAATTTAAAACAAAGGAACCAAATTAGTTTTCAAATGCTGAAAAAATCACTTACACTTTCTGATCACGCGGTGCGGTGTAATTAATTTGAAATATGTATTCAAATATTGCGGGTAAGTGCAAACTGATGGTTACCATGAATATTTGTTTAGTGTATTGTAATCTGTGAAAGCAACGCAACATTTTATTTAGGCAATTTCGTTATCTGTTATTGATTAGACGTTTTATTTCTATTCTATGCTCGAACATTTGTCGCTGTTATTTAATGTTATTCAACATAACATCTTAATGTTTCAAATACCCTCATGTATCTGTTATTCAACATAAATTTTCATTTTTTGTGTAGTCGAAATCAGTAAACGTCAGCTGTTTCAGCTTTGGAAAAAAAAACCAAAGGCGATCATAGTAAAAAATTACATGAAATATGCCAGGCAATTTTTAAAGCTTATCGCATAGTTCCTGATGATATGCCATATGTTGCAAGCGAAACTGAAAGAATTGCCTCGACTGTCTGCAAGTATTTCAATAAGTTATGGCTTAGATATCATCGAAGTGAATCTATTGTTCTAAAATACAATACTGATTACTTCAACAGTTCGTTCAGACTACCCGGATACATTTTAAGTAAAATAAACACAAAGCCTATTGAAAAAAATAAACACAAAGCCTTTTCGAGGAAGAAAAACTCTGGCCTTTTTGAAAAGCACTGACAAAGTGAAGGCATCAAAACATCAATCTTGCGATCAAAATATTCCTCTGATGAATTAGCTTTTGCGACACAGATGAAACTTCGAGAGTCAGGGGATTTATCACCAGCTTTGGTTGTTAATGAGGCAACGCAAACAACTCCCACTCGGGCTTCTAAAATGCAACGTTCATGGAAGAAAGCACAAGAAAATAAAAATTCAGAAAGGTGCAAAAGTACTAAATGTTAATATATACCCATCATACAGTAAAGTTATCGCCGAGAAACAAAAATGTTACCCCGATGAATCATCCATAACTGTTACCGAGTTTTCTGTCGAAGTTGACTTACAGAAGCTTCTTGATCATACGTCAAACCGCATAGTAGAAGCGACAGTGGCGTAGCCAGGGGGGGGGGGGAGGTTTGGGGGTTAAAACCCCCCCAAACCAAAATTAATTGGATTGAAAAAAAAATTGATGCTGACGAATTTAATTTAATATTCCACGAAATATTTTTGGAAAAATATTCTCTGATCACTACATTGATAACTGTGTTTAGAGCGTCATGAGAACTTTTGGAAAATTATGGGAAGGGGATCTTGTAACTTATCTCTTAGCCAAAATCCCATAGTTGTCAAATTTCTTCAATGTAAAATAAAATAACTGTCTGAATTATTATGAGCTCATTTTTGGAAAGATGCTTCAAAATATGGATTAGAGACAATTTTTCGAATGGGAATCTAAATTTGAATAGGTTGATTGCATATAAAACATAAGCTTGTTTACCGAAAACTTACATACATTTCAACATTTGCTGAAAATGTATTTTTTTAGATTGTGTAGAGTTTAGACAAGAATTCAAATTGGGTTACAACAAGAATAACATTTCAGAAACTAGTTGAAAGCTGATGTAATTTTGTCTCTAGCAGGTCTGGATCGGTTTTATGAGCATTGGATTTTTGTTGTATTATCAACTATATGAATAGCCTCTTAGCAGGATGCAATGAATGGCGTACTAAAATTTTGTGTACTACGTTCTAGTACTGCAAGTTGTGAGGTTGACTAATAAAGAAAAGTAAAATTAATGCTCGATAAATTTTTAACGGTCACGATCACATTCATTCGAAACTGCCAAATTTCGATGTTAAGTAACATTGAAGAATTTCAAAACGTAAAACTGTTCATCTGCTGATAGAAAATTTTTGACGGTTAATCCTCCTAGAAGTAATTATAGACAAGAATTACTCTTCAACCAAGTTTGGGTCGAGACTTAATGTCTCCAGCAAAGTTTTCGAAAGTGCTATTTCAAACAACTTTGTCAAAGACATAAATATCCCACATATTCAGAGTATCGAAATATAGTAGTAGAAAACCTTTACAACAAGCTATTCTGAAATTACTGTATTTGATAAATCTCTTCTGCGGTAATTAAATAATAAATTCACATTGCGTTCAAGGTGCCTTTGAAGCTTACAAAAAAAATAAGGGAATTGGATATAAAACAAATAATTCCCAGATATTAAAAGGACTCAAAAACACAAAGAGTGATTCCATTTTCAGGAGCTAGCATCAATTCGGCGCAAGCTTAGTCCGCCCACCAAGTTAGTGTCGGATTCTGATGAGATGAAGTCGAAACGCAAGTTTCAGTTCCATCCATCCATAATTTAGTTATAGGTTTTGTGTTCTCAACTCGCAATGATTGTTTCAAACAATTTTATCCGTAGCGCAGAAAAAAATAGTTTTCACCTAAATTTTTATTCACTAAGAAGAAATATAGCAGGCCCAGTCCATTTAAATCCCTATATGTTGAATTCATGTAGCCTTCATATTTTCAACAAAATTGTTTGAAATGACATTATCAAAAACTTTGCTGAAGGCACCATGTCTCTTAATATTTTTGAAAAATTAATTCACCATGATTACCTCTATGAGAGTTAATCACTAAAATTTCTATATCAAAGCAGGCGCTGTTTTATGTTGATAACTTCCCGAAGTTGTCAAACCTTCAAAGTCAAGGATTATTATATTAGGTGATCTTGAACGTTGAAAATTTTTTAGATCATTTATCCCACTTTAAAAGATCGCAATTTTTGACTTCATTGACATATTATACAAGAAAATAATCTATAGAGGTTTGAAAACTGTTCCATGTTGATCCTTCTTGTTTTTAGACTGGAATGACATCTGTTAGACTACCTTTGTTTTAGAGTTTTCAATAATTTATCAAATTCATATTAAATTTTAGCATTTTTTCAAAAAAATTGCGATTTTCATCAAAACCCCCTCCAAACCAAATTTCTGGCTACGCCACTGAGAAGCGAACAGCGAAAACCTACAGTATTTCTCGGATGATGAACTCCTAAGGATCGAACTGACCGTAAAGTGGGGATTTGATGGCAGTTATGTTTATCTTATTTTTGGCAGTTTTTTTCTTCTTATTTTTGGCAGTTTATGTTTATCTTATTTTTAAATATTCAATATAACACATAATACGATCGCCCCGATTCGACTTTCATTCGATCATAACATCTTAGGATACTATCGGATACAAACCATTCCTTCAGGATTTTGTAGGGGATTTATGATAGTTTCAAAATAACAATATTTCATCTGCATATTTTTGCAACTTTTTGTGAAAATTGGCTATGAAGTTTGATAATATTAATCATAAAAAAGCTGTAACTCTCTCCAAAAACATAATATCGTCTTGAAATATTCAACAAAGTTATGCATTTTCGTAATATCTAAAACATTTCGGAACACATATTTGTAGAGAAATAAATACGACAAGAGTTATCATGAAAAAACCAATTTTGAAGGGGGTCCTCATGAAAAGACCGCATAACATTGGAACGGCTATAGTTAGAGAGTCAGTTCTTATGAAAGATTTGCTAAAAATAATATTCTCTACAACTTTGCCGAAGACTGAAATTGTCTATCTGCTACCAGTAAAAAGTTAGATTTCAGAAATGTCTTTACACTGTATTTTGGAACATGGCTGTCTACTTCCGAAAATCCGCCGTGGTAGCCCCAACAACTTTTCCGAAGTCACCAAAACACAGAACCTTATAGTTTTTCCGCTAAATAATTAAAGGCATGAATTTACACATTTTGACCACTGTGTGTTGTGGTGATTAACAGATTTTATAATAATTTTAATTTAAACTAGAAGATTTCGGATTTTAAAAGGAATATACATACATATTTCCAGTGATGGTGATTGATGAAAATATTGTTGATCTAAAATGATGCATATCAACGTTGAATGTTGTATACTGAACCAATTGTCCTTGCTTATCAGGTCATCCTATTTGTAGTAGGCGATAAAATCCAAATACATAACGCGCCAAATAGAACTTTTCATTCGTCAATAAATGCTGTACTACCTGTTGTCAGAGGCAACTCAGCATTGAGTGAGGATCGGTCCAATATGGATATTTTCTCATAGCAATCGATAACTTTCGATGCTTGATGAATGAATCAATAGCATTCGTTGCATTTTTTTTGGGTATGAAAATGAAGATATTTTGGCATCAACAGTACTATCCGAGGTTCTAGTACCATAAAGGCTCGTAACTATAGGTTTCAAATGCCCTTCTTATGTATAAGAGCGTCAAAACTGTCTCAATCACTTCGATTGAATTCGAAAAATATTCTGGATCTCGTGCCTCACTTCTGAATGGATAAGATTTGAACATAGTGAAGCATACTCAGATTGAAAAATGATCACGCGGAATGAAAGAATGGAGGGAATGCAAACAAACGAACTCGGTTACGCATTTCATCGATACTGATTTGTTTGCAACTTGAAAATAGGTTACCATGGAAGGTTTTCGTCTGTACACATATTCGTGCATCGAAACCATGGATTACTATCAGGTTTGATTGGGTGATGAGCGTTAATTTTGATGAAAATTGGCTTCACTGCATATTTCCAATGTTTGATTTCCTTTTCTAGTTAGGAAGCTTTTAGCCCCCTTCTCCGTTTCTTCTCTCCACTATGTAACAAGATGCTTTATGCTTCTTTCTTTTACCCTTAAATATGTAGTGTAATTTATGAACGGCCTCATACTAGAGTTTTAGTCGTTTTGTGAATACAGTGAAGACAGCATCTTGGCGAATTTTAGGCTAATAAAACGATGATATTGACAAAATCGGCACATATTTTTTCTGGTTCTGAAGAAGTCGAAACGCAAACACCTGGACTAACATATTTTTTTCTTTCTTTTTAACCCATTATTGCCCAACCTACTATATATAGTAGATGCTAAGAATAACTCCTATTACTTAAGGAATAACGCAGAACAGGCATTATCAATGAGTTAATATTGTTCATATACTCTTACAGAATACGTTTAGAGAAGTTAGAGTGGTTAAACCGGTGTTTATGTTTTGTTTTTATTCAATTTTCCCTTAAGGGGTTACACATTTTTGTCATGATGAAAAAAATCGAATTTTTGTAAATTAGATATTCTCAAACTACATACGCTGAGGAAAATTTTCTCAAAATTTCATTAAGATCGGAATACTAAAACTTGAATTACAGCGATTCATAGACCGCTACCCATTGACCACTCGTAGGCGGTGCGTAGTGTTTGATAAGCTAGACCGTTGACTCGTTGCAGCGACAGTAAAACTCGATTATCTCGGAATTGTATTTTGTTGAAAAGTTTACTCGCGGCGACCACGATATCTCAGGAATTAATTAATCGATCAATCTGAAATTTTCACTGGTTGTTCCTTATTATATCAGCTACTCTTAGTAGGAAATTAATTTTACTGGAATGACCACATCATTTTTTCCAATCGGAAAACTCAATTTGTGCTGCGTGTGAAAATTAAGTTGGGCAATAATGGGTTAATAAACCGCAGCAGTAAAAATATTCTTCTTTAGTCCCTCGACAAAGCCTCATAACCCGTTCTGATCATTTAATAAAAATTTCCCTTAAGGAGGTCTTACAGTACAGTATTATTATTTTTGTATATTTCGCATCTCTAAGATAAGAAAAATATGCTATAGAAGGAATTAACTCGAATTTGACTTGAACGTAGGCTAGAGCCCACCAAACGATTTTGATAGTGTTTGTTTTACAGATTCGTATTGGTATTCGTCTGTGTAAATTTGCGGCTTCCATACCAAAATATTGCTTTTTGGGCACTAAACATTCGATAACTTCTAAGTTGTAAACTTACATTACAAAAATCCTGTATTTTCTTATGCTGAACAAAATCTTGGAACATTTTGAAATTCTACAAAATTACCAGGAAAAGTATTTTAAAAAAAACAATTTTCAGGGGTATATCAAAGAAATCTCCACAAATGTACAAAATAAAATCGACAGATAGACTCATAGTCTCTTCAGCGAAGTTAATACTTAAGATATTCTTAACAACTTTGCCAAAGAATTTTTTTTTCATAAATGACCAAACAAAAACTTGCTTCTCGGCGTTAGAGGGATTAATCAGCCAACTAATATTTTTAAATGCAAAAAATATAAATAAACTTTGCTGAAGACACTATAGCTAAAAATGTTTTTCGAATAAACATGGGTAGTCATGAGAAAGACTTTTGCTGTTGAAAAACTCCAGGTAAACCAGGAGCTATGAAGTTTCGTGACCGGATCGAACGAAGATTCAAGCCGGACTGTGAAGCGAATGGTTCACGAATTGTACTGCCCAACGTCTAATAATTGAATTAATATATGTGAACTGTAAACAATAGCAATATATGTAAAAAACTTCCTTACAATTTTGATTTTATACGATACATACATGAAAATTGATAGTGAAGTTACTGTGTTGCAATAGTTTTGTGTTCTCCTTAAGATCAATGCTTTATTTTCAGATCTAATCGAATCGATCTAATATTCACTAACATTTCTCAATTTCCCCTTATGTATAATTTAGATCGGTTCAAAGATCACCACCCTTTATTTATAAATTACTAGCTAAAACCCATCGCTCGTTGTTGCGACACAATTTGTTCCGAAGCGTCATCTGGCGGGCAGATAATCCTCAACCAATAGCACACGCTCCATAACAAATGCCTACTACGTATAAATTTTTACGGCAATCGGTTATGCCGTCCATAAATCATATACATACAAACTTTGACTTTTATATATATAGATAGATAGATATTATATATATATATATGTATATATATATATATATATATATATATATATATATATATATATATATATATATATATATATATATATATATATATATATATATATATATATATATATATATATATATATATATATATATATATATATATATATACATATATATATATATATATATATATATATATATATATATATATATATATATATATATATATATATATATATATATATATATATATATATATATATATATATATATATATATATATAGATATACATAAACATCATCCAATTTGCTTTAACTTTTTTACTATAATGCACGTCTCACTGACTACTACTACTAACATGCATGCGTGTGGTTGCACATTGTTTTCTTTTTGAAATTACTAACATATATAGCTGTACTTCCCAGAATGACGAAAGCCGCAGATGAGGCTCCCCTCGACCGGCGTGAGGATTCTCAGCTGGACAAACGGGAATCATTTCTCGAGGGCCTAACGCAGTCAACCATAGACTTCAAGCTAGAGTCTAAAATGCGACGCTTACTTGCCAAGTACCGCGAACGGAAGTCGAAGGAACGCATGCGCAAACTTGAAGTAATGAATTTCTTCTTCTCAAACTAAATGTTGCACCTTGCTCAAGTTTCACTTTTATTTCAGTGGGAAGAATTGAAAGCCAAAAAACCGGATCCGAACGTCAATCATCCCGACGATGATCGCGCAATTAAGGAGGCCGTAGACACCATCGGGGACTACAAGCTCAAAACCGATCTAGACTACGAGCCCAATGAAGACGATCTAGAAACGACCATGACTAAGTATCGTGCTTTACTACACGTCCGGGAGGAAATGTTCACCATCAAGCACGAATACAACAAGCAGGTGTTTGCACTTCGTGACAAGAAAAAAGAGCTGCTAACGTATTTTGAGTCTAAAAGTAGAAAGTTGGCAGAAATTCACGAGGAACTTCCTGAGAATCAGCGCAAAAAGATTCCCGTAGAAGTAAAAATAGATACACTTTTAGAGTATCCCGAAAAGGAGTTTGAACTAGACGAATATGAAGACCCTAACGAAAAATTAGAGGAAGTACAGACAAACATTCCCAGAAAAGTGAAGAGTACCGAAGACGTTGATCTCTTACAAAAGCACGCACTAGGGCTGGTACCTTCACCGGATGGCATTCCACACACTCCGCTGGGAACAGAATGGGAGAAAGAGCTCCGTGAAATGCGACTTGTGAAAAAACTATTCAAACAAGACCGAATAATAGAGAAAGTAAATCAGAAAATTGTTGAATTTGATCAAGCTATACAGAAACTTGCTGAACAGCGTCTACAAGTTGAAGTAGATGCCAAGTACCTGGAAATACATCAACTAACTCTCTACCAAGAGTTATGGATTTTGAAAGATTTTGAAAAGATTGAAAGCAAAATGATAGGCACCGTTGAAGAGTTAACGTTGGAGCGAAACAATTTGCAGAAATCGGTCATTGAAGCTCGAAACTCCATCGAACAATCTCAGCAGGATATGGATGAAAACAGGAGAGAGCAAAAAGCAGTTTTTCACCGTTTCACCTCCAGCTGTTCGGACAACCCGTTTGCTGTTTTTCTTAAGCGAATTTTTAAGAAAAAATTCAAACCTTGTCGCATTAATCAAAACAGGGATGAAACGGAATCGTCGAGTGAATATTCCTCGGAAGACATTGACGCACTAGAGAACGCTGTGGATAATGAAATTAGTAAGATTTTTCTAGACGAACAGCCATGTCCAGTCGGATGTGATCCGGATTTGTACCAACTGACAATCAAGCTGAGGAATGAGAAGAACGAGTTGGAGAAGCAATATTATGAGGAGAATAAGATGTTGAATGAGACGATTAAGACTATGGAGACATTGAAAATGAAGTTGGCATATGTCGAAACGCGGTTGACTGATAAAAAGAAAGAATTATTGAACTTTAGGGTAAGTGTGTGGGCTGACTAGACGTCAACTTGAACTAATGGGCTTCTATATTTTCAGCGAGAAAAACAAACTCGTTTGAATGACATCAACAGCTTGGTTATCTTGAAAATGGATCAAATGCAGCACTTCCGGACTGAGACGGAATTTTACGACATCGATAACAGCCTTCTTTTTAACAATGAAAAGCTTATGAAACTGTATGCACGTGTTGGGCAATTGGCAATGGAAACGTTGGAGACGAAAAGAAAGCATCGAATCAATGTGGTGCACCTGGCTCGAATGCGGACAGATATCAAGTATATGGAAAAGCAAATTATTGAACTCAAAGAGAAAACCACTGAGACAATGATGAAAAAATTTGGACGAATCGTTAACTTGGATGAACTGGAAGAAACTATTTTGAGAAAGTTTGCTTTTGAAATGAGAGCAAATATGGACGATGTGAAGAAAAGTTATTCGGAGAGGACCCGTGACTTAAAAGTCATGTACTCTAAAGTCATGTACTCTAAGAAACAGACGGAGTTAACTAGAGTAATCCAAGAAGGTACAGAAAAACTTCATGTTCTCACAGTCCTTCAGGAAGAACATAATAACCTTTCAAAGATGTTGGATCGTCAGAATAAGCTACTGGAGAAAAAAGATGAAGATCAAGATCAAAGGAATTACGAGCCAGACTTGATCAAGTTGAAAAGTATCGCTAGAACTCAGAAGGAGCAGATTAATATGCTACAACGAGAGATTCGAACGCTCAGTATCAAATGCAAGCCGCTTAGTACGGATGTTGGACAAATAGTGGAACCACTTATGTCGGTTCCCAAAAAGCCCACTAAAATTGCAGATGACACCACATACCCGAATGCCATGGACTCCGCACCTCCCAGCACCAGGGCAAGCTCACCGGATAACTTCTTGTACAACGAAATCTCTTCGCTGGTAGACGACTTCCTGACTGATCATCTTGGAACATTAGTCCAAAAATCAGACATAAAATGTGTCGTAACCCACCTATCACTGTATCTATCGAATATTATCGCTAATTTCGCTCCCGAGCATGCAAGCGATCTACTGCCCCATATTATAGAAAACTTCAAATCGTTCATTCCCGAAGCACTTCTGCTGACCATACCACCCCAATCCATCGCCGAATTAATTGAAAACATATTCCGTACCTTCAAGGAAGGTTACGACATCGACACGAAGGAAATTCTGAACGAAATTATCAACAACAGTTTGGAAATGGTACCGCCAGCTTCTCAGAATTACTCTCATAATATTTTGGCAGACATTCTCAAGCAAGTAGTATCGACCCTTCACGTTTCGGACATCATCCATCCGGAAACAGTCAGCTTCATAGCGAGCGGTCTTCGAAACAAGCCAGGAATCGATCCAACAGCAGTTAACGTGAATCAACTCACCACGGAATTGCTTCAGTATGCCGTGGAAAACTTGGTCGATGACGTCAATCGGGATGCGATCAAGCAGATTGTCAATGGTATCCTTCAGCAAAGCGCTAAGTAGATACACATGCCCTGTTCCCATATATCAACCGCAGTAAAATAAGGTTCAATTTATTCGGTCGTTATCTGTACAACACTCTGGTAATAAAACACATGCCGAAAAACCGCCTCGTACCGGTTTACTTGAACTCAGCTCTGCTAGACAAACCGAAAATAAATCAATCGAACTGGCCCCGAATTATCTTGATAATATTGTTGTTGTTCCATTGTGGTATAGAAGAGTTTTTATTTTGTTGTTCAATGTACACCCACACCTGCGGAAGTTGGGGTGGTTCAGTAACTTGACAGTTTCCGTTCAAAGTAACCTAAGTCTTTTTTGATAACCGTAGCGAACTCGTATCAACTTGTGAGCTCTTGGGCAAACGTCAACTGGACGTAGAGGTCCATGGTCCACGCTTAGTACAATACACCCTACTGTATCTCTCTGTACTCATGAGTCCATCGCTGACTACCCCACTTGACGACCACGGCAGGTGCTTATTTTACTTTCGCCATTTTTTTCCGCCACCGCACAGGACGTCATGCAGTCAACTTATGCACAGGGCGTGATATCTTGCTGCACACATCCGAAAAACTGTGCCTGCTGGAATAATGGTGTGTTGCTGGCACGTGTATCACTGTTATCTACTACAAAAGGGAAACCGGTGCAGATTTAAGGGGATGATAGCCCCCACATGTCGAATAACGATGAGTGATCGCGTTTTTAAACCGATTCGGGGTTTAAGACGAAACTCGTTCGACTATTGTTGTTTGGCTTAGTTTCTTATTTTTCGGTTAGTCTTCGTGTTACAGTCGCGACCCGTTTTTGTTATCGCCATGGTGTATTTTAGGCGGACAAAATGTGGATATTGACGAAATCGGGACAATTTTTTCTCTTCAGTGCAAAATTAAAAAAAAAGCATCAATATTTTTATTTTTGCTTATTTTAAATAAAAATTAAAATATATTCAAGAAAAAATTAAATCTAAGTTTGCTTGGTTTGTCTGCTTGAAACCACCAAACGAATTTTTCATGTGCGGCTTAAAAAATAGGGTCAAAAAGCTGATAAAATCGGTGGTAGGAAAAATCTGGTGCTTACAAAACCCGGTCTTCACTCTATATGGTCAGTGTAAAGTCAGAACGGACTAAGTGACAATATAATTATTTCGAGAAAAACGAGATTGTTTGAATCACAGCATCCTTTACGTTATAATTAGAAATAATGTTTTTCGATAATTCTGGTTTATTGTCATATATTTCAAATCTGGTAAAAGTCGAATGTAGCTAAAGAAATTATTTATCCAGTGCTATCATTATCTCATTTTTTGATGTTTTGCGACTTAGTCCGGTCTGACTTGACACCGATCATATGTGCTCCGTGTTTTAAACCTACTATTTTAAATGTCTCTTTTCTTTCGCGAAAGCTAAGTATTCGGATGCGAACTTTCCAATGATTTCTTAAAACTGCCCCAATTAAAAGATATTCATAGCGTGCATACTTCTGCAATAGATTTAGATTGACTTCTTATAAGATCGATTTGATTCATTCTATTGACAAATAGTGCCAAATGTACACAAAAACAGTTGCATTATATTTTTCACTCAGGTAGTTTTATGATCTCAGAGTGTGCTCCTTCGTTATCATGGACGAATTTCGCTTTGTCGTTTTTGAGCTCACCACGGGTACTTTTAATGGTTTCGTGCGCAAATACCAACTCATGTACGTGCACAAGATTGGACAAGCAGTTGATAAGACCGAAACAATGAGAACGGCAGGTGCTCAAATGGACAAACAATAAAAGAAATCAGCTCATGATTTTTTTCAAATTCACCTATCCATTGAAAGAGATGTTCGGCTTCTTAAAGAAAGCTGTTATGCAAATTTCTTGACAGGCGTTGCTGCAGTTATAGGAGTTTAATTTGAAATTGGAAACTGGTTTAGAATTGTTTATAAAACATTGTAATAATTAATTGTTGATTCTGCACGAACTCGTAAAACAGGATATTCGATATATTTTCCATAAAATTACGAAATGTGCATAATCAATTCCAATTCTTTACTGTGTCCCGACCCAACAAAGGGACATGAGTGCGGTTGATAACTGACCAAGTAACTGTTAATGTTCGAGTTTTGCGAAGTCACTCTGTTTGTGAATATCTCAATACCAGCGCGTGCACGCGCACAAAATTTTTAGAGCCTGTTACTAAGATTAGAATCGTCCGATAAGACTCAGACAACGATATTTGCAGAAACCAGTAAACAAGTTGGACAGTGGGTAAAACGCAGAGCAGTCATGTCTAAAAAATAACAACTTCATCATTTACTTTTTATTCATGCGTTTGGTGTTAAGGAATAAAGTATAATAATGTCTTATGTTTTCTGTCTTCTGTCCTTCTGTCTTTCTGTCCTTCTGTCCTTCTGTCTTTCTGTCCTTGTGTCCTTGTGTCCTTGTGTCCTTCTGTCCTTCTGTCCTTCTGTCCTTCTGTCCTTCTGTCCTTCTGTCCTTCTGTCCTTCTGTCCTTCTGTCCTTCTGTCCTTCTGTCCTTTTGTCCTTCTGTCCTTCTGTCCTTCTGTCCTTCTGTCCTTCTGTCCTTCTGTCCTTCTGTCCTTCTGTCCTTCTGTCCTTCTGTCCTTCTGTCCTTCTGTCCTTCTGTCCTTCTGTCCTTCTGTCCTTCTGTCCTTCTGTCCTTCTGTCCTTCTGTCCTTCTGTCCTTCTGTCCTTCTGTCCTTCTGTCCTTCTGTCCTTCTGTCCTTCTGTCCTTCTGTCCTTCTGTCCTTCTGTCCTTCTGTCCTTCTGTCCTTCTGTCCTTCTGTCCTTCTGTCCTTCTGTCCTTCTGTCCTTCTGTCCTTCTGTCCTTCTGTCCTTCTGTCCTTCTGTCCTTCTGTCCTTCTGTCCTTCTGTCCTTCTGTCCTTCTGTCCTTCTGTCCTTCTGTCCTTCTGTCCTTCTGTCCTTCTGTCCTTCTGTCCTTCTGTCCTTCTGTCCTTCTGTCCTTCTGTCCTTCTGTCCTTCTGTCCTTCTGTCCTTCTGTCCTTCTGTCCTTCTGTCCTTCTGTCCTTCTGTCCTTCTGTCCTTCTGTCCTTCTGTCCTTCTGTCCTTCTGTCCTTCTGTCCTTCTGTCCTTCTGTCCTTCTGTCCTTCTGTCCTTCTGTCCTTCTGTCCTTCTGTCCTTCTGTCCTTCTGTCCTTCTGTCCTTCTGTCCTTCTGTCCTTCTGTCCTTCTGTCCTTCTGTCCTTCTGTCCTTCTGTCCTTCTGTCCTTCTGTCCTTCTGTCCTTCTGTCCTTCTGTCCTTCTGTCCTTCTGTCCTTCTGTCCTTCTGTCCTTCTGTCCTTCTGTCCTTCTGTCCTTCTGTCCTTCTGTCCTTCTGTCCTTCTGTCCTTCTGTCCTTCTGTCCTTCTGTCCTTCTGTCCTTCTGTCCTTCTGTCCTTCTGTCCTTCTGTCCTTCTGTCCTTCTGTCCTTCTGTCCTTCTGTCCTTCTGTCCTTCTGTCCTTCTGTCCTTCTGTCCTTCTGTCCTTCTGTCCTTCTGTCCTTCTGTCCTTCTGTCCTTCTGTCCTTCTGTCCTTCTGTCCTTCTGTCCTTCTGTCCTTCTGTCCTTCTGTCCTTCTGTCCTTCTGTCCTTCTGTCCTTCTGTCCTTCTGTCCTTCTGTCCTTCTGTCCTTCTGTCCTTCTGTCCTTCTGTCCTTCTGTCCTTCTGTCCTTCTGTCCTTCTGTCCTTCTGTCCTTCTGTCCTTCTGTCCTTCTGTCCTTCTGTCCTTCTGTCCTTCTGTCCTTCTGTCCTTCTGTCCTTCTGTCCTTCTGTCCTTCTGTCCTTCTGTCCTTCTGTCCTTCTGTCCTTCTGTCCTTCTGTCCTTCTGTCCTTCTGTCCTTCTGTCCTTCTGTCCTTCTGTCCTTCTGTCCTTCTGTCCTTCTGTCCTTCTGTCCTTCTGTCCTTCTGTCCTTCTGTCCTTCTGTCCTTCTGTCCTTCTGTCCTTCTGTCCTTCTGTCCTTCTGTCCTTCTGTCCTTCTGTCCTTCTGTCCTTCTGTCCTTCTGTCCTTCTGTCCTTCTGTCCTTCTGTCCTTCTGTCCTTCTGTCCTTCTGTCCTTCTGTCCTTCTGTCCTTCTGTCCTTCTGTCCTTCTGTCCTTCTGTCCTTCTGTCCTTCTGTCCTTCTGTCCTTCTGTCCTTCTGTCCTTCTGTCCTTCTGTCCTTCTGTCCTTCTGTCCTTCTGTCCTTCTGTCCTTCTGTCCTTCTGTCCTTCTGTCCTTCTGTCCTTCTGTCCTTCTGTCCTTCTGTCCTTCTGTCCTTCTGTCCTTCTGTCCTTCTGTCCTTCTGTCCTTCTGTCCTTCTGTCCTTCTGTCCTTCTGTCCTTCTGTCCTTCTGTCCTTCTGTCCTTCTGTCCTTCTGTCCTTCTGTCCTTCTGTCTTCTGTCTTCTGTCTTCTGTCTTCTGACTTCTGTCTTCTGTCTTCTGTCTTCTGTCTTCTGTCTTCTGTCTTCTGTCTTCTGTCTTCTGTCTTCTGTCTTCTGTCTTCTCTCTTCTGTCTTCTGTCTTCTGTCTTCTGTCTTCTGTCTTCTGTCTTCTGTCTTCTGTCTTCTGTCTTCTGTATTCTGTCTTCTGTCTTCTGTCTTCTATCTTCTGTCTTCTGTCTTCTGTCTTCTGTCTTCTGTCTTCTGTCTTCTGTCTTCTGTCTTCTGTCTTCTGTCTTCTGTCTTCTGTCTTCTGTCTTCTGTCTTCTGTCTTCTGTCTTCTGTCTTCTGTCTTCTGTCTTCTGTCTTCTGTCTTCTGACTTCTGTCTTCTGACTTCTGACTTCTGACTTCTGACTTCTGGCTTCTATCTTCTGTCTTCTGTCTTCTGTCTTCTGTCTTCTGTCTTCTGTCTTCTGTCTTCTGTCTTCTGTCTTCTGTCTTCTGTCTTCTGTCTTCTGTCTTCTGTCTTCTGTCTTCTGTCTTCTGTCTTCTGTCTTCTGTCTTCTGTCTTCTGTCTTCTGTCTTCTGTCTTCTGTCTTCTGTCTTCTGTCTTCTGTCTTCTGTCTTCTGTCTTCTGTCTTCTGTCTTCTGTCTTCTGTCTTCTGTCTTCTGTCTTCTGTCTTCTGTCTTCTGTCTTCTGTCTTCTGTCTTCTGTCTTCTGTCTTCTGTCTTCTGTCTTCTGTCTTCTGTCTTCTGTCTTCTGTCTTCTGTCTTCTGTCTTCTGTCTTCTGTCTTCTGTCTTCTGTCTTCTGTCTTCTGTCTTCTGTCTTCTGTCTTCTGTCTTCTGTCTTCTGACTTCTGTCTTCTGTCTTCTGACTTCTGACTTCTGACTTCTGGCTTCTATCTTCTGTCTTCTGTCTTCTGTCTTCTGACTTCTGTCTTCTGACTTCTGTCTTCTGTCTTCTGTCTTCTGTCTTCTGTCTTCTGTCTTCTGTCTTCTGTCTTCTGTCTTCTGTCTTCTGTCTTCTGTCTTCTGTCTTCTGTCTTCTGTCTTCTGTCTTCTGTCTTCTGTCTTCTGTCTTCTATCCTTCTGTCTTCTGTCTTCTGTCTTCTGTCTTCTATCCTTCTGTCTTCTGTCTTCTGTCTTCTGTCTTCTGTCTTCTGTCTTCTGTCTTCTGTCTTCTGTCTTCTGTCTTCTGTCTTCTGTCTTCTGTCTTCTGTCTTCTGTCTTCTGTCTTCTGTCTTCTGTCTTCTGTCTTCTGTCTTCTGTCTTCTGTCTTCTGTCTTCTGTCTTCTGTCTTCTGTCTTCTGTCTTCTGTCTTCTGTCTTCTGTCTTCTGTCTTCTGTCTTCTGTCTTCTGTCTTCTGTCTTCTGTCTTCTGTCTTCTGTCTTCTGTCTTCTGTCTTCTGTCTTCTGTCTTCTGTCTTCTGTCTTCTGTCTTCTGTCTTCTGTCTTCTGTCTTCTGTCTTCTGTCTTCTGTCTTCTGTCTTCTGTCTTCTGTCTTCTGTCTTCTGTCTTCTGTCTTCTGTCTTCTGTCTTCTGTCTTCTGTCTTCTGTCTTCTGTCTTCTGTCTTCTGTCTTCTGTCTTCTGTCTTCTGTCTTCTGTCTTCTGTCTTCTGTCTTCTGTCTTCTGTCTTCTGTCTTCTGTCTTCTGTCTTCTGTCTTCTGTCTTCTGTCTTCTGACTTCTGTCTTCTGACTTCTGACTTCTGACTTCTGACTTCTGGCTTCTATCTTCTGTCTTCTATCCTTCTGTCTTCTGTCTTCTGTCTTCTGTCTTCTGTCTTCTGTCTTCTGTCTTCTGTCTTCTGTCTTCTGTCTTCTGTCTTCTGTCTTCTGTCTTCTGTCTTCTGTCTTCTGTCTTCTGTCTTCTGTCTTCTGTCTTCTGTCTTCTGTCTTCTGTCTTCTGTCTTCTGTCTTCTGTCTTCTGTCTTCTGTCTTCTGTCTTCTGTCTTCTGTCTTCTGTCTTCTGTCTTCTGTCTTCTGTCTTCTGTCTTCTGTCTTCTGTCTTCTGTCTTCTGTCTTCTGTCTTCTGTCTTCTGTCTTCTGTCTTCTGTCTTCTGTCTTCTGTCTTCTGTCTTCTGTCTTCTGTCTTCTGTCTTCTGTCTTCTGTCTTCTGTCTTCTGTCTTCTGTCTTCTGTCTTCTGTCTTCTGTCTTCTGTCTTCTGTCTTCTGTCTTCTGTCTTCTGTCTTCTGTCTTCTGTCTTCTGTCTTCTGTCTTCTGTCTTCTGTCTTCTGTCTTCTGTCTTCTGTCTTCTGTCTTCTGTCTTCTGTCTTCTGTCTTCTGTCTTCTGTCTTCTGTCTTCTGTCTTCTGTCTTCTGTCTTCTGTCTTCTGTCTTCTGTCTTCTGTCTTCTGTCTTCTGTCTTCTGTCTTCTGTCTTCTGTCTTCTGTCTTCTGTCTTCTGTCTTCTGTCTTCTGTCTTCTGTCTTCTGTCTTCTGTCTTCTGTCTTTTTTCCCATTCGTAGGGAAATTCCCAGCTTCAATATAGCAATAATTATGAAGAGTTTTTTTTAAATTAACGTTTCGAAGATAACAGACATAATTCAGTCCATGATTATAGAAAACGCGAGTCATTCTGTTTGTGCACGTCCCAATACCAGTGTGTGCACGCGCACAGTAAATGACGCGCGCGCGTGTTGCTTTGGTAATTGTCAGATAAGACACAGACAAATAAATATGCAGAAACTAGTAAACAACTTGCACAATGATACAAATTGGCGAAATATTGACCGCGCTTCTTTTAGGTTATAAGAGGACGTTCTCAAATACTAACTTTGAATGTAGTAAAATATTGTACTAAGTAAACAAAATTAAAACAAAGTTAGATGAAATGCGAATACGCTGTTTCAAAAAACACCAACATTAAAGAATGAAAAAATTTATAATGAATGTTGAAAGACGACACTTTTGTATTACTAGAAACATTGAAAACAATCAGTTCCTCGTTAAAGGGACACTAAATAGGTCAATCCGCAGTCTCCGCATTTTTTACCAGCAACCCCATAATCTACGAACAGTTTCATCGTTGACTCCGTGGGACATCACAATCACAGGAAATAATTATTCATTAATGTCAGTCGCTCATAATCAGTAAATGGTCGCAAATACTATCGCACGAACGCGCACAAAATTTTCCATTTCGTACACTTTTGCTACCGGCGTCAATGGCTGATAATGCTTTAAACGGACATTCTGACACACATGCACAAAACAAGATATCCAATTGATTCCATGGAGCGATAAACATCGATTGCTCTTGAATCCTTCTAAAAGTTCGTCAACCCTGATGTAACTGGAATGGGAAATTTCATCAGAAAAAAAGTTCTCATCGGCGTTCAGCATCTGGAAAAATACACTTAGATAACACCTAGATAATAACTTGGTTAAACCAGTTTCCTAGCCAGCAAAACAATCACCGACACTCCCGCCAGTCATCTGCTATTCAGATGTGTTATGCGAACGGTGAAATATCAGTAGGCGGTACAGTTTGACTTTAATCGTATCGCGGTAAAGTACATGAGTCAATATTGATAATACAATCCAGAGTCCAAATTACACCGGGAACCTACGTACTCACCAGCACCGTCGCTCGCCCCAATCAAACATTTTGATAGCCTCCGAAACCGCACTAAATCACTGTCCGACACAAATTCACCTAAACTAGATTAACCCGGGCGCCTTCGGTGACCTCCGACCGGATCGAATGAATCACTACAATAGAGTATTTACATACCATCAACGTCATTACGCCACACGCTGGTTTCGCGGTGACGATCGCTCACTGATTCGATGCGAAGGAGAAGACGGAGAAAAAGAAATCATAACAAAAATAAAAACGGCCTCGATCCCACGCGAAAGATGAAAGCAAGCGAAAACACGCAGAACGAAAGGAAGAACAGACACACATCTAGCAAGCGCATGGTCGGTATTGGAGCTTCGGGATGAGCATCGAGCCATTCAAAGATGTGGAAAATCCACCCCCCGGTGGGTTTTCGTCACCCAAAATAAAACGCACGCGATCGCACGAGGCACTATTGAGGAGAATATTCGTAGGTAAATTTATTAATGCACTCTGCGCACGTGAGCTGTGGTGGGCTAGTTTCCATAACTGCAATGTATACTCAGCAGGTGACAAATATCTGCGTGCGATCTGTGACAAGCGTATGCTATTAATTTTCAAAGGTGCCAAATTTGATGGAGAGGAAGGAAGCGTATGAATGTTTGCTTATCTGCTACCTATATATGTTTCCCATTCCAATTAACGTTCATCCCAACTTACGGCTCTTTTTCAGGATAAAAGAATGTCTAAACGTATGTGCTAGGGTTGCAACCAAACCTAGGTAAATTGAGCAAAACTTCCACACTAGGTTGTCTCAAAAAATCGATATTCGAAAAGTCCTGGTGCTCAACTCCAGAATGGAAAATATGTATTTTGGAAGCGCTTTTGTAGAACAAATCAATTTTCTACAAACTCATCGAAAGATTCCACAAATGCAATTTATGCTTTTAAAAAACCTGCATTAATCCACCTAGTGGTGCAATTGTACATTTCTCATTTCTCCAACCTATGACTCCATGGCTTGTGGAAATGTCTATTACATTTTAGTACACTTTGCTCTTATAAACAATGGCTCGCCAGCCACGACCTTGTTGAGCTACGTGTTGACGGCGAAACACTTGAAAAAAAAATCTTTAATTTGCACCCATTTAATAAGTTTTGCATAATTTTGATAGTGATGATAGTGGTACCAGTTTAAATGAAAAATTGCTGTGTGGCCGCACTTTTCAACCCGTAACTCCGGAATCGGTATTCCGATCAAACCGAAATCGACGCATAACCATAACCATGATTTAACGATACCACATTTAAATCGCACGTAAACAAAAACGAACAAAATAGACCGAAAATCGAAATGTATTCCAACGGATGTTCTCAAGACAGAAATTGTTCATAATTGTATCATATTTTCTTACACATAGTTGGGTGTTAGTAAATTAAATGTCTCGATACAGATACAGATGTATTCAATAGGTGCAAATTTATCGGTCATTGGAGCTGGTGAAGAAGCTTAAAGTATGCATTTTTGATCTGACATGTTTATAGCAGCCCAACGAACATACTTTGTAATCGAGATACTTTCGTACAATCCACTAATAACTCGAAACCAAAACTACACAAAGTTCATTTGGCAGTCGGTGTGGCAGTTTTGCTAGAACTTCGGTCGAAATTAATTTATTTGTCGTTTTTGCAATAATCACATTTTGTGGTTTTTAACCTTCAGTTTGGAAGATGTATATGTGAAAATTCCTATGGGATCACTCTAACCTACTAAAGTCAGATCGGAACGAAATTCAACAGCAGCCAATTGAAGCATTGCATCAATCATTTCAAATTTTGAAGATGGTGAACATCGGTCAAGAATTTTATGAGGAGAAGGTGAGAAATTAACTGTGAATATTAGCAGGTTCTCCGGGGGTCAAACCTAAGTCCTAAGTGGCCAATTTGATCTAAGCGAATACTGACCTGTAAATCAATGTAATTTTACACCAATTTTAATAAGTTTTGCATCATCTAGGTATCATGGTTCCAGTTTATATGGGGATTTACTACCCAAGTAACCACTAAGCCGTGAAAATGGCAACAATTCGGTTCTATAGTCGCTTATAGATCAAGGGTAGCAAAGCTTATAGGTTCAATATCGTACTTTAGTGCAGCTTAAAGACCACTTTTGGCAAAATATTCGGCTGATATACTGCCTACTCCTACTTTTTCTACTGCGCCTATTTGTGGTGTGGTGGTTGGAAAAAATCGAAACAAAAACAGGGAATAAAAAGTTTGTTTTCTCGTTCTATCTTTCAAGGTCTTTCTGTCACATGCGCCGTTTGATTTTTTTGCAGTACAGCGCACGTTCCAGGCTCGAACTTCTGCCTTTAGAAGATTTGGAAGTTACTTTGCTCCAGAGCGCTTGACGTTTGATCCATTTAGGAATTGGTTAATCTAACTGATATTTGGCGTTCTTAAATAGGGATCTTTAATTTGGAAAAATTGTGCCAGTTTTTCATATTTATTGATAGCAGGTGTCCTTACGAGTGCACTCATATCATTCTTTAACCTTAATTATTCTTTCCTGATTTTTAAATTTAAAAAAGCCAAATTAAATTCAACCAACAAACTGACAGTTGTCCAACTAAATGACGTATCTGCAAATATCTCGTTCGCCTCATTGTTAACCGGGACAGCACCCCACACAGCATAATCTGGTACTTTGTCAATCCGCTAACAGCCTGCCATCCCAAGTTTCATCTGCAAACTATGGTAGATCTGATAAGGCAACCTATAGAGCCGTGCAAGTCGCATGGGTTTGGATGTGTTATTGTCCTAAAATGAAACAAACTAAAAAATATTTTTTCAATAGTTTCGGGCCTAAAAATTGGAAAAGGACTGAGATATTAACTCATGGTACTAATCTGCATCATAATATGCCTTAACCCGCACACCCCTAAAGATCCCTATTGAGAGATTTCTGTTGTGATTATACTGATATTTGGGTGCAAGGTTTTGATCATATTTTTTTAATCTATCATTAGATATATACTAAATTGAAACAAATCATCGCAATGTACCATATCATTTTATGGCTCGAAGGTTTGGTGCCCTTTAATTTGTTTACGACGACATGCCCAAACCTCGGAAGCTGATAAGGTTTCCTATGCTTACAATGTGTCATATTTGTTTTGATTTGGAATTTATTATTTAGAGTAATGGAAACTATAACTATCAACTATAACAGGCATTAAAATGGCATCGGTGACTACCGTATCTGGCTTATAGCTATAAGGTTCATAAGCTTTATAATAGAGCCTCATATACCCATATACGTCCTGTTTTAATGATTGAAATTCGTAGTGCTTATAAGCATTAGCAAAGCTTGTATAGAACCTATAAGCATCAAAAAGCTGTTATAATGTGAATATAATGCTTGCTTTAGTGCTTAGTGGTTACTTGGGTAGCTTTTCATTTAATGGGGGAGAGGAGTCAGAAATGGTATCAGCGTGAAAAAACACTATTTTAGCGATTTTATTTTAGAAATTTGTGTAAAGAAAATTCATTAAAACTTTTGTAGATTGAACTGTATCATTTCAATAACATTCTGTAATTTTTCTATGCAAACATATCGACAAGCTACTCGATGACGAAACTTTTTGTAACTGCCATTCAGCTTAACTGCCAACTTTGCATACACATTCTACATATAAAATACCTAACCCCTACGTCGAGTTTTAGAGATAATAAAATAATAATCATAAAGTGGCGCAAGTTTTCCTGAAAAATACCAATTTTTACTTCAAATGAGTAAAAAAACCGTAATTGAAAAATTATCTCAAAAATTCAACGTTGAGGTATATTTTACATAGAATGTGTATGTAAAGTTTAAAATAAATCGATTAACCCTTTCATGCCCAACTTTTTTCTAGTGCAGATAGGGTTTCAAAACTATTTTTCCTTGAAAACGGTGTGGTCAAGAGACACGAAAAACCTTTTTCATAAAGATAGGTGCTACTCTCGCAGTGCTAGAAGCTGCTCAATTTTTATCTTCCAATTCTCAATACAATTTTTCTAGAATATTTACAAAAGTCCACTAGCGTGGAAAATGAAGCCAAAGACAGTCTAAATTGATAGGTTTTATCAGTTTTCAAAAATATTGCAACATAACGAAGATATATGAAAAAATCATTTTCCGTCATCAACGTAAACTGCCCCTGGCAGCACTGCTCCATCGGAATCCAATCAGACTAATTACAATAACTTCAGTTCTAGAGACGATCCGTGTAACTGTTAGTACTCAAATGAAGGGCAATAGTCTCGTTTATTAGCCTTACTTGCATTTGTGAGCAAATCTTGCCCCAATCAAAAGTTATAGCTGTTTAAAAACGTTGTTGTCCACAAACAACATGGGCATGAATGGGTTAAATAGATTTTTAATGGCAGGTGACAAGGCAAATCGTGTTTCTCCAGAGACATTCTACAAAAAGCTTCGTCACCGTCGCTTGTCTACATTTTTGCATAGAATAATTACAGTATGTTGTGGAAATGATACATTATAATGTATAAAAGGTTTGACCAATTTGAAATTTGGGTAAATTTCTTTTAAAAAAATTGCAAAAAAGTGTTTCTTTCACGCTGAAACCCATACTTTCCCCCCTTTAAGGAATAATAGATCAACGACACGTGCGGCAGATTTCGGATGGACAATGTATCACGAATATGAACATTCAGTGGTCTACCTCAGACTCTTGTGGAATCTTCTGACCGGGACCTGGAACCACGACATTCTAAATACGCCCAAATCACGTGCTCGATGTCTTGGTAACCTTTGCTACACACGTATAGTGTACTGTTAGTGTACCCGATATGAAAAACCTATTTTAATCCACCTAGCGGTGCAATTGTGCCTTTCTCAATCATGAATCACGAGAATGTGTGCGTGGTTTATATTCATTAAAAACTTTTAAATGCATATATTACATTTTATTATTATACATCACATGACAACTATATACAGGAAAATAAATCATTATTCGAATTCTAAAATTTTGAAAAAGAAAAAAACAGCAACGGTAATATTGAACTGAAGAAAGGTGCGAAATCGGCAAAGTCCCAAAAAGTTGATTTTCACAAAAAAAAAATTTTCGAGATAACATAGAATCTCGACGTTTCATGCATTTTAAAGATCAAAAATACGAATTCGGTTTCTGAAATTTCATGGGGTCTCCCCATTGAAAAAAAAATTTGAGTTCCGGCTTATATGGGAATTTCATATGTGACCGGACGTTTTAGTCTATATTTCCGGACCCATATAAGCGATCCGTACGAAATTTTATAGACATCTGTGAGGATATTATAGCTATCATTTGGGACTAAGTTTGTGAAAATCGGCCAAACCATTTCCGAGAAACTGATGCGAGTTCGTAAATTTTGAAAGATGGCCGCTTTTCCTGGGCACTTCCGGAACCGTCTATGGTGGTCAATGTAGTCAACGAAAGTTTGGTTGGCCGTCGGTGACCTAGAACAGCAAATTTCAGTTGTTTGAGAGACATTTTAGCGAAATTTTTACCTTTTTTGCTTTCATCGGAGTATCGGTTTGAATCACAATTTGCTATGTGATCGCACGCCACAACCTGTAACTCCGGAACCGGAAGTCGGATCGGGATGAAATTAAATAGCCATTTACGGGAACACAATACCTTTCATTTGAGGCCAAGTTTAGTCGAATCGGTTTAGCCATCTCCGAGAATTCGATGTGACTGTTATCGTGAATTTAGATACTTCCGCCGGGGCTTCCGGAACCGATGATGGTGGCCAATGTGGCCAAATAGACTTTGAATGGATGTTAGTGACCTAATACTACAAATCGAAGCAGTTGTGGTCATATTTTGGAAAAATTTTCACCATTATACATTCATTGCAGATTTTCTTAAAATCGACATTTTCTGCGTGTTCGTACTCATCACCCTGTAATTCCGGAACCGGAAGTCGGATCCATTAGAAATTCAATAGCAGCCTATGGGAACGTTGCACCTTTCATTTGGGACTAAGTTTGTAAAAATCGGTTCATCCATCTCTGAGAAAAGTGAGTGAGATTGTATTCGCGTACACACACAGACGCACATACACACACACACATACATACACACACACATACATACACACACATACATACACACAGACATTTGCCGAACTCGACGAACTGAATCGAATGGTATATGTCACTCGGCCCTCCGGGCCTCCGTTAAAAAGTCGGTTTTCAGAGCAATAGACCTTTCTCGTCAAAAAATTTTATATGATAGGATGCTTCTTTTTTATCTTCAATTCGTTACTGCCTATTGCCGCGATGATTTGGTACCTCTAACTATTGAAAAAATCAAAAATAGTGCAAGTTGCTCATTTAACCCCCTATTCTGAATACCTATCTTGCCTTGTTTCCCCGTATTTTTACACCATTTGGATGAATTTCCTGTGGGGAATACTAAAAGGATGCCAGATCTGCATATATATTAGTAAATCTGCAGATTTTGCATTTTCACTGCAGATCTTTTGCAAATTACAAATATTTAGCAGAACAAAGCCTATGCCAGCCAATTTTTACACCAGCATTCAACATTTTTGATCATTTTAAATATATACATACTATATTTCTATGTCAAATTTATTGAAGATTTTTGTAGCAATCAGCAGACTTTTATATTTTTACTGCAGGCTATTGTTTAAATAGACCTGGCATCACTGATGCTGAATGATTCATTATTATACCTGTCAAAAACATAGAGCATTGTATGAAAATGTATAACCTCACTTTTCTGACTGTTCAGTGTGCTTGTTTATCTAAGACTTGTTTACATGGACTTTTAAAATTTACATTACTTGAATACTTTCGATGCTCTTTGAAAGAATATCAACTCAAGAGGGATGAGGATTGGAACAATGGGAACCTGGTTCATACATTGACCAATCGGCCAACGACACGACCAGAAACTCAATGAAATATTCCGAAGAAAAAGTGTCCCATCCATTTTCAGCTAGTTACCAGTCCATCGAGTCACCCCTCGGTAATGAGGAAAAATAAATATCAGGGAGGAGAAATTATATGTAAATTTATATTATATCCCGAGTTGCAATCATTTTGGCACCGCAATAAAGCTATCTGCAACTGCTGTCTTGTTCAAATTGGCAGGAATTAACTAGGCAGCGAATGATAAATTGCATAGTCAATTTATTTACTTTTTCGGAAGGATAAGTAATTAGTATGTTGTGAATATATGTGTCGCTGGTGCCATATGTTATGGCGGTACCGGACGGAACCGTTGGTCAGCAGACCGTCCTTGTCGTACTGGTCATAGATGCGACGTTTTTTCTCATCTGATAGCACTTAAAATGCTTCGGAAATCTGTCTTAACGCTCTCTACTTAGCGCAGGATACGCGAAACCGCTGCTAGCTTTTGAAAGAAAATTCCTAGCTGCTGCTACTCTATCAGTCTCTCTCTCGACTGAGGACTACAATTTCGGTCGATTAAATTATGCTATGAAAATTGTACTTCCTGGAATTTCATCTAACGAGATCAATTCATTGTGAGGAATTTCGCTGCGTTCCAATATGGCTTGCCTCTGTAGGTGATGATCTGTGTGGATTCACTTCGGCAGCCAGCTCTTATGTTTTGGGTTATTTTGCTATCTTATTCTGCTGAATAAATCATCTGCTTAAAGCCTCTACGTTATACTATGGTAACTTTAAAAACGCCCTGCTATTTAATCTTGTAGCTCTCGGCGTCAGTCCTGGCACTCTTCTCGACTATTCCTGGCACTATACCGCTGACGTCGCACTTATTACGGTGATCAAACTTGGCGAGAACATGAAAATTCGATTTGTTTGCATTTGGCAGTAGGCCTTTTTCAAATGTTTGGCTAGAAATTCCTTACTTGTTCAATGAATCATGTACAAGAAAAGTAAAAATGTTAAATTTAACGGAACAATGTATGATGCCG
Organism: Topomyia yanbarensis; assembly: GCF_030247195.1. Taxonomy (NCBI): domain Eukaryota; kingdom Metazoa; phylum Arthropoda; class Insecta; order Diptera; family Culicidae; genus Topomyia; species Topomyia yanbarensis. The sequence goes on along the minus strand of NC_080672.1, from coordinate 323,276,591 downwards.
ACGTCAATCAAAAAAATACAGCTGAGCGACCTTGTTTGGAAAGTGTTAACATTTGGCAGCGAACCAAACCAAGTTTCTCATACTATGATCGAATCAACAAAAATTCCAAGACCATGTAAACAATCTCTCTGAACTGTCAAAAAAGTGAGGTTAAACATTATCATGCAATGTTCTCCACTGAGAGGTTCACTTTAGTTTGTTTACATAACCAATGAACTTTGTACCGCGACACACCACTTCGTTTGCCGCGTTGCCAGAAACTCAAGCAAAAATATACAAAACAGTGTTGCCCAAACACACATTTTGAGTCCCACCATTCTTGCAAAGGTGAAAAAAATACTCAACATTCTTGCATTTTTCAAATTTAAAAAAATCATTAAAAAATCACGATAGCTCTAAAAAGTCTCATTTCAACGGAAATATTCTTAAAAATGTGTAGTCTTTTGAATAAAAATAAGAAAAAAGGGGGTTAGGTCGGACGAGAAAGGTCTATTGCAATACCTTTCTATTGAGAAAGGCAAAAATGTGCATAATGGGTATGTTGATTAGACATGAGGCTGGATATCACGCGATTGAAATCACGACCTGCTTTCAACTCCTTCAAGCATGGTTTCGATTATATGTTAGGATCGTTGGTACCCGTCCATTTGCGAGCAAATTGAGATTTGATAACAAATCGTTGTTTTTGTGTTTCGAATTCATCTCGTTAGTAACTAGCACTAACTAGATGTCTAATTAGACGATGTATCTAAACTAGTACCCAAATTAGCACTAGTTAGACACAAAAAATCCAAACAGTTGATGCTAGTTACTGACGAAATGAATTCGAAACACGAAAACAATCAAACTGACCAGGGCCGGCGGATATCGTGGGTAGTATGGGTTGTGCTACCCACTCGAAAATAACCGAGAGGGAATTACCCACTCGAAAGTTTGGAACAAACTAAAACCTGAAATTAACCGCATATTTGTCCTGCGCATAAAAAGTATGCGTCTGAAATTCTTGAATCACAATAATTTCATTTTTTTATTAAGATCGAGGGGAACTTCACTTCAGAATAATTGTTATATTCCGTTCGATTTTGCATGAATTTTAATTTTAGAAAATTTAAACAATTTTCTATCACATCGAGTATTGCTAACATATTTTAACAAAAATCAACAAATTTATCGAATCTCAATCCAATTTTGCTCGAATTCCAATCAATTTGATGTAATTGGCAACTCTGCAAGCTCTATTTTCGAAACTTTCAATAATTCTGACAACAAAATTTATGTTTCTGTTTGGATTTGTTCCTGCAGTTATGCTGCTGGCAATGTTTTGTTTTGATTTTATCGAGCACTGAAACTGTCAAAACGTGAATTTCGAGCAATTCAATTTATTTTTTATGACACATTTCAAACTATCGTCGGCCATTCCAAGCCATTATCAAGTAATGTCGGAAATTCAAATCCATTTTGACCTAACCAATACCAATTTTTATAAATCCAATCAGAATTTTAAATTATAAGTTTATTTCATCAACAAATCACGGTGTGTCGTTCCCCTCGATTAAGATACAAATTTCGTTTGGCTAATAATGTAATATTTGCACATATGGTATAATGATTATGATTTGCCTAAAATTTAAACTCATTTTTTAGTAATACTAAGGGGAATATATCTTGACACATCTACACCTTAAAACAAGGTATTCAGATCGATATGCAGGAAAAAATATACATGCGTTTTTTTCAGACTGAAGGATGCAGTTAGAAATATTTTTAAAGACTAGATATACAATTTGTTATTTTTTAGCGCGAACTATTATTTGATTAACTATTGAAACAGAGACCGTAACAGGGAAAGTGAGAGTGGACAACAAAGACAGGAAAAAAAAAGAAATTAAACTTGCAGTTTTATGGCAAACGGAAGAATACTGCTGGAAATCATGAACCGAATCGCCGACCTCCCTCTTTGGATCCACTGGGAACTCTCTTGGGATTAGATTTTCAGGTAGCTGTTAGCATATCAACCAAATGAGAAGAGATTTGCCTAAATTTGCCTATCAATCGTGTTTAAATATATGAGAGACATATAGGGAGATCGAGGATAGCTAGTGCATCTCGGACTGGAACGAGGCCGAAGGGAGTCGTTTAACGGAGATTTGGCGCTGGGGCACTAGGCGCACGACCAGACAACATGTTCAACGTTGCGATAATCGTCACCATAAGCACAGAGACCGCTCTCCACAACCTCGCTACACTGGAGATGCTCATCCATCGTTTAAATACTGGACATGACCCGAGATGTCATTCGAATGAAGTCACGAGCCTTATCCCTTTAACCAAGATTTGTTTGTGCCAATTTTTAAGCGTCTTCTAACAAAAAAAATACTGAAAAACTCGTTGAAGCTACGTGATCTTCCATGAATATCATATACTAATGCCTAACTGTACGCCTTTTCTCATTACCATTATAATCTAAGTGTCTACCTTCTTATTACCCGGAAAGGAGTAATACAAAAGAATTCAAACTAAGGTAATCTGATATGATTTTTCAGATAAAGAACTAAGGAACTCCCTTGTTTTCCCCAGAAAACGAAAGGAGTCCTTTCCATGCTCCATCGAATGGAGAGAATCCTTGGAACTGCAACGATGTGGACATGGTCGTTAATGGGTAAATATAAAACCATCAGTTTAGTGCGGAGAACGTATGCAGCACATCCTCTTTTATAATCACCCTCCCCGAGCAAAGTCAAACATCAAAACTACAGCAAATAGACAACATATTTTGTTATCAGGCATCAAATTGATATCTTATTTTAATATCGGTTTAAACTTCTTCAGATATAACATCACAGTTTGATATCATTTTGGTGTGCTTACATGCTTCGCGTTTTTTAGAAAAAATATTTGTTTCTATTTCTTTGGTAAACATCAAATTGATTACGTATTTTGTTATTCATGAAATATTTGAACATCTCAATGAGTTTTCAATTTGCTTTCATTGATAGCATAAATAGTTTTCTGTTTGATGTCATAGGACAATTTTTCTGCTTTCGATTTTGATCTTTTAGCCGTTAAAACGACCAAAATGATTAAAACCTGAGCAATCATTACTTACTACATAACAACATCAAGTTTAGTTCTCAATTTGTTATGAGACTCTGTTCGGGTCACCACTACTGTCATACTAATTAGCATAGCAGCGATGCCTAGCTGTCAACATTTAACGAACGCTACAGTGATATGCGCACTAAAATACTTGGCGCGAGCATTTTTTTGTCAGATGAATTTGTGTTCAAAGAGCAATAATACGTTTAAACAAAGTATTATCATTCCATCGCGAAACATCAATTGTTTCAGTGGAAACATCAAATCTATATGGGATGCGGTTGTCGCCGAAAAAGGATATCCTTGGTTCCGTGTATTCCGATCAACTGTTGAATAGACCACACAACGTAGGGCCTAGCCACTAGATGAAACATTATTTCTCTCGTTAATCCGTAGACAAACCGGTGCCAATAACCGCGTTTTCAGTATTCCTTAAGTTTTTCATTTGCGTTTCTAACGTTGCTTATATTTGGAAAAAAAAATCGGGTGATCCGACACTCATAAATATCTTATAAGACCTTTTCGCGTACCATTCTGAGTGCTTTCTATCTACCATGAAGTGGGAGACCGTCTACCGCTGTTTGCGCCGGATCTCGTTTCGTCTGACCTTTAATCAAGCAAGTTATGCTTCCACCGGAGGAATTTCTTGTTTTGGTTCGATTGCTTCGGATATAGTGGACGCGTAGCTGTTCCAATCAATAGGCACACTAATTGAGGTCGAGTACAATGATAAATTCAACGCACTTTGCCGTGACCGTAGACATTATCATATTGAAATTGTCGCGAATATCATGCAATAAGATAGATTAGTTATTAACGTGCAGAAAACCCTATGGCATGCTATGTATAGGGGAACAATGTCTTCCTTTGATTCGGACTTGATAACCGACGACTTCAATATCGGGTACCAAGGATTAACTTGGCCCTGCCGAATAATATTAAAGTTGAGCAAGATCTACATCGGCAGTTAACCAAATGCATCGTGTTAAACCTAGGAAAATCATAGGAATGAAATATAGGGACACTTGGGGTTTTTGATGTCCCATGACGAAATTCCTGTTACTTTCTAAGATTTCCGAGACAAGGAACCATTTACTTCGGTTTTGTAATAGCATCCATCAAAGGACACTCTCAGACCTTCGCGGGGAAGTTTAGGAGAGGTTATAAATTTCTATTTTCGAAAATTTATAGGCACATTAGAACATGTTCCCTCAATGTTATTGTCAGACTCTCGCTCTTTAGTGGACAAGGGAGCGTAGAAATTAGTCGTGGTTTCTACGTTTCTACATTGGGTAGCTGTATGGCCCAATTGCTCGCAATAACGGCATGCCTTGAAGCACAAAAAGGCGAACAGGTCGACGAGCCCCGTTCAAAAGAACACAGTTTGGAAGAGTAGATCCGGCGAAAGGTTCGACATGAGACTGATTGAAAATAAGTTCTTATACTCCTCGATTTTTGATGAACGCAACAACTTGCAAACCAGAATTTTCACTGGCTAAAGCAAAGGGTTCTGGAAGGAGCCAGCCCCATATTTCGCAATTAAGGCCCCTGTCGAAGACTACACCATCAATCTCTACTTCCCAGGCGGGTACGTAGACAAGATACTTCTTCATATACGGCCCAGTATTGTTTAGTTAGTTTACGCGATATATCGATTATGGTAAATGGGTTATAAGAAGGGCAAGCTGGAATGTAAGAACTATAGAGCGATCACTATCCTGAATACCGCCTACAAAGTGTTATCCCAGGTTATCTTCCGACGCCTATCACCTATTATAAATGAGTTCATGGGAAGTTATCAAGCCAGTTTTGTCAACGGGCGCTCGACGACAGACCAGATCTTCACCATGCGGCAAATCCTCCAGAAATGCAGTGAATACCAGGTCCCAACGCACCACCTGTTCGTCGATTTTAAGGCGGCATACGATAGCATCAACAGCACAGAGCTATGGAAAATTATGAACGAACACGGCTTCCCCAGGAAGCTCACAAGACTAATTAAAGCGACGATGGAGGGGATGCAAAATTGTGTGAGGATACCGGGTGAACTCTCAAGCCCATTCGGATCCTGCCGAGGACTAAAACAAGGTGATGGTCTCTCGTGTCTGTTGTTTAACATTGCACTAGAAGGTGTTATGCGGAGAGCCGGGTTAATCAACCGTGGCACGATTTTTATATGATCCTGCCAATTTGTATGCTTTGCGGATGACATGTACCTTATTGGGAGAACATTTGGCTGAGCTTTACACCCGACTGAAACGAGAAGCAGCAAAAGTTGGATTGGTGGTGAACGCGTCTAGAATCATGTACATGCTGATAGGAGGGACCGAACGGTAAATATCCCGCCTAGGAAGCAGTGTTACGATGGACGGGGTTGTATACGAGGTAGCGGAGGAATCGAATCTCTGCCAACGGCTGATAACAATAACAGTCGAGAAATCCGAAGACCCATCATCAATGGAAGTCGAGCCTACTTTTCTCTTTAGGTTTTTCTTAACGGAATATAAAAAATTAGAAAAAAATGGTTTTTTCGACATTTAAATTTTAAACACAAATTTATTTTTATGAAAAATGACACAACATTTTTTGCAGTGTATATTTTTTTCGTACAGAAATATTCATTCCCTGTAACTCATTCTCAGAAAGTTTAGCTGTATAAAATACAGTAATCGAACAAAAAAAAATTGAAATTAATGCACATAGAAATGTCTACGCCCTTTTAAAAAATTACTCTTGTATCAAAACATTGAAATTGTCAGAGAAAATCAAGGAGAATCATAAACCGAACTTAACTTCAAAGTTTCGTTTGAATCGACGATGGTCATATTTTGTGGTCGACAGGTTTCTCATGGAATCCCTGAATTTTTCCCTAATTCCTAATCCTTCAAGACCAATTCAACATGAATTGTTTCCGACGGAAAAATGGAGTTTTAATAGCTTCTGCGGAAAATTTTACGCGATCAAAATCCGGTACAAAATCTTGCGTCAAATTACGCGATCAAAATCCCAAAACAAAAATCTCTTCCAGCGTTAAGTACGATTTACACGATACGTAAGGCTTCCGTCGCCTGTACAACACGTCAACGGAATGTCAACATTAATTATATGCTGTTAAATGGAGGCATTCACACCCAACATCAACAGCACGGAAAGTTTGGACGTACGGACATTTGATCTAAATTAGTCTTATTTCTATATTCTGTGTTGTATTAGTTCTGTATTGTACTTTCTAAATGTATTTTATCAACTAATATTTCCTTGGCCTGATATAAGGCAAATACGCTAACAGGCTTTCGTCACAAATAAACATACAAATACAAATACGGAATGCGTGAATGCGCACAAAAAATGCATTCTACTTATCCTGACGCTACAGTGACGTACCGTTGGCAGCTGCTGATGTATCGTCTGAATCCGACTTTATTAATAGCCTCGTTTAAAACGCCAGCAGGTACACATAATTCTTGTCGTCAAACCTGTTGTACTCGTTATTGCCTACCCATAGGCGAAAGTTTTAGAGTAATTTCCATTCATGAATGGTATGCGTCCAAAAGCAGATAACCCACATTTTTTTCATTCTTTACAAAAAACAGGACATCCTCCTCACTCAGTCCAACTTTGATCAATAAAAAATTATATATTTCAAATGACACTTCATGAGGATTACTTTGAACAATAATTGTTATTACTTATTATTGATTAGTAAAGCAAAAACAAACTTTATGAAGAAATGTGAGTTACCCTCTTTTTCACGCCAACCATCCAGTTGTTTATTTACCATCCACAAAATATAGTGTGCAGTGAAAGAGCATCGTGAAAATGTGTGAAGTGGAAACCGGCGTTCAGATTCTGCAGAGAATTTCCTCTCGACTAACATCCAATGTGAAATGTCTTGATTCCAATCTGTTCCCAGACGGTGGCCCAGCGAAGGGGGAAATGGTGGAAATAGTCGGCGAAAGCAACTGTGGAAAATCAATCCTTGTTCTGGAGCTGATCGCCAAAATAATACTTCCGACAGACTGTGGTGGACATGCACTTGGTGCCGTGTTTGTAAACTGCGATAACAACATCAACATGATTCGGCTGCTGAACGTGATGGAGAAGCAGATTGTAAATTGTTCGAGCCCAGCCAATCGAAGCGTTGAACGGCAAGAGATTCACAACATCCGAGAAGAGTCCTTAGCCAGACTATCCATAATAAAATGCTGCACGTTGGATGAATTTGAATTTTCAATGCTTACTTTGAGCGATATATTCATCAAAAACCCGCTCAATGTGTATCTGCTGATCGATTCCATTGTAGCGTTCTATTGGAACAAATGCACCGAGAAAAACCTCATTCGGATGGACACATACGTTAAATCGTTGCACAATAGACTGAAAAAGCTCAGCCAAGAGCGGAAGGTGATAATCATTTTTACTAGACCATCATACTTTGGATCTGGACGCGAGTCGATACAAGGAGAATTTGCTGGACCGAATGAGGGGCCCCCCGTTACGCAAACGTCATCCGCGACAGGAGGAACGAGCCTAATGACTACTTCAACTGCAGGCAGCAGCTTGAGCTTACCGATCGAGCATCGAATTGAATTGGGTGAAGTCACCACTCAAACACCAAGTGATGACCGGAAGTTTAACGCATTTGTCTATTCGAAAGGTACACAGCTGATTAAGTTTTATATCATTGATAGATATGGAATAAACTGGCTCAATTGAAACAACATATTTGGTTTCAGTTTCTGATCTAAAAAAGCTATATTACTACCTATGATTGCAAGTCAGTCCCATGTCGATAGAGAATCCGATAGAACATGGGACTATGGCAGATTACTTCTGTTCCAGTATGTACTTAATCCAGAGCAAACAGGCGAAAACAATTTGCTCCTGTTTACTTCGGTTTGCTACCAGAAGCAAAAGAGAATACAGAAACAATTTTGTCCCTGTTTGTTACAAAGTACATCCAATTTTCTTAGTACTGGAACAAACATATTGTTTTATGATAAATTTCAGATTATCGGGGCTACCCTGTATCTGAATAGTGTGCCATAGTGTTCCCACCTCTTCTTGTGTGTGCAGCATGCGTCAATAAAAATGACAACTCTGTGCCCAAGTGCCACAGTTGTACTTTGAAAAGCACAGTGATATGATGTGTGATAATTTTCTGTGTTATTATTTATTCTTCTTTTAAAGAAAATATAATGTTATCTCTGAGCAACTAGTAAAAATAATCAACAGAATTATTATGGACTACGTAAGTAGAAGATGATTTGTGAATACAACCCCTTATATTTTATTGTGCATTTCTAGGACTTTTTCTGGAGAAAGATTCAAGAAGATTTTGGAGATATTTCTCCTCATTTGCGCAACATATTAAGGATTCAAAACCTGTGTAATAAATCTTTAACCACGTTGAGCCGAGATTCTCTACAGGCAATTGTTCACGATATGCGTAACATGGCTGATTTCCTGTCCCAAGAAGCGTCCAAAGGTGGCCTTCCCTTAAGCAACATTTACGGCGCAAGGTGGGCAAAAGATCCCAAGAATTTTACCTTTTTAGAGGGGGAATCTTTAAGTCTCGTGCACTTGGCAGAGCATTTGAAGAAAAGAGATATCACCAATTTTCTAAAATTTTCAAGAAGCCAATCTTCAGCTACTGCAATCGCCCTTCAACCACCTCACCTCTCGCCCAAAATGCAACAATCATCGCAACATCCTGCCGAGTCAACGGAGGAGTTCAAAATGGGACCAACTGAAATGCAAATACTCGGTAAAATCCAACGATTCTATTCATCACAGTAAGATATTTAGTAGACATTGCCAACATCTAAATTCCTTACAGAATTGTTCAAACTTTCAACAGGAATGTCCATGATCCTGAATTTGAGAGCTTTCGAGCCAGTCTTAGTGATCTGAAGGTGCGATTACTCCCAATAACCAATGGGATTGAACGTGCAGCCATCACGTGTCCGGTGTGTACGCGGGAGGGGCGACAGTGCAAGAAAATAACGCTAAAAAGGGACCAACACGGTAATTGGCATATTTATAGTTTCACGCGTCACTGTCACATGCTCCACTGTATGCCGAAGGGAAGTAGAAAGCGACAATACTCCGAGATTGAAGATGCGGACGCGGAGAGCCTCGAGGATGTCCCCGTGGATGCAGAGACCATCAAGATAGAATTCGAAGGTACCGACCAGTAATAATCGTTCAAGCCAAAACATCTAATATTTAATTTTTTCAGATTCAAACACCGAATGGTGTAATTAAACAACCGTGAAAAATTATGGAATTTATTTTTCCTTGGCCAGAAATCGACTACACAAAACAATTCAGCACGTGCTCGACATGACATGCATTCAAATGTACTGGATGGAATTTTTTTCGGTAACTTGAGTAGAACCATCATGGACACTGCTACAAAATCTTGATAAATTTCGATAATACAACCCCTCGAACGTATCATTTGTTTGTTAGTTCCATAACAGCATACGACCGAATGGAACGCAACATGTAGCACAATTATTGCAAAAACTTGATGATTTGATCTAGAATCATAAACGTGAATTAACTGTATTTAAACATATTGTAATTCAGTATCATCTCTTCCAACCAATTCACTTCTGTTGCGTCCATCACAATTCAATGACATTATCTGCTTATGGTTCTAGCGAAAGGAAACACAAAATCTAGACATTTTAGATTTCAACTCTGTGGTACTGCTGGAAGCGTTGATGAGTCGATGGTATTACGTTAAGTAAGCTCCTTTCCGACATTACAACAGTGAAAACGACGATTTTCTTGCAATTGGATTGCTGAGGCGGCAGGCACTGCCAGTAAGTCATCACGCAACGATGGGAGGTAACAAAATTGAACGAATAAAAGGAATTTTTTCGTAAGCAGTATGAGTTTGATTATTTGAAGGGCTCAGTGCAAGAACGGCCCAAGTCAAAAATATCAAAAGTGGGTTAATCACAAATTGTTGTATGTTATTAGATAATGAATGCATGACTTCTGACCAAAATACTTAATTTGAAGGTATTTATTTGAATAAAAATATTTTTTAGCATTCAAAAAAATCTTCGAAAATTCGAAAGGAAGAACGGCCCAAGTCGAATTGGGCCGTTTTTGCTTTTGGTCCTGGTGGGAGATATGTTATCTTCCATATGGTAATCAAAGTAATTTTTGCACAGGAATACACATTACATTACACGGTTTTTACACATAGAATACTTAAAACGATATGATTATACATTATGTCAAACTTTACAGTTATAACGTTCTCGATTCGATACTTGCATTTTTATATTGAATTAATGTCGGATTCGCCTCGGAATCTCCGCTCGAAAGATTTTCAGAATGGGACCATTCATATACCACGTAGACAAAAATTCTTCATTTTTGACCCCCTTCTCCCCCTTCGTGGAAAAGTGTGGTCCATTATGTACCCCTACGTGGACTTTCAAAAATTTTATTTTGGTGGTTTCATAAATGAAAATGGATTTTAAATTCTAGGATAAAATTTTACAATGTGTTGACTTTAACCACAGAACTCATAGAATCTTTGAGAAATATCGATGGAAATGTGTTGTTTCTGAACGACATTGTAATCTATTAGATTTACGTTTTAAAGATTCATCATAATAAATCATAAATTTGATATAAATAGATTGACAGATAATTGAGTTGGCTCGTAATTTTAACAAGGTTTCACATCCAAAAATATTTAAATATTCAAACGTTTTCAATTTAAATAACTGTCTGCACATTCACTCACTAAGCTATTATAATCGCTTCGGCTGTTTCAAAATCTTGAAAAATACAACTCCAAATCTGTTTTAGGGTTGTGGTACCGGTAATACCGGTACCGAAAATCCCGGGAATACCGACCCATTGTTAGTACCCTCTAAGAACGGTTGGTTTCAAAATCGTCCAATGAAGGACGTTCGTTGGACCAATTTGGACATCGTCCAAATAACCGTTCAACGAACGTCCATCGTTGGACCCGTGTTGAACGATTTTGAAACAATTTTTTGGACTTCTCAGTGGGTACCGTAATACAGGTACCCGGTCAGCGTGGCAATCAGAAAGTTAGTAAAAGTTGAGCAAAGCGAAATTGATGCTGGCAGCGTTTCTGTGAGCATTTTGCGCGATTTGTGCGAGAATTCTGGCAACGAATTCGCTCAAATGCAACAACCGTTTCTGACAGAAGCGGTTAAACCAACCGATGCTGCTCACTTTTATCCAGAATCTAGCCAGAAATGTACGGCCAAGATCTCTACACGCTTCCTGCCACATCTTTGTCAGATGTTTTGCTCGATTCGTGCCAAATTCTACCAGGTAGGAATTGCCAGGATCTTTGTACAGTTTATGTCCGAGTTATGCCAGGGTTTAGCTCGGTTCCGGTCAATATTTGCCAGAAAACGCGAGCGAAACCGAGTTCGCCCTAGCTCAACTAACCCGACAGAATACGCGCAGAAATCTGACAGGGCTGCCAAACCAAGACTTACAGAAATTTAGCAGAGCGGTCTCTGCCAGAAAATTTGCTCACTGGGTACTAAACAAAAGCCAGTACCGGTATTTTCGGTACCATACAATTTTTTATGAAAAATATGTGGACTCTTTAGGGGGACCTATATCAAAATATCGGTCTGGAAGATGACTTTTAATTATATTAATTACCTTATAGATAAATCGTTGAGCTAACACCTTTGTGGGGGAATGAGGTGGGGCCATCATCATAATAATTCTAAAAGCTAAACATTACTAGCTCCCGTTGTACTGAATGGTATGCTTAAATTCCTGCACTATTTGTCAAAATTAAATTTTAACGATCTTGTAGTAAATTTCAAAATATTCACATCTAGCGTAAGAGACGTCAAAATTTGCTATTATTTGTTTTATTAGCGACATTCTGATTGGTTCCATTATTCACTGGGTGACGCGTAATCAGACTATGGTCTAAGTCATGTCTGTATTTGGTTTGCTCTTAAACCTTCATCTATAAAAGAACGAACAGCGATTTAGTAGCTAACAATTTTAGACTTGGTGAACTGCTTCAAATGGGGTGATTTGTAATTATTGGTTATTTTGAAATTCAGCAAAACTCCATACTTTACAGGAAAGCAAGCAGCTTTGGTACGCATTAGAGAATAGTAGGCAAACGACATAAAGGTCGAAACTAATTGACAGAAAAGCAAAAGAGGAAATGCGAGCAACCTGCTCGGATTTACTGCCATTCTCACTTTGATTTACTGTTGTTAATATGATTTCTTACATTTACCATCTGTTGAAGTCGACGAAAGTCGCACCGCTTAGCAGTTATTGATTTTAAAGTGGCCAAGATTTCGAAATAACAGAAGGTGCGGCATACGAAAAATATCTTCTGTGAAATGAATCATGCCATTCCGAAGCATATAAAAATAATAAACACGTTGTTTTGATCAGCACAAATCAATCATCTGAGAATAAGGTCATCAGTTTAAGCATTCAATTTCACTTTGAAGTTTTTTTCGAATTAAAAAAAATATATTCCAGTACCGGTATTTTACCGGTACTGAGAGCTTCAGTGCCGTAGTACCGGTTCTCGCTAAAAAGGGTATATTCATATTCTTATATAAGACAAAATGTAATGCTAAGTCCACGTTGACATTTCCCATAACCCTTGGACTAGCTTGGACTTTCTCGTGACCTCTTTCCATATCTAAATTATCCACGTTGTATATGGATAGCCCCAATCGGAATCAGAGTATGTGTCATATGATAACAAAGATTCTTCGGAAAGTTCTGATTTCAATTTGGCTTTGGAAGTTGGTGAATGCCGTAATATCCAAAATGGTAATTCGTTCATGCTCCAATAGATTTTCAAATCCAACTTAATTCCAGATTTTCATTTACAATATAATTTCGAACAATCGTTGACAATCCACCGGGGATGTTTAGTTTAGTTCGGTTAATGTAGATGGGAAGAAAACTCGCCATTCAAACAACTTAAATGAAATTTTATTAAAGGGGTATTCTACTCGTAAGGCCTAAAATTGAACACTTTTTTGGTAAAAAATTGTAAAGCATCTACTCAATGGATTTAGAAACTTTTTTATTTTGAAGATACATGTTTTGACTTTTCAATTTTACTTTTGAAGACGAAAAGAACAAGCTCTCGCGACCTTGAAGCTTCATCGATGACATTGATGTTTAAACTGGGTCCCGCTGTTGTGGCAAATTGGAAAACTCACATTTTTTATAATCATCATAGTAACGTTGGCTGTGTTTAGACAAGAGGGATTTCATTTATTTTATAATTTGTAAAAGTTATGTAACGATTTGTGGAAATTTCCAATATTTGCGTTATTTTTTTGGCCATGCAAATGAAACAAATTGACATTTTGCAAATCCCTCTCGACTAAACATAGCGGTATGTTTTCTGAACAATTGAAGAAATTCACAAAATTAGTAAAATTTTTTAATGAAAATATTGAAAAAACTCTTCACCGACTTCTACACTGAAAAAAAATCGATTTTAAAAATTTAAAGTCGATTTGCAAAAAAAAAAACCATCTTTGACTTGAATGAAATTTTGTTCCAAGATAGGCAATTGTGTTCCCTACCTACCGTCAAAAATTCAAGTTGGGCACTTTCAAGGAAAAAAAGTTATTTGAGAAAAACTTTTCCTTGCCCAAACAGATTTTTTTTCAGTGTATTTTTTCCAAAACTGAACCAATGAAAGTCATAATCATCTCAGAATCCAATTTCCCAACTGCTGTTGCCTGATACATGCAAAAAGTATCAGTAACGAATTTGGTGTGGCATCTCGGACCGGACTGGAACGAGGCCGAAGGGATTCGTTTAACGGAGACCTGGTACTAGAGCACTTAGCGCACGACCAGACAACGTGATTAATATCGCGATAACCGCCACCACAAGCGCAGAGATCACTCTCCGCGACCCCAATACGCCGGAGATGGGTCTTCTACGTATAATGAATGCAAATGACCCGAGATATCACCCGAATGAAGTCATAACCCTCATCCATTCTGTTGGACCAAGGTTTGTTGATACCTTTGGGATTCCTGAACTTCCATCGCTCTACGAAATTTGCCAATTTTCGAGCGTCCTCTGAGAAGAAATATTTAAAAACTCGTTGAAGCAACGCGATCTTTCATAAATATCACCTTCTAATGCCTAAATGTCCACCTTCTCATTATCATTCTAATCCAAGTGTCCGCCTTCTCATTACCCGGAATGGAGCACTGCGAAAGAATTCAAACTATGGTAATCTGCTATAATTTTTCAGATAAAGTACTCAAAAACTTTCATGTTTTCCTCATGAAATACAAAGAGTGCTTTTCATGCTCCGTCAAACGGAGAGCCTCCTGTAACTGTAACGAAGTAGGCATGATCGTTGATAGGTAAATATAAAACCATCAATTTTGTAGGGAGAATGTTGGCAGCACAGGCTCTTTTATGATTGCGCTCACTACTACTGTCATAATACTAAGCATAAAAGCGATGCAGAGCTGCCATCATATGACGAACGTTCCGTGTATTCCAATCACAGGACGAATCGAATACACAACGTAGGCCCTAGCCACCAGACGAAACATTGTTTCTCTGATGATCCGTCCGTTAATCCGTCGACGGACGGGTGCCAATAATCGCGTTTTTCAGCTTTCATCAAGTTTATTTGCATTTGAAGCGTTGCGTATATTGGGAAAAATACGGGCGACCCGATGTTCAAAAGTCCCTTTCGCGTATAATTCTAAGCAATCTCACCACGAGATAGGAGACTGTTCATGATTGTTCGCGTCGGGTACTCGTTTCGTCTGACTTTTAATCGTAATGCAAATGCATTGTGCAAAACCTGGGGGAAAATGTAGGGACTGAAATGACCCTATTTTTGGGGTTTTTGATGTCCCATGTTGAAATTTCTGCTAGTTTCTAAGATTACCGAGGCCAGAAACCACTTACTTCAGTTTTGTAACAGCACCCTTCAAGGGACACTCTCGGGCCTTTACGAGGAAACTTTGGAGAGAAAACTGATTTTTTTCTTTCGGAAATTTATAGGTACATTAGAAGATGTTCCCACAATGGGATAGTCAGACTCTCGCTCTTTAGTGTACAAGGAAACGTAGAAATTAGTCGTTGTCGGTGGCGTAGCACTCTTTTGCATTATCGGAGCGTTCCTTAAAAGAATGGTTCATTTTGTGCCCACCTCGCCTATATGCGGGATATGTCGAGAGATCATGCGGAGTCTCTTCACAGTAAGAAAAGTTTTCATGATACTCTCCGCATTTTGCACAGTCTGTCTTGTTCCTACAATAAGTCGCTGTAGGCCCATTTGTTTGCAACAACACCAGCTCATGCATCGAGGTACAAAAAGGCGAACGGGTTGACTAACCCCGTCCAAAAGATCAAAGTTTGGAAGAGCAGATTCGGCTTAAGGTTCGAAATGAGGCTGATGGAAAATAAGTTGTTTTCATATACTCCTTGATTTTTCCTGAACGCAATTGCTTGCTAACAGGAATTTTCGCTGGCCAAAGTTAAGGATTCTTGAAGGAGCGAACCACATACTTCGCAATTAAGGCCCGTGTTGGAGACTACACCATCAATCTCTACTTCCCAGGCGGGTATAGAGACAAAATACTTCTTCGTACACGTCCAAGTGATATTTGGTTAAATCTCGCATATATCGATGATGTCAAATGACTTATCTTTGACCTCATTCAAGTTTTTTATGAATATGTACCAAATTCGGTACTGATACTTTCTGCATGTATCAAGCCTACTTTGGAAATTGAATTCTGAGACGATAAGGACTTTCATTTGTTTAGTTTTCGATAAAAATGCACTGAAAAAATAAATTCAGTTTGGACAAGGAAAAGTTTTTTTCAAATAACTTTTTTCTCTTAAAAGTGCCCAACTTGAATTTTTGAATCTTGGAACAAAATTTCATCCAAATCAAAGACTAATTTTGTTAATATCAGTCCTACAACTTTTTTTGAAGGATTTGTCATTTTTAGACATAGCCATTTGAAAAAAATTGGTTAAAAAAGTTTGACCCTTTTCAAAAGACAGTCTAGATCATTTTTGAAAAAAAAAAAAGTATGCAAAGTGACATTTTGTGACAAAGTTCTCATGTACAGAAAGTTTCATTAAAATCTGAGAGGGTGCTGCCAACTCTGAATATGATTTAGCGCGAAATTCGTCTAATAAATCACTAGATGATAGACTTTCGTAGATCCTGACATGATCGAAACTTTCTTAAGCCTGACCCCACTTGCACCACCTTCGTTTTCTTTCTTCAGTTTTCGTAATCTCGTCCCATACATACGCTTCTCAACATGTCCGACGCATTCTTTCTTTCGTACGATAATCTAGTCCCAAAAAACAAGAAACCATTCACAGACGCTCACATATACATAAATCGTCAAGAATGGACCGGTGAATTCTTTAAACAATGATTTTTCTATAAACAAGCGCCATCGTGGTGCGCCGGACTTAGTATCTCAGAAACGGCCGGTACCTTTCGGTTCCCAGGAACATGCCAAGGAATATGATTTTTACCTAATCCTTTCTGTGGCGTATTCTCAGATACATATAGATTGAAATTAAACAAAGAAAAAAATCGAGAGTTAAAGGCCCCCTTAAGCTCTCTGTATCCTGCCGGGCGCCCAATAGATCACAAATAATATAATGACCTACAGCAGCTGCTACCATACGTACCGTATACATTATTTCATTAGTAGCCTAAGTTCATGTTTTGAGAATTTCGTTTTTTTTCTAGGCCAGACCGACCCAAGTGATTTTATTTTTTTTTTTTTTTTGTAAACGGAACAAAAAATATTGAATTTATGTTCAAAACTATCCTGGCATTATACCATTTTAGTTGTTTGAAAAGAAAATCCAGAGAAAAATTAATACATACTGACCATAATCGCAAGTCAGTCCCATGTTCTATGGGATTCCCTATCTACATGTAGAAAGGGAATCCCATAGAACATGGGACTGACTTGCGTTATTTTCATTTTCCGTTATATCTCAGAACAAGTTTTTTGCAGTTGGGCCGTTCTTGCACTGAGACTTTCATTTATAGGAATCTGATCTACTATGCACCATCTATCTATCTTCTATCTATCTATTCTATCTATATAAAAGTCAATGTTTGTATGTATATGATTTATGGGCTCGCAAACGGCCTAACCGATTTCCGTAAAAAAAATTACATAGTAGTCATTTGTTATGGAGCGTGTTTGTGTGTTATTGGTTGGGGATTATTTGCTTGCCAGATGGCGCTTCGGAACAAATTATGTCTTCCTCCTATTCCGTTGAAATTCGCAGCAACGCGCGATGGATATTAGCTAGTTATTCATATTAAACATACTGTCATTACCAAATCTTTAGTTCTGTCACTAAGCTAGTGTTGGATTCCGATGAGACGAAGTAGAAACACAAAGTGGCTTTCATCGATTTCGTTTCTGAGTCCACAAACTGTATACGAGCTCATCCACAATTCATCGCAGGGTAAAGATCATTGTACATCACTGTTCGCCCTTTCGAAACCCGCGTTGGTATTCACCGACGCAGCCTGCTATCTCTTAAAAGCGACATTGGAGATCATTATACCTCGTCAGTTCCTATTTCTTCTTCCACTCCGATTGTCCCGATCACGTAGGGCATTTATTCATACCGCCGGTCACTCCCGACTCTGTCCTCCCCAACGGCCTTACCGTTTTCAGCTCTCAAATAGACTTTTGCACTCGATCTACTGTGGAAGGATCCACAGCTTGCCCATCATTCCCAATCTTCATTCTGTTTATGTCTTCTGCACTCGTTTGTTCTCTCAATTTTATTGCATTTAAATATGCTCCTTCCATCTGGCAGCTACGCCTGTGCGATCTGTTAGTAGATTATCGGTATACATAAAAATGCTTGCTAACTTTGAAATTAAACAATTTGAAACCTTCCCAAGAAAAAACTGATGCGTATCAGTTTTTTTTTATTAAAACGTTAAATCCAATTCCATCATTGAAATCACGATGCCAGCTCAAGCCATTGTTTGAAATGATAGAGGCGAAATACACGTGCCCATGTGAACTGACTTGTTCTAATCGCTGTTGCTTTGTGCAAAACTAACCAATATCTGCATCACTTCGAATAAAGTCCCAACTTGTCCTTGTTTCTGCGCATCGAATGTTAGTAGATTATCGTCCCGCAGCTGGGCTGCATTTCCTCCTCATATTGTAGTTTCGTAAAACTTTTTTTATCGTTTACTGTTCTGAAGTGTAGCCGCTGCATGAGTTCGGTTGCTGGTCGGATTTTTCTGGCCGTTTGCTGTTTGGCAGTCACTCAGCATCGAACCAACCAACCCGCTGATTTCGACAGTTTCATAGTCATCAAATAGGGCGGTGCTAATAACGCAATAATATGCTCGCTCACGTTCAAATAGTACGAACCAATCGTGACCCATATACTAAAATTAATTATTTTACGGAATGATACAATTACGGCGCACATTTCCGAACAAAAACCACGAATATCTAGTTATTTTTGTACGATAGACATTCGCATTCTAGAAACTTATTTACAATAAAACCAACTACCTAAAAGATGAGAACATCTCAGAACTTTCTAATGGAAGTAAAACTAAAAAAGAAAGACGATTAAAACAATTTTAGAAAAAGTTCAATAGCTCGGTACCGGTTCCACTTTAATAGAACTATTTTATTTATCAAATTCTTGTCATTATTCTGTATTTCTATGAATTGATATTTCAACCGAATGTGGTTCCGATTGTCTGACTGTCGTTTAGTTTTACTGTCGTTGTTGGGAATGCGAGTCAAATTCGTGCGAAAAAGCAATTCGTTGAAACGCAATGTATGGTTGTATCATTCCTCAAAAAATTCCTAGGGGGGAACCAAATATGCTGCATATTTCTATTATCGTTAATGCAGACGAGAAAATAAAGGGAAACTCCAAGAGGCCGCAATGAACAAAATAGAAAACAAATGTTTTGTTGTTGGGCAATTACATAGCTTTTATTGGGACATTATCCTGCAGTATTATTTCATTAAACTAAACATTATAAGCTAACTGATGAGCCTGTTTCAAAATAACATATATGCGTCTCCATTTTTTCGGTTGCTTGTCCGTGATTTACTAATTAAGCTTGTTGTGGGGCTTTCCGGCAGATTGTGTGTGTATAGGGGTTTCAAGTACAAAATTTCCGGCTGCTGCATTAGTGTTTAAAACAAACTGTCACTATGAGTTAAATTAATGTTTTGTTTGTGGCGCACTTTCCCCTTTGTCGTAGTATATTTTTTTCGAAATAAGTCAAACTACAACGTTCTCATTCCTTAAGAATTGAATTTGCCCCATCACGGCATACAACTTTTTTGACAGTAATATTTAACTAATCCATTTAATTATTAATTAAAAAATAATCATCATATGTTCAGTCTCGGTGACTCAGGTCAGAGATCCAACCTTATAATCCTTTCTTGACTGAAACGCGTAACTCACAGGTATTAGTTGCCTCACTAATTGATGAATCGTGGTTACGCTGCTATTTAACTCCGTGATTGTTATTATCTTTGAAAACCATACTGACATTCTATTTTTTTTATTCACTTTTATTTACATCGCAACAAGCTATAATCTGCTTGTAGCGTCTTTGTTTGTTGTCAGTAAGGTCAACGTGATAGGGTCCTTACTCTAAATTTTACACAATTGATGTGTAAGAGATCACGCGCACAGTGGGGCCAGGCCGGACAAAACCCTCAAATTTATTTTTCGATTTTCATACCTTTTATATTTTTTTTTCATGAATGTAGCGTACCTGCAAATGTATTTATCAAATTAAAGTAAATCAATTGAACAGTAAAAGTGCCATATTTTCTTCAAACTAAAAAATATCTTGGAAATCTGCAAGAATTTGAGAAACAAGTTTTTTCTACTTCATCCCGCTTCGATAGGTATAATACTAAAATGGCAATTCAACGGTTTGGGTTTTCCTTATATCAAATAATCTCAGAAACTTATTGGTGTACATACATTTTAAAAATAATCAGTATTTAAAAAATTACCGATGAAATCAATAAAGGCATGCTGTTTAAAACAGACTGTTTTACATTCCGAGTGTCACCGTTTTTATCTGTAAAAGCATGTTGAATGATCTCGGGCCATATTCTTACCGTCACGTCACATAGTGATTAGAAAAATTTCCTTCTGGCCACTAGGGACCATTAATTAATTACGTAACGCAAAAATTCCTCAAAACTGACTCCTTCTCCCCCATGCAACAAATTTCTCTATCCTCCTCTCCCCTATTACGTGACAAATGCATTTTTTTTTCTTCAGTAAATCATGTTACGTAATGTTCTTACTCCCCTCCACCATATGTCACAACATGTCACATATTGTCGTAAACCGGGGGGAGGGCGGTACGTAATTTATGAAAGGCCCATTAGGTAACATGACTGTGAGAATAAGAATCCTCTTCTAGAAGTTCTATGTAGAATTTTATCTAGCTCAAAAAATAATAAACTAAACGCCGCTCCTCGCCAAAGGTTGAAGTTTGATAATTTTTAGAATTAGTTCCTTTATGGAGACAGACTTTCTATCAAACAGCCTAAGAAACGCATCTTTTATAACTATTCCAAATGCATACTTTCAAAAATCAGTACATGAGATTTTTTTATATAGCTATTAAAGCCTTGAAATATATTTTTTTACTAAAGAATACAAATTGTGTTGAACGTCGACAAACAACTTTAGAAAATTATGATTTTCTATTCGCCAAATATCATTAAATCGGAACCGCCCTGGTTAAATCATAACTAGGGACTAACCTAAGTTATCAAACTGTCTCTGTTTACATACAAATTTTCTGAACTGAAAAGTTCTTAAATTCACTTTTTCGAAATAAAAAAAAAACATTTGGAGCCTAGGTTGTCTAACTTTTAAATTGGCGTCTAATTTAATCAAAATCAAATTCACCAAAATTACCCATAGATGACACTTTTCAGTTATTTACATCTACTTTTGAGGTATTGTCCTGCTTTTCTATGGAGTGGATCCACTGTGCGCTGTGTACTCTTGATATCATTACTTCATATCCTTGGTATATGCGTCCAACTCAGCGTCCAGCTCTTCTGCGGTTTTGGTTTCACGTTGCTGTCGGCGTGGACCACCTCCACCGCTGCCTCCTCCCCGACGACTCGATGGGTTGGAACCTATGAAGATTGATAACATTTTGAATATTTTGTTTTTCTAACATTACGACACATTGTTAGCATGTGTCTTAGATAAGTTCAATAATGCAACGCTACACCGATGTCATAAACGACCTCGAATGTCAATTGTACAAGGCTTATTTGCTACAAATATAGTAGGCACTCACCTCTAGGAGGTCCACCGCTACTCTGTCTCCGAGGGGAACGGGCAGGCCCACTGGAGCCCAATCGTGGTGTCCGCGGGATCGGAATGTCTGATGTCGCCAACTGTATGCTCATTGGCCGACCGTCCAGGGGTACTCCGTTGTATTGTTTCATCGCCTTGATAGCATCGGCCCGACGTTCAAAGATCACATCGGCAGTGCCTGCACAAAAAAAAGAATTAATTAAACGTACTGCACATTTAAAATTGCTCGGCTTAGAAGATAAACCCAAACTCACCCAAGGATCTTCCCGATCGGTCGTAGTGTACCGAGGCATTTTTAAGAGGCCCGAAATCCGCGAACAACTCGTTGATGTCCGACTCTGATACGCCAAAATCCAGATTTGATACCATCAGTTTGGTGCTACCCAGTCCTCCGGGGCCAATTATTCCTAGTCCGGCCGCTGCCAACAGGCGACTCTTGCGAGCTCCCTCGTACATATCGTGCTTCCATGCGCTGTTCATGTCACCCTGTGAATGTGGTTGGTTTTGTTTTGGATGTGGGAATGGTGTTGTGATATTAGAATTTCGGGTTAAGTGACTCGTAAAGTTCCACCGCAGTAGCAGCAGCCCTTAGTAGTTATTCTCTCTCGCTCTGCTTCCGGCCGCCAACGGCGGAACAGAATGGGGAAGAAAACCGTTCGGAATCACTCATGTTCTTGATATAGATCTTTAATCTCTCCCAGCGCCATCCGGATCTGTAAGCCCATTTACGAAGAATCGACAGACGGCAGTTTAAGAAAATCCTCAAGACATCTCATTTGCGCTAAATCATGGACCATTACAGAAAAGTGGTAAATCCTAGGTTACATCCAGTGATACTCTTCAACTTCAACAGAAAACCTCTTCCAGATCTGCGCTTTTCGGAAAGATAAGCACATATACGTGGTACAAATTGGGTATCATGTAAAATTGGTAGAAAATACGTTGACGCTAAGGTAACCCCTTTTTTGGAAGAAACAAATATATAAACACTACTAATTTTTCAGCATTTCCAAGCTCTTCCCAGAAAAACGTTCAAAATTCATTAATCATTTCCCGAGTATAAAAACAAAACAAACCGTTAAGTAACGGTTCACGATACCGGCACGTCAAAAATGACTTCACACACACTAGCATCTTTCTGTTCGTCCTTCACTTGTCTTCCTTGTTTTTCACACGAAGCCGGCGCTTCTGAAGAATGTCAGACGAATAAACCTCGTCCGCCATTTTGTTTTTTCCCAAACTCGGTAGATTTTTGTAAAATTTCGTCACCCATGCTAGGCAAAAAATAACACCCACGTAATATTTTCGCGAAGAAAAATAACACGCTTCTTCACTCCGTATTCGATTAACAGTTCGAGCCAACTTTCACTGTCCATTTCGGTCAACCACCGCTTACCCGTGCGTATTTTGATGATCGCTGGATTCCACCACGATTGCGTCCCTTGAGGACACCACCGCCGCCCGATGGGCCACGATTTGAGCGGTATCCTCCACCGACGGACCCATTTCGACCACGACCTCGAGGGCCGCTACCATTACTATTACCGTTGCGGAACGGACCGCCACGGCTACCACCTCCGCGTTGCGGGCGCTGTGATTTTATGATATCATCCAGACTCATTTCGATTTTGTCCACCATCTTGATACTGGGTTGTTATGCTTGGATTTACAAATTCAGAAAATGAAAACGGATTTAAAACTTTTTCACAAGAAATTTGCACGCGACGCGATTGTTTGGTTCAGTTTTATAATCGAGAACGCTGAGCGCAGCACTTAATTTTCGGACTTTTGCCACGATTTCTACGACTGACCGAAAATTAACAAAAGCGACCGAACTACGCTACGAATGAAGATGATATGATGCGGGCAACACTGAAAAAAGGTGAAGCAAATGAAAAAGAGTTCACTCGTTGTTCATGAATTTTACACGCTGAGATAAAATTACACATTTTATGAATTAAACTCAAAGAAATTAATTACTTCTCGCGTAGTTTTTGAGAAGGGCCAATAAGCACACTGTCGAAATTCACTTTGAGAGGAACTTCTGGACGAGAAATGCCCATTTCAGTTTGAAACAGTCATTCGTCAAGTTTGAAATTCTCGACAAACATATGATTACGGCCTAAAAGCCAACTGTCAAAATCCACTTTGAATGGAAATTGTAGACAAACCGTTGCTAGTCGAACACAGTTCACAACAGTTTATGAAAGAGAAAACTTTTCTCTTTCATTTACTACCAACATCTGTGATTGGCGTGTAACGGTTTGTCCGGAATTTCCATTCAAAGTGGGTTTTGACGGTTGGCTTTTAGGCCGTAATCATATGTTTGTCGAGAATTCAACTAAACGTTTTGTTTGTTTTTTTTTTCAAAAAGGCCTGATGCTTCTGCATTTTGTTTTTCTTTAATATTGTCCGTTGGGTTTCCGAATAAAAATGCAAAGTAATAAAATCAGTACTTTCACTGTGACAGTAATTTCTACATTACGAAAAGAGTACATTTTAATGTTTCTACAGTAAATTTTAATATAAAATCGACATTTACAGTAAAAAAGAGAATTACTTCAAATCTTAATACTTCGTTCACAATACGAGTTAAAACGTGTTTTAACACTATCTTTATGACAGTTTTCTTGTTGTTAATTATTATAACATGTTTTAACTCTGTAGTGTGAACATAGTGTAACACTAATAAAATCAATTTTCAATAACATTTCATATAAAATTTTTTGAATGACTTTCTCGGCGAACGGTAAAATCACAGAGAACAGACGTCCATCTTCAGCATTCAACTTGTGTAGAATCTCTAACGGTTTCGAAGGTAGTTGGGATATCCAAACCAGGTGCGCTACTGTCGTCATGTTTTTTGTGGCTGAGTTCGACAGAATTGACAGCGGTTATTACTCTACCCAGTCAAACTAGTCCGGAACCGGTTCGGGGTTCCAGCATGAATTCCAGCTCAAATGCATCAACCGATAGAGCCGGAATCGGTTGTTTTCTTTGAGCAAGATTCCATACTGAATCCACTGGATTTCGAACCGGTTCCGGAATGGATTTGACGGATAGTTGTGATAGGTTGGTGTGGCGGCGCCAGTGTTTATCGTATATTAATTCAAATGTTTACACACGTTTTTTAAATATTTTTGTTCGATCATGGATGTCTGTTCTCTGTGGTAAAATTGATTACTATTGCTTGTGGCACTAAAAACTTCCTGAATAAAAATGTATAACGGAATTACAAAGATTTTCTTTGTTACATCACAATGAAAAACTGTGCAAAAGAATCAGATATGATTCAAAATGTACAATGAAAACACAATAAAATTTGTTGTTTCTACAATCAATTTCGTTGTAAAACCGATTTTTACATAAAAAGGGCGATGTAACAGTGAAAAAACGACCTTGTTTTACATTGTTTTAACAATGATTTTATTTGCTTTTTTACAGCGGATTTACTATAAAATTTTATTTCTAGAATAATTGGGATTTTAATGAAATCATTTTTTTCTTGTATTTAGTGATGTCTTTTTTTATTCGATTAACGCAAATAATCGATTAATTTCTAAAATAATCGAAAAATCAATAATCGATTACAAGCTTTCGGTATAATCGAGCAAATCGAGTAGCTGCTATCAATTAATCGAGAGCATAATTAATGAAGGGTGAGCGTTGAAAATGAAAGTCGCAGAACAAAAAATATGACAAGACTCCTCCAAATTTTTCAAAATGTATCCAATGACCTTTTTTTTGGTTGACAAACTAAGATTTACAAAGTAATCGATAATTGATTATAATCGATTATCTTGGTCGATTATTCGAATGCATTAATCAAGCTCTCAAAAATTATTCGATTGATGGATAATTTGCAAAAATCAGACATCACTACTTGCATTTATTTTTATTAATGTTTGAATCGCAGTATGTAGATGCTTACCCTAATAAAACAAAATTATAAACAGTCCAACGACTCCACATATTATTTGGATTATAGCCTGAACAGGTCGTTAGGCTCTTGGATCATAAGATGAAATAAAAAGTTAGCAAACAAAACCTTTAGCATTTGTGGCAATATTGAACCATACTTCTATTTACTTTATACATGTACAAGTTCTGCCGAATATTCTCGTGACATTTGTTGCCTTTTATCCTCGCCTTTGTCTTTTTTGATAATCGACCACGCAGGCCAAAAACTGGCCCGGATCAGTTCACGATTGCCAGCCTGTAAATAGAAAATATTGAGCTAGATTTATCTTATACAGTCGTGATTTGCTGGTTGGACACTTTTTATGGACCGCTTTTTAGTTGGACCTCCGCTAGTTGGACCATTGTCCAACTAAAAAGTATCTGAATGTCAAAATCTTATGTCAAATTTACTATGACAATCAATCTGACAATTATTAGAGATGTGAATAGATGAAATGACACTACTAACGTCTCCTTTGGAGAGTTTTTGACATCTGACTGACTGACGTCCAACTAACGAATCAAATTTGTTAGTTGGACAGAGGTGTGGCCCAACCAGCGAATCACGACTGTATATCACATTATATATAATATCTCCTTACCAAAGTTTTAAAAACTGGAAAACGTTCCACAAAGCGGTCAAATGGGACGCTATGGTGAAAAAAGTGCGTTTGAAAATAATATCAAATAAAATACACGAAAAATCGAAAAATGTCATTTTTGTGTAGAATCTTACCAAAGTACTGAGACCAAAACATTGATGTTACTATAAAAATTGTTGTTAACAATAATAACTGTTGTAAATCCAATGTTTCGACTATCAATTCCGATGTTCCGTTCTGTCCGGGTACCGCTCGCCGGCATGTATTTTAACCAGCCTAGTCGCCATTTCGTTTACTGGGAATTAGGTTCTTTATGACGATTTCGCTTGAACCCGAAACTGAGTCAGGTTCTAACCCCAACCGCTGTCAGTTCGTACATTTTGACAGCAGTTGGCGTTAGAAGCTGACTCAGTTTCGCTTCAAACAAAAACCACATTACTGACACAAACCTCACTTTTCTTGACAGTTCGCTTGTACTGTTTACATGGACTTAGAAAAATTTGTGGACGACTAGATTCGCTCGAAGCAAATCGTCAAGAATTTTTCTAAGTCCATGTAAACAGTACAAACGAACTGTCAAAAATGAACACTCAGTTCATTTGTGACGTCAGCGTAAAATATTCACTTAGGCAATCCATTAGACGTTTGTTTGACAATTCAGCGGTGGGTTCTGTCAACAAGTCTACTCCTGCGAACAGAAAAACTCGTCCGACAAATAACTTTGTTAGTCCGATTCGTTTGATGTTGGATCGAGTCAACGATATTGTTGGACGTAGCTCCCCTCGGAGTAACGTCAGAATAAGTAAACAAGAAATAATCAGCTGATCAGAAACGTCTCATGGATTGCCTACTTGTTTGGAACATCGCGAGATTCATTTTTTCCTTCCGCACATCTTTATATTTATACCATTGTCTCTGGTATTCAGGAATATTCATTAATCTGTCATTAGCTCAGTCATCCTCGCAGTCATTCTCGCAGTCATCAGAAAAGTGTTTTCGTTTCGTTTCGCAATTTTTACTATGATTTTGTAAAATTCGATGGTTTTAGTATATTTCTAATCATCCGCGACTGTTTAAGGAGTTTGTTTCCGTTGAAGTGGAAACTTTTACATTCCAGTGGGAAACATGATTTCATGGCAGGGTTCAGATAATATCAGTGGAATCATTTTGAGTAGCTTTGTGAACAGGACTGGAGGATTGCTTTTCTGCAGCATCTACCGGATGACGTTGCTTCTTGCGAAGTGTTGAGAAGTTTATTTTTAATTCTAGATAAGTAATTCGACATCAGTAAGCAGAAAATGCCGTGCGAAAGTTGTCACGCTCAATTTGGTTTGATTACGCGAAAAAAATCCTGCTACGAATGCCGACGATTGTTCTGTCGGAATTGCTTAGAAAAGCGCCAGGAACGGATCCTGTGTCACAATTGTTTAATTTTTACGAAGCGTCCGCTTTCCAATGTGGATCTTGGTCAACTGAAGGTGAAAGATTTGATATTCTTTCTTCAGTCGAAGCATATTTCCACCTCCGGTTGTGTGGAAAAGGATGACCTGATTAATCTGGTGATTGCTCATGTAAATTCCGGAGCAAGCAGCCCGCGAAGCCCGGTGGGTAGTGCAGGCAGCGGAAACGGTAGGACGTTTAATGTAAGCTCAGCCTCATCTACGGGTGGAAGCAGTGGTGGTGGTGTTGGCGGAAGGAGCAGTCAGTCTGGAGGTTCCTCGCGATATGGTAATTTTTATGCTGCCAGTGTGGAAAATTGTACGAATACGTATGATCAAATTAGAAACACTTGCCAAAATTTGTTTACGTCCATCACCGATAAGCTGGGCACCGGTAGGTAGTAGAGCCTAGATTTGGCTTTGAATTCTCTTGTTTTGTATTTTTCAATATTTCTAATTCTGATCACTTCGTAAATACTCCACAGAGGAAAATCTACGTCAGCGGGGACAGGCAGGAGAGAATGTTTCCCAACAGCCACGTTTCGGAAGCAACGATGTATACCGAGTGAATTCTCGGCAATCCAACAACGATAGTAGCCAAGCGTCTGTTCCGGAAGCTACTGGATCAGACGCTGGTCGTACAACCATTGTACCAAATGAAGGAAACTTCTCGTCGACCAATGGTAATACTAGCGGCGGTAGTGGCATTACTAGCGGAGCAGATTCGAGTAGCAATACTTCATCCGTTTCGTCCCCAGCTGGTCGGCAAGGATCTACTGCAGCTCGGTTGGAAAACGTAAATCTATCACTAAGTGCTAGAATTGATAATATGCTCGCATCAGATGCAAATCAGAATGGCTGTGAATGTTCGGATGATGAAGGTGAATTCGACGAAAAGGAAGCGCCACATAGAAAAGATTCTGCCAAGTCAGAAGACAATTTGATCACAGCCGGCCCCAGCCAGAGTACAATTGGTCATATGACGGTTCCTGAATCGAAAACCGACACTTCCTCCTCCTCGTTTGACGAACTGAATCAAGAATGTATCAATTCTCTACCGGGACCACTAGTGGACGATACGGCAGATGCTGACCGTTGGCAGATTGTCAATTCCGTTTTGTCTGGTACTGTTACAATGACCGAAACCACAGATGTTCAAAAATCTACAGAGAAACTTGTAGAAATCCATTCCCGTGTTGTTCCTTGCTCCAGTCAAATTCATAGGCGGCGATCTGATAGCTGTCTGATTCTTGAGATGAAACAAATTGGACCCACGCCGACAAATCCAGTTCATGAACCGGTCTCGGCAGCTCATTCTAGTCAAAGTCAAGCCACGGTGTACACAACCAACAAGTGCTTTAGGTGCGGTAAAAGACGAAGCAGTATTCGAAAGCAACTGAAAAAGTTCCGCAAACAGCTGGAAACGGCAAGAGGAGCTTCGGAGATGGCCAAACGACAACAGTTGGAAGCGTTCCTTAGCTACCTGGAGCGTCGAAGTAAGGGTTCTTTTGAGCTAACCGACAGCGAATCCATTACGGAGGAACCAAGCAGCAGTTTGGCGGAGATAGAACCAAACGGATCAATCAGTGCGAGTATTTCGGTGGTATCACAGCTTCGAGCAGAGAACATGCCATCAGATGAGAGTCGGTTACATTTCAGCTATCCGCAGGCGGATGGGGACGAGGCTGAGAGCATCAATATCTACTCGGCTGGCAATCAAGAGTTGGCCAGCAAGAGTCACATCAAACTAAGCGACATTAAAGAAAGGTAGGGAACGTTTGTTTCTTAGATTAGTTGAATAAGACAGTCAAACCAAATTTTCAATTATGTTTTGCCTTTGTCAATGCAGCGCTGATTTGGACATTCTTTCGGTCAAACAACTGAAGGAGATTCTGATGCTGAACCGTGTCGATTTTAAAGGTTGCTGCGAAAAGCCGGAGCTCCGTGAGCGCGTTCTCCGGCTTTGGCGAGATTACAAGTCCATTCCATGTGAGAAACTAGTTTTCGAGTTTTATGTCATCATACACATTTGGACAAGCCATTTTATTTATTTCAGCTATCGAAAAACTACCGTCGGATGATTTGTGTAAAATTTGTATGGATGCACCAATCGAGTGCGTGATCCTGGAGTGTGGTCACATGACCACGTGCACGGCTTGCGGTAAGGTGCTCAGCGAGTGTCCCATTTGCCGACAGTATATTGTACGAGTTGTTCGGTTCTTCCGGGCGTAACGGACCCGCCATGTAAGTGTGGTACGTATCGTTCTCTGGTCCGTCACTAGTCCGGGGGAATCGAAAATTTGCTCACATCAGCGGACAAGTCAGAGATTTAGGCTGATTAAGGGAAAATGTGATTTATGAACTAAAAGTGTTTGCAACAGTAGTACTACAACAATAAAAAGAAATATATAAGGGCGAGTTGCCTCTGACCGTGGTAGCAATGAAATAGTAGACCGATTTCAACTTTAAAAAGTTGCATGTAAAATGTTGTAGATAGCAAAAGATGTGAACGACAATTGATTTTAATGTTGACCCTACTTATCTGAATATGGTTTAACTTCCTCGAGTATGTTTATTTTTTTAATATTCCTCAGAGAACTGCGTTATATTTAGAATAAAAAAAACACTTATCTTTAGGAAATGAAAACTAAATTTGTTTTTGATGTTATTTATGAACAAAATTAATTTTGAAACTATTATGACGATGCTACCTAATGGCCTAACAGGCGGTAATAGCATTACTATTGACTATCCTCAAATATAAATAAAAATAGTAACGTTTCTGATACTTCCAATGTATGATAACTAGATTCGTGATTACAAAACGGTTGCTAATTGCAAACATTTCCGAGTTTTCCAAGCTACAATTCAAAGTATGTAATGTTCAACAAATTGAATAAAATGTACAAACGCATGTTTGGCGCCTCATATACCTGAAACATGTCCGACATTTCCCTTATCTTGCCGCGGTGATTGCGTTAGTCATGCAGACACCATTGCGATAAGAGAGTGATGGGCAATATCGTCGTTGTGGTGACCACCCAGTACTACAACCCTGTATGAATCGCATACAGGCTGGGTATTTTTTGTTTACAGTTTTACATCGACTATCGGGTATAGCATAGACGGGTCGTCAAACGGTGGGATAACAAAATTCTCACAAGTTTCCTATCTCATGCCTCCACGCGAGTCTAAGTCTATTGATGACATTTGGTTCTTAGACCGGCGACGACTGAGTGCCTTCTGCCGATAGTAGCAGAATGAGAGGGTGCGAACAGATCTAGTCGAGAAAACATTGCCGTAAAAATGAATAGTTGATCGGAAATTAGCCCCAATACGAATAATCTGACTAGTATCTATGATCACGGGTCAATACGTATTGAAAATTCGCCGCGTCTGTTTTATGAACCTAATTTCAAGCTCCGTTATTGCTAACAAGCCCGTGCATCAGGTTAATAATCCTTTATATTTCCCTTCAGTGTTCGTTATTATCGCTCGTATACTTGTATTCCACAAATCGGATATGGAAAATAAGAAATACTTTCCTTGATTTATAACATCTCGCGCTATTTTTGCCTGTATAATGTGTCACTCTAGCCTGTATAATGTGTCACTCGGTAGTTTTCAAGCCAATAAATATATCGTAGAGAAGAAGTAGCGAATTCTGTCCAAATACTGTTGCAATAAATAGTGATCCGGCCCATTACGCAGGTAAGATTAGCTTTTCTAGGCAATACTCCCACGGTCGGCCGAGTGGAGTTCAAATTGCTTTTGTCTAGGGAACATAGTATACTCTCGGTAGCCGGCTGCCCAGAGTTTAAAAAAAACCAAAAACTAAACAAGATCTCTTTTTCGAGTGATCGTGCACTCGAAGACTAACTAAACAACCACGTAATAAAATATGCTTTACAGGTCGCATCGCTTGCTTGGAGCGAATCCTAGACCTGATACCCTTTCAAACTACCAACTCCGCGACACCTATGGAAGAGTCTGATGAATCGTCCTTCCGTTAAGTAGGTGGAGCATCAACACTTCCTGTCTACCTTATCCTTTATCCTTCCCTGTGAACGATGGAGATGGGGGCGGCCGGCAATGATGCATCATGCTGTTGAGGTTTTAATATGGGTCGAATTGGTATGAATTCCTACTTACCATTTCCTAAGCAACTCTTATTAGATAATCAGCAGTCAAACATGATGAAGTCAGTGTGCAATCCGCCAAAATCATCGTCACAACGCAACGCAACGCAACGACTATCGGGTATAGCATAGACGGTTTAAAGCTTGTGGCCAGGGTTGCCAAAATTAAATCTGTATTTTTGTCCTAAAAAATCTTTTCATCTGTATTTGCTCCTCGAAAAATCTGTGTTTATATCTGTATCGAATCAGTTGAGTAGTTTAATCTTTTGCTGGATTATCTATCGAAAATATTAATTCCTGTGGTTTAAATCAGTCAAGCAAGGACCTGTTTACATTTTCATAAAGAAACACTACAAATCGTTCTGATATTTTACATCCAGAAACTTTAACTTTATCGAATTTGCACAATGGAAAAATAATTTTCTTCACTTAATGATTTGCGGACAAAAAAATGTGATATAACAAAGTCACAGAGCAATACAATTAATGTTTCTGGAAGCAAACTTCAGCCAACCGTTTTCTGGGTGCTAACCTGAGTGTATTACAAACCTTTACCTTTCAGAGTGAGTGACCACTCTCAAAAATGAATGTATATTTTAATATAGAGGTTATATTGTAACGACATATAATTAGCAAGGGATTGGAAGGTGAAGTATTTTTCAAATATTAAGAGCCATAGTACTCAAGGGAGAGCGAGGATTTGAAGTACCGTAAACCGGGGTGACATTGATCACTTTTCGAAGAAATCATTGCATATTTTTAGACGCAACACATTTTTTTCAAGTTTAATATTTTCAAACCATGTACTGATGTAAGGAGAACAAGATTGGATGGTTTTACATAAAATTGTCCGCTTACAGCTATTTTTCCAAAAATGATTTCAAGTTGATGTCCGTTTTTGTATTCCGGGGTGACTTTGATAACCTGCATGTTCACCCACATTAAGTTATTGATGTCAATGTTTTTCATTCAAATGTTTGGTTAAACTAATTCTGGGAAGATACTCATTGTTAAATACATGTTAATTGGTATTATACAAAGTATTCAATGTACTGTAAAATTCGAGTAACCAAAATTCGTATAATTTGTGTCCAACTAGAATAAAAGATTCGGAAAACCTTTAAAACTGCTAAAATTGTTTTATTTCATTGCTTTATCAATGTACAAAATGTTTCATCCATTTTAACACGTTTGAATATTGAACAATAAAAAAATGTTGCGAGTTTAAGCTTAAAAAAAATTGAAATAATTGCCAACTAGTTTCACAAAAAAATTGTATTTAAAATAAACAAACTCTTAAAAGATTTACTTGATACATCCCACTTTAAAGGAAAATAAAATCTCGCTTGTAATTTATTACTCTTGCTCAAATCTGAGATTTATTTGCTTTATAAAAAATAGACACTTTATGAAGCTTCGTAAAAATAAGGTAAAGTCAAATTTCGGTTTTTTGTAGTTTTTGTACCCAAAAACCGAACAAAATACTCAAAAAGTATAACAAACAAGTATTTCATAATTTTAGAGTGAAAATCATTTCAAACTAAAATGATTCGGAAGACTATTCTAGTTTAATAAGCGATCTACGAAAAAAGTTTCGAGTGATCAAAGTTACCCCGATGATCAAAGTCACCCCGGTTTATGGTAAGAAAGTTTAGAAAAGCGTGGAGTAGGGTCAATGAACAAGCTTAGAGTTTCCCGGCTATTTAACTCTTTGTCTTCTGCAACGCAGGAGTCAGGATCTTTTGGCATTAAATGCGAATCACCTGAGTCTGCGGCATGTCCGGACAAGCGTAAAGTCAATTTAATGACTTATGCTGTCGGAGCCGACAAATTATATGTCGTTACAATATAACAAAAAGGAAAAAGATTGACTCACTATAAGTCGTTAATAAAAAAGGAAAAAAAATAATATAGAGGGCTAAGCTGAGAGAGACAGAGAGGAATTATTAGTGAAACTGAAAAAAATATTTCTAAAAATAGTTTTTGTAACATCATTTTTCAAAAATCTGTATATCTGTACATACACGCAAAAATCTGTATATCTGTGCATACAGATTCTTGGTCTGAAAATGGCTGAAACATCTGTATAAATACAAATTATTCTGTATTTTTGGTAACCCTGCTTGTGGCATTAAAAACTGAATTCTAACTGCACTGCGCACTTGCTATTTTTCTATTGGCGATTTGCGGCAAAGCCAAAATTAGTCATGCGACACCTATGATTCAGCTCATGAACTGGCAAAGTGATACAGTTTGCTTTTTTTCACCCGTAAGTGAGTCGTAGCTTACAACAAAATCTTCATTATCTTCTCGGAAAAAGCTTACCACTGCCAAAATATGAATGAAACGAGTAAGAAATTTAGTTTTATTTGCAATTATTCTGAAATTACAGCCATTTGCAACTATTTCACTCATACATTTCTTCGAAATGTAATCGGGGTATTATTGTGGTTATGAAAAATCGTTCCATAAATAAAGTTCCAACTCGAAACCGAGACCCAATCAGTACCAATGTCAAACTCCTTCATATTTTGAACTACGTAGGAGATTCAGTGAAGACTATCGGAGAGAAGGATCGGCTGTGCATGATACAAAGCTGACACTTTCCTATTAGCCGGATATATTCTTTCCTCGCCTGATCTGGAGAGTTTCATGAATTTACACCATCTCATGAAGGTTTAGCTTAACTTAGGACGAACGGGAAATGCTGTTGCGGCGGCTACGGTGCTCAACAAATTACATTTCGAAACAGCGCGCATATAACTCTGCGAATAATATTAGAAACCACTAGGTTTTACACTCTTTTCGCAAGATGTTTACTCGTCATCTTATAAAATGATGCTTTTCCTTCATTTTCATAAACAATTATCAACAAATTGATCGGTAATTTGGTGTTTAAAAGTCATTTTTTACCAATGTTTACAGAAAATATATGCACTATGACAGAACAGAATCAAATCAGTAACACTTTCCTTCCAGCGCTATCTGCGAGCGGTTTCAACGTAGAATCGCCAATTAAATTCTTCTCATAGACTGGTTAGTTTGACTGGTCTGTCTTTGACTGCACCGTGCCGGACAAGTGTGAATCCCCGCATTTGATGTGTATGAAAGAACAAAGGTGTCCATGAACGGTATTGAACCGTCACTGAACCGGATCGGAGTGGTGTAAATTCGACTTAATGCGTTCCATTTACATGTACGTAACGAATTGTAACGTTTCACGCCGTACCAGTGACGAAAACCTGATGTATCGTGTAAAGGACGATTCAGACGATACATCAGCTTCCGTCAACGTCAACGGAACGTCACCGTTCCGTTAAGATAAGTTAGATGCGTTTCTTTTGTGCCCGTTCACACGTGCCGTACGCCAAAACTTTCCGTGCCGTTGATGTTGTGTGTTTTGTTTCGTTCAGGCTAGAGCCTTGTTGTCTCTTGCTGTATTCAGAAGCCATATTTTCTTCTGCATTGTTCGTAACGGTTAGTTTTCCAGGGCGGCTTGTTGGGCCTTCCCCAACCCCCTGTCTCACCGGAGGACCATCGTGTCAGCTCTGTTTACACGGTTAAATAAAACAACCTGCAGAATAAGTTCTTTTAACTTACTTTTGAGTTGTGCATCGCTTTCGCACTTATTAGTGTTGTCAAAAACAAAAAGAGAGATTCGACTCAGTCGAGGTCTTCCGTGGAGGAAGGTACTTTTGAGATGTTTGGGGTGAACTCAAAATTAGGTAAATTCAACTTAAATTTGAGTATAAAAAACCTATCAATGAGTTGTAATTTTTGCCGTGGTTAAATGGAAACTACCTTCAACACGGTTTACCTACTTTTAAGTTTCCCCTCGATACCACGAGATTGAGTCAAAGGAACTCAATTTTAGGTAGTTTTTCGTTTCCGTGTAGACACCCACGCTGACACAAGGACGATACATCAGCCGCCCCTAACATGGGGAACAGGCGCCTGGATAGACTCACCCTCCGAAAAGAGGAGCCCCCTTCCCTGTCAGCATACGACCATGGTCCCACCGGGTTGGTTACCCGATCTTTCCTATGGTTACTCGTACCCAAGCTGGCACCGCGGGGAGGTAGGGATAGGAGGTGGCGAACCACCGGGTCTATATTACGCATTGCCCAGTCATTTATCAACCAATGTGTGTGAATGCCTTAATTTAACTATATGGGTCATTCCAAGCGAAGTGATCAAAAAAAGATGCAAACTTGAAATCGACCTTCACGGACTTGAACCAAATTTGGAGGAATTGTTCATCTAGGGCCAATATATAAAAACCCAAATTTTTGTGACAATTGAACCACCCCTCGGGTCATGGAAGCACCCCCCGTTTTGGCAAATTGCCTAAACCCTTGATTTTCTTTTGATCATATCTCCGGTTACATTTACTCTACACTGAGCAAAAAGCATCTGAGAATTTCATAAGTCTCGGCATATGAACCAACCTTCTGACTATGTCGTTGAACGCTTTAGAATGTCATAGGCAGGCTTATGAATTCATTTATCTTTATTCATGCACTCCATAGACGTACAAATAATGTATTTCATAAAACAGTCTTATGACTTCGCTCCAATATATGCCTTTAAGAATTTCATAAGTTTTTCTCATGAAACCCATAAGAGATCTGTTATTGATTCTATAAAATTGTATTTTGTTTTTCATAAACGTCACTTTTGTGAAAAGTTCATAATTGTTTCTTATGAATTCAGTACTGGCCTGGACGGCCAACTACACTGACGCAAATCTACTTAAGAAGTTCATAAGTCGCAACTTATGAAGCTACACAATTTTGATTTTATTGGACGCTTATGCATTTCATAAGTTCGCCCTATGGAATTTATAGACGTATGTAATGATGTTCATAATCGTATTATTGTGAAAATGTCATAATTTTACCATATGAAATCAGTGAAAATAGGAAACTAGGCATTTTTGGAAGTGGATTTAATTTAATGTTCTTTTTTCAAATTTGAGGACATGAAATGTAAGTAAATATTCTTCGTAACTCATTGCTTCATATTTTACATTACTTTCATAAGAAATGTATTGAATTTTCTTAAACTTTCAAGACTTCTTTTTCATTCATTTACAGCTTATTGGAAATATTGTGAGACTTCACAAAGTCATCAAAACATCAAACTAGAGATAAGTGCTCTTTATTCATGTGAATTAATTCGTTTGAATAAAAAAAATATATATTATGAAATGAAAAATATGATGCTGAGTTTATATTTTCTCGAACTAGCGCCATATGATATATCTATGGATTTCATAACATCTCATTTATTAAATTTATATTCAAGCATAATGATTTACATAAGCACAGTCGCATGAAAGGTATAAAGATGGCTTAAAAATTTCATTAGCATGACTTATGAAAATTCTAAGTGACTCGATGGCCATTTTTTCCTCCGAGTCATAAGTCAAACTTATGATTTTCATATGGGATACTTGTGGCGCCGAATCATAAGTGATTCTTATGGAATTCATTAACTAATCTATGTGGAGTTGTGTTAGTGCGAGATTGAGGTTAAATCGGGTAGTTTTTTTTGCCAAATGAGGTTAAATCAGATGGCGAATTGAAAACATAGCTTTATATGTATGTTGTCTATACACATTGCAACTGTGTTGGTGTCCTAGACGTCAAATAAGTCAATTAGTTATTAAATAAAATAAAATTTTTATCTCGGTGTAGAAAAAATATTTTTTTTTGCCGGTAGTGCTGCCAACTATGCGATTTTTTCAGTTAAATATTAAAAGTTAATTTTTCTCTCATTACATATATTTTAATTTTGAAAATTTTAATACCATCGCGTTCCTCAGCCATTTTTACATAAAAAACACTTATCATCCCAATATAATATGAGCGCATCCTGAGATATACCATTTTGAAGGGAAAAACTCGCATTTCGTTGCTATTTTAGAAGTTTTCCATAATAAAAACCAGTTTCATAAGTAGTGTTGATTCGCGAAAAAAGTGGAAGTGTCTTTCGGGAAGAACTGTAGAACAATTCGGCAGACGATCAGCTTCAGAAACGGAAGATCCCAGGATGGTGGGGTGAATCCCAGTATGAAACTGTCTAATTTGAAGAATTTCGAACCCCACATTTGTTGCCGGAACAATATTGTCTCAAGCGACGGATCATGAAGATTCGACAACGTTCATCCCTAAGAAGTGACATCAAAAACCTTTAAGCAAGGACGAATTTCACAAACTCCTTTTTTTCGCCTTTTTATATCTCCGTTATCTATGAAAACTGTTTCGGTTCCGAGCGTTTTCCATAAGTAGATGATAGGACTATTATGAAATAAAAACGCTTGTGAGGACGTGGCCAGGTGTGGGGAGTTGAGCGTGTCTACGTCATTGTAGATCGTTGCGAAGTCTGATATGACAATGGATATGCTCAATTCTGCAACTCCATTCCATCTACGATTTGTGCAGGTGTTCGTGCTATGCTATGCTATGTAACTATAATTATAGTTATAATACGATTATAGTCGTATCGTCTATCGTGTGAATCTTACTTTTATTGTAAGAACCGTATATCTGTCAAATCAAAGCAACGAACTGTTTTATTTTCATTTTCTGATACTACCCAGGTAACCAACAAGCATTAGTGTATGCAGTAAAGTAGCGTAAAATTTGCATTTCGGATGCCTCTTGCCGTACGCTAGCATTCATTATGCATAACTGTTGTTAATCAGCATTCGAAAAACTGTTTAAAAACTTCTTGCCACTAAGCAGCATTCTGAATGCACAACAGCAGTAAAAAAAGCATTTTTATGGCACAGCAGTAATTTAGCCGTATATTTTGCCAAAAGCGACTTTTAAATAGCACTTAATATGATTTAAGTGCTTATCAAGTAGCCGTTAAGATGCATTTAGCATGCTTATTGGTTACCTGGGTAATGTATCTGGACGTAGTGTCATAAGGTTGAGTGTTTAGTTCTCGACCAACATATGATTACGGCTTAAAAGCCAAATGTCAAAATTCTCTTTGAACGGAAATTGCGGACAAACCGTTACTGACTAAGCACCGTTCATAACAGTCAATGAAAAAGAAAACTTTTCTCTTTTGTTTACTACCAACATCTGTGATTGGCGAGTAACGGTTTGTCCGGAATTTCCTTTCAAAGGGATTTTGATAGTTGGCTTTTAAGCCGTAATCATATGTTTGTCGAGAGTTTATCTAAATTGGAAAAAACTTCAAATTCCATAGAAAAAAACACAAAAATTGCACTTTAAATTTGCCCCTGACAAAATGTTAAAAATACTCACATTCTGTATCAATATAAATACTAAGACATATCCATTTGAAATGTAGGAGTTCTGCTTAAACACCTTTTGCTCCATATGTCCATCTTTTATATGCATGAGTTATTTTGATATTTGTAAACAAAGGTTAAAGCATTTAAATTCAATAGATATGAACAGTAATGCTAATGCATCAGATAAATGTTTTAGTTTGAAGGTAATTTCTATTGAATTATTTTAAAAATACAGATTGCTTTCGTGCGAATCGTAAATAACTAGAAAATCAATACTAAATCACTTCAATTCGTAGTGAGGCTCGCATGGCCAACTGATTCAAGTGCAGAAACATTTGGATTAGACGGGACAATTTTTTGCCGTGTAGCCAAAGGAGGGGTCTGGGTCAATTCGTATAAAGTCATTTGGCATAATGGTCATTTGGCATAATTTTGAGAAGTGATCACACTGAAGGTCATATGGCATAAGACGAATTTCGCGCCAACTCGAACAAATGTTGGCAGCACCCTCTCAGATTTTAATGAAACTTTCTGTACATGAAGACTTTGTCACAGGAAGCCACTTTGCATACTTTGTTTTTCCAAAAATGATCTAGACTGTCTTTTGAAAAGGGTTGAACTTTCTTCACCAATTTTTTTTTTCAAGTGGCTATAGTCTAAAATGACAAATCCTATAAAAAAATGTTGTGGGAGTGATTTTTACAAAATTAGTCAAACTTTTGAATAAAAATATTGAAAAAATTCATGATCGAATCCTACATTGAAAAAAATCGATTTTAAAAATTTAAAGTTGATTTACTAAAAAATCCCATATTTAATTTGGATGAAGTTATTTGAAAATAACTTTTCCTTGCCCAAGTTGATTTTTTTGCGGTGTATTTGTATCGAAAACTAAACCAATGAAAGTCATAATCGTCTCAGAATCCAATTTCCCAGCAGCTAGTTGCCTGATACATGCAAAAAGTATCAGTAACGAATTTGGTATATATTCATAAAAAAACTTGAATGTAAACTTTCAAATGAGCACAAAAATTAATTAACAACAAAAGGGGTTCTACTTTTACAATTTTTTAAATAATTTGCACGATGACGAAGTCGACCGATAATTCGACACTTAATGACCTCCACTGCGAGCCATGTCCAACAACACAGACCAATGGTCCATTGTTTGAGCAGGTGCGAAGTATGAAAAAACTGCAAAGTTAAAAAAGGCCCATAAGCTCTCGGTCTCCTCGATGCATTACTATTGAGGCGTAATGCAATAACCATCTTAAAACAATTATCTGTCAGAGGTTCTTTAGCACTGATGCGCTTGATGATGTTTGCAATACCGTCAAACCTCTCAACCCAGGGGGGAATACAAGGTACAATAACTCAAGAACTGTTCGATACATCAAATAATTCGGTTAAAAAATGGTGTATTTCTATGATGGTAACAATTTAGTGGAACTGAAATGTTTGAAAATCTATTTGTTTCGAGAATTATCCTACTGGAGTTGTAGAGCTAGGTTCTCGGAAGGTCTCCCCGTCAGAATCACGCACTACAATTACAGACGAGACAGGCAACGTTGCCCACTAAAACCCTGCTTAAGGCCAATAGACCTTTCTCGTCCGACCTAACCCCCTTTTTTCTTATTTTTATTCAAAAGACTACACATTTTTAAGAATATTTCCGCTGAAATGAGACTTTTTAGAGCTATCGTGATTTTTTAATGATTTTTTTAAATTTGAAAAATGCAAGAATGTTGAGTATTTTTTCACCTTTGCAAGAATGGTGGGACTCAAAATATGTGTTTGGGCAGCACTGTTTTGTATATTTTTGCTTGGCTTCCTGGCAACGCGGCAAATGAAGCGGTGAGTAGCGGTACAAAGTTCATTGGTTATGTAAACAAACTAAAGTGAACCTCTCGTGGAGAACGTTGCATGGTAATGTTTAACCTCACTTTTTTGACAGTTCAAAGAGATTGTTTACATGATCTTGGAATTTTTGTTGATTCGATCATAGTATGAGAAACTTGGTTTGGTTCGCTGCCAAATGTTAACACTTTCCCAACAAGGTCGCTCAGCTTTATTTTTTAATTGATGTCGGCATCATACATTGTTCCGTTAAATTTAACATTTTTACTTTTCTTGTACATGATTCATTGAAGAAGCAAGGAATTTCTAGCCAAACATTTGAAAAAGGCCTACTGTCAAATGCAAACAAATCGAATTTTGATGTTCTCTATTAAAATTCTGGGACAGAACCTGTGGATCGATGTTTTCTTTTTCTTTTTTCTGTTCATTTTATCTCTTGTCTTGCATAGCCACTCTTTCTTCCTCACATATTTTAAATGGACTGGCTACATTCGACAGTCCCCCCTGACTGCATTTGACGGTTCCCTTTGGCTGCATTTGACAGCTCCCCCTGGCCAGTGTTGCCACAATTAAATCTGTACCGGGAGTTGAAAAATCTTTTCTATCTGTACTCTTCTCTAGAAAAATCTGTACCGGATTCTGTACCCAAACAATAACAAAGTTGTTTTAAAAAAATCATTTTTCTTATACTGATTTTTTATTCGAGGAAACCAGACCAGAACTCGGAATCGGTTGTTTTATTTAAACTGGAGTTTTGCAAGAAAACAGTCAGAAATATGGATCAGATTGACTGGGTAATGTCAATATCAGCTCGCCGCCACTTTGTTTGTAACCTAATACCGCTGATAGAATAGCGGCGAGAAGCTGAGCATTACCATACATGACGATGCGAGAAACCTGCTTGCAGCAAATCAAATGGAGCATGCCAAAGTATACGTAGACACTTCGAGTAGATCCGCTCGGTTTTCACTCTGAAAGGGGGAAAAGGGATGATTTTGCTGGAAGCAGGTTTCTCGCACATCGCTTTCTAATGTCAGCTTCAGTTTATTTATTTATTTATTTATCAGTTCAAGTTCAGTCAGTTCCACTTCATCTTCTCGCCATCACTCTGTCAGCGGCCTAACTCTACGTTTACCTGCTATTTACTGGAATACATCACAGTGTTAAATTACATAACCTTGCTGTCATATAAAAAATCTGTACCAATCTGTACTTTTTCACAAAAATCTGTAATCTGTACCGTACAGAATCTGTACCACAAACACTTCAAAAATCTGTACCATTCTAGATAAATCTGTACTTGTGGCATCACTGCCCCTGGCTACAATTGACATTAGGTTTTTTCGTATCCACACGTTCCGTCCCAGTTAAAAACTATCTATCTGGCCATGTACATAAACATAACGCAACAATGGATAATGAAGAATTTTGATAATGATTTTATAAAAATTATAAAAGAGCCCGGCTGATATAAAAGTCCTAACTAGCAATACACTTATTATAAAATGATTATAAAGGATTATTGTAACTGATTCTAAAAGGATTATGAAGGCAGTGAAATACGTACTCAATGAATTAAGGGGTGTATCTGATGTAAACAATATGCGCAATCAAACTAAATAAAACAGTATTCAATTTTTAAATAGAATTATAATGAATTCGACCAAAACTTCTTTTGCCTTTCTCTCATTTTCAAATGTTTGGGTAGAATTTAGATTATTTTATCGTTGTTGCGATCAATTTCGTTTGGTTTGTTTTGTTCACAATGTTAGTCGCAGAGCATTTTGGTGATCTATGGCAATTGATGACCTTTACACCCCATACTAGGTCCGCTCCTGTTGCAGCTGTTTCGCCCTGTCCGGCACCGAGTCAACCGATGATCCAACCTGCGCCGCACTCGTCTGTCGCTATGTCAATGACAGGGACTTGGATTAAAGGCCAAAATTTCAGGTGGTGCTGCTGCAATCGGTTTGCCTTCGGCTACGTTGGACATTCGGCTAACGGGAATATTCAGCGATTCCGATTCGAAGGAAGCAGCGCCAGTAGCAGACTGCTTCGGTTCGGACGAAGCTAACACTCCGACAGGACGAAGGTTTCAACGAGGGGCTCAGGCATAAGTAGCAGAGTTCTTGCACTTCCTGCTGTCGAGTGAACAATTCCGACGAAACCACTGCCGCTCTCGCCAAGTTTGATCACCGTAATAAGTGCGACGTCAGCGGTATAGTGCCAGGATTAGTCGAGAACAGTGCCAGGACTGACTTGCCAAGAGCTACAAGATTAAATAGCAATGCGTTTTTAAAGTGACCATAGTAAAACGTAGAGGCTTTAGCCAGATGAACTTGAACACGAATAATAAATAATTGTTCCATTCGAAAGCGATAACCTTGTTGTCCTCATGTTTGCAGCTATCATACGCTGGTAGGCATTCTGACCAATGGAAACGTTTTTCGGTATGGTCATTGAACGATCATTTGAACAACTTATCATCGACCGAATTCGTTACCTATAAAGTTCAGGTAAACTTCACCACCTAAAAATGAGTAATAAATCGGATCATCTTATTAGGACTTAACCCACGAGCAAACAAACAAATGTGTACAAATCCTTATCCATCATCCAGAAAGCAATCGTTTTATAGCCCAATGCTTGATCTTACTATTCAGCATATGCCACCGGGTTTTGCATCCAGCGCCGATTGGTCAATGTATGAACCAGGGGTGACCTTACGCATCTCGAAACGAAAGGTTTATTGTATTCAAGCTTGTGTGAAAAGGTCGATTCGAATTGGTTGCATAATGTGGCACCAGGTTCCCATTGTTCCAATCCTCATCCCTCTTGAGTTGATAGTCTTTCAAAGAGCATCGAAAGTATTCAAGTAATGTAAATTTTAAAAGTCCATGTAAACAAGTCTTAGGTAAACAAGCACACTGAACTGTCAGAAAAGTGAGGTTATACATTTTCATGCAATGCTCTATGTTTTTGACAGGTATATGAATGAATCGTTTCAGCATCAGTGATGCCAGGTCTATTTAAACAATAGCCTGCAGTGAAAATATAAAAGTCTGCAGATTGCTACAAAAATCTTCAATAAATTTGACATAGAAATGTAGTATGTATATATTTTAAATGATCAAAAATGTTGAAGGCTTGTGTATAAATTGGCTGGCATAGGCTTTGTTCTGCTAAATATTTGTAACATGCAAAACATGCAGTGAAAATGCAAAATCTGCAGATTTACTAATATATATGCAGATCTGGCATCCTTTTAGTATTCCCCACAGGAAATTCATCCAAATGGTGTAAAAATACGGGGAAACAAGGCAAGATAGGTATTCACAATATGGGGTTAAATGAGCAGCTTGCACTATTTTTGATTTTTCCAATAGTTAGAGGTACCAAATCATCGCGGCAATCGGCAGTAACGAATTGGGGATAAAAAAGGAAGCATCCTATCATATAAAATTTTTTGACGAGAAAGGTCTATTGAAGCGGGCTGTGATTCTGAATGTGATATTCATTGTACGGTTCAGATATGTGCGGGCGTAGAGATTTTGCGATCGCGTGTATCATCGCGAAGGGCTCGAGCATTTGTACGCTAAAGTGTTTAATCGATTGTGCGTGCGTATGTTGCATGTGCTAACGTGTATGCATATTCGCATGTATAAAATCGGTTTTATAACCATATGCCCTTCGCATATTTGCCTATGTTCTTGGATGATCGCGCGCACTGTGAATCTTATACTTAATTTTCGGTGTATGGTTTATATGCTAGAAAGAAAGTAAGATCTTCCATATCACTGATGTTCCAGGTCATG
Source organism: Topomyia yanbarensis (assembly GCF_030247195.1). Lineage (NCBI taxonomy): Eukaryota > Metazoa > Arthropoda > Insecta > Diptera > Culicidae > Topomyia > Topomyia yanbarensis. The sequence goes on along the minus strand of NC_080672.1, from coordinate 323,231,996 downwards.
TCGCCATAGAAGGTTTTGTCCAGTGGATATGAGGCTTTCTTTTTTAATTGGTTAATTGGTTGTTAGGTTCACGCTTGAGATCGAGTTTGAAAATTTATAAGCGCTGAGACGTTCACCTGATTATCGGGATGTTATCATGTATAGGAAAATTCGCGCGAGTAGGTGCCGTGGATGGTCGCGAAGGGCTCAAGCATTTGTACGTTAAAGGGTTTGTTAAGGGATTCTTCCTCAGAACTAAACAAGAGAATAAAGAAGTAATAATGGAATATTTGTTTAATGACATAAACTCTTTTCAATGGGATTCTTGACTAATAAAAATATATTTAGTAGCTAAATTAGATAATATCTTCTAATAAACTGAGTTGTATTGGATTCTGAGATGATTATGACATTCATTGGTTTAGTTTTCGATAAAAATACACTGGGAAAATTCAGTTTGGACAAGAAAAATTAGATCAGTAGATGGGGAACATAATCACCTATCTTGGAACAAAATTTCATCCAAATCAAAGATGGGGTTTTTTAGTAAATCGACTTTAAGTTTTTTAAATCGATTTTTTTCCAGTGTAGGAGTCGATGAAGAATATTTTCAATATTTTTATTCAAAAATTTGACTAATTTTGTGAAAATCACTCGCACAATATTTTTTGTACCATTTGACATTTTTGGACTATAGCCATTTGAAATAAAATGGTGAAAAAAGTTTGACCCTTTTCAAAAGACAGACATCATCAGACAGGTCAAAAGACAGGTCATCGAATTCGTCATAACCGACATTTGGCATAGCAGACATTTGGCACAATTTTGAGAAGTGATCACACTGGAGGTCATTTGCTATTTTTTTCAACTACAGGAAAACACATAATTTTAGACTGTGCGAGAAGTTAGGCAATTCGGTATAATATTGAGCAGTGCTACTGCTGAAGTTCTTTCCGTACAAAATTTTTTATGCAAAGGAAAACAATAATTTAGCAAAACGGTCGTTTGGCATAAGTATATGTAGTGATAAAGTTATTTATTACCAGGATGTTTTTGAGTATATCCTTTCCTGTATGTATTATGTATTTTGATTGTATGTTGACAAAAACGTTCCTCGTTCGAGGGAAACTTAGTTATGCAGTTGTAAGCAGCTAGCATCTGGCTCAAATGTTTGAACATAATGGCAACTACCTAAATATTTAGATGATTTTAAATGCGTTTATTTACCAATAGTACTGAAATTGAATTTGAACTAAAATTAATTAGATTATTCTTCATCACCAGTTAATAAAAACTTTTACGACTAATGTGGCTACGAAACTCAAAAGAACTGCTCATATTAGAAAGAAGGCAAAATGAGTTATAAAATGTTAAAAATTCACTCGAAATATAATCAATATTAGGTCATGGATAACAACAAATTGTTGTTATTGCTTAGTGCAGTTTTAACCTTACGGGTCATTCACCTGATAAATTACACATTCGTATGTTATGCCGAATGACTTTCAGTGAGATCACTTAGCAAAATTATGCCAAATGACCGTTATGCCAAATGTCTGTTATGTCAAATGACCTTCAGTGTGATCAATTCTCCAAATTTAAACCAAATGACCATTATGCCAAATAATCGTTATGCCAAATGTCCATGTGACGGAGACAGTAGACGCTACCGAGAGCTGGATGAACGGGGTTAAGGACATTATACAAGCGAGCCCTAACATAGCTCAAACGCCATGCATACCCCGCTCCCCTGCCTAACCATGCATCTGACATGAGCAAATATAAAAATACGTTTTGCAACACACTAACCTTACCGGTGTGCCACGAAACTGCTACTTGAGGAAGCTAGAACATTTTCCTATACAATCAACCCGAGTTTTTGACGAAATGCCATCTGTAGTTCTTATTTTTCACACACCACTGTAAAAATACCCGCGAAACTTCAATCGTTTACTAAAAAAAAATTTCTGCCACTGTGCAGATGACTCAATGAAAATGTGCGAAAACTCTCATTTGTGCGATTGAATTTTCACTTCGAATTCCATTTTTTCTCAATGTAAACAAGTGAGTCGGTGCCTAGCAAGAAGCGTGCGTTACTGGCTTCCACATATCTTCACCTTAAGCTGCAGATAGCTCACAAGACGGATGTGGATGTGCTGACCAACAGCAACCGCAAAGCGGTTTAGCGAATTCAGATCACTGTAGGAGGGCACGTGATTACATCGAAGCATGCACTGAAGCAATTGGGAATGATAATAGACGACCTGTTGAGCTTTAACAACCACCTCGACTAGTCGACTACGCCTGCGAAAAGCAGCAGCAGGAAGAGACATCTGCTATCCAGTGTTTCGTCATTGATACTGCGATATGGTGTTCCTGCCTGGGATGCGGCGCTGAAAACCAAGCGGGATCGTGAAATGCTGAACAAGACGTTCCGGCTGATGGCCGCAGAAGTTGCGAGCGCCTACAGAACAATATTGTCGGATGCAGTATGCGTTATCGCCTGGATGATCCCCATCTGTATCTCCCTGGCGGTTACCATCGAAGACCCACCAGAAACGTGAGGAAGATTGTGAGAATAGATTCGATGGCGACGTGGCAGCAGGAATAGGATATTATAGAGAAAGAAAGGTGGACTTACCAGCTCATCCCAAACTTGTCGACGTGGCGCAATACACAGCGAGCAACGGTTTCTGGAGAGTAATTGCCGCCATAAGTAGGCTAGATCCATCGCCGTGGACTAGTCGAGTAGACTGCGACAAAGCATCGAGTAAGAGTTATTGGGACGCCAGCAAACCGGACGCCACGCTCCATCCGCTCCATCCGACTGACCACGGCACCCTACCGGTTGACCCAATAGAAATATATCAAAAATCAAAAACGAATCGTTAAGGTGAAGCGATGCGAAAATCACAACAAAGGTTCGGCTATGTTCGGGTTACGTTCAGCATCTGTGTGCGGCTAGAAAGTGCTATACCGATATGAGATGGCACGCACACAAGCGTATCGTTCAGCAATCAGCTGACTGATTTTTGTACCACGTGTTTCATTTGTTTTGAAAAATAAAAAGGTACAAATTTCCCAAACGAATTAAAATTCGGTGAAGAGAATCTATTCATCAGCTTGTGCTAACATGTCTAATGTGCTAACATTCAAGTTACTAAATATTTTGTCTTGTGCGCCAATGCAATGTTTTGATTTTGACGATGAAATAAAAAGAAGAAGCAGAAACGACGGCAGCCATTTTAGCTGCCACCTTGTGGCTCTATTCAGCAGAACTTCTTTCGCCGGATAACTTTTTGTCAGCGTAAGCTAGATTCACCTCCAGGGACTAGACTGAGTAGACCGCGACGAGACACTACCAGTTGCGGATCGTCGGGGCACCAGCGAACCGGACGCCCTGCTCCACGGAATCACCAAACCGACCTCGGCACCTGGCTGGTTGGCTCGGTTTCGGGAGAACTTCTCCCACCGGGAAATTTTCTGTCAGAGTAGGCCCATCGTTGGGGGCTAGAGTGAGTAGTTCACGTTCATGTCGGGAGCTCAATGAAGAAGTGGTGCTAAACGGCTTAGTAAATTAAACAGTCTGAAGTTTGCCGCCCAGATTGTCCTCGTAGGGGAAGAGCACTAATTGTCGATTCACATCTAGCTTTTCTACTGCCATACAGAAATTGCCATGTTGTGTGGATGGTCGAAAACTGGTTAGTGTGTCGAGGTTGGGTGCTGTAATCCTACTGAAATAACTAACTACTAAGTAGTTGGGTTGGAGTGTGTGCTGTGCACATAAACAAACCTTTTCTCGAAATATTGCTGTAAGGTAGTGCTCAGGAGGAATCAGGTTCCGTGCAAGAGTAGTTGTGTTAGCGGGTCGGGTGGCTGCCCAAACACGTTCCCTGAGTTGTTGGATTTTGTACATGTTTTCCTTGCTCAGGGTGTTTTTTAACATTTTTTCTGCTCTCAAAATAAAAACATATACATATATACATACATACATACATACATATAGTGCATATATACAAAAAATATTCAAATCGCCCCCCCCCCCTCCCCCCCCCCGAAAAATTTTCTAACTACGCCACTGACTAGTACAAAAATCTACAATTACTACAACCCAACCACTAATAGGTTTCTACTTCTACATTTTGAATTAGCTTGTGAACGATGACGAAGTCGACCGAGAAATCGACACACAATGACCTCCACTGTGAGCCGTGTCTACAAACACTGTCGGTAAGCTGTGGAACAATGTCTGCAAACACGGACCACAGCAAAAGTCAATCTATGCTGCATCGATGAAACCGAGAGGGCTTATGAGTGTTTTTAGGCTTTGTGTTTCTTCATACACTGCACCTGCCCATACTAACGATCAACAGTTAGCCTGTGCATGATGGCGGGGCCGACTAGCGACGCTAACATGCACAGTAGAGTGACAAGAAAAAAATGACCCCTATCGGCCAACTCCTGAGTCGATTCCTAGTTTCACCAGGAGTACTTGCTCCAAATTTGAAGCAAATCGGACAAGTCTAGCAGGGGTGGGCCGATTGAGTTTTCAGAAATTCATTATTTTTCTGGGAAGTCTAATACACAGGCCTAAAAAGACCCATAAGCCCTCTCGGTCTCCTCGGTGCTCCACTCCACTATCGAAGCGTGATGCATTGAGGGATTTTTACTGATAAATTGCTTTTTTTTCATAAACAACTCTCCCATTTTATGAGTAAAAGTAATTGAAAAATTATCTCGAAAACTCAACATAGGGTTTAGGTATTTTTTACATAGAATGTGCTTGTAAAGTTTGAATTAAACCGGTTAAGTAGTTTTTGAATGGCAGTTAACACCGCAAATCATGTTTTTCCAGAGACGTTCTAAAAAAAGCTTCGTAACCGAGTCGCTTGTCGATATTTTTGAATGGAAAAATTACAAAATGTTTTTGAAATGATACGTTATCAATTCGCTTCACCCAAATTTCTAAAAAAAATCGCTAAAAGAGTGTTTTTTCACTTTGAAATCCTTAAGGACATGCTGAATAAAGCACAATGTGGCAGCTAAAATGGCTGCCGTCGTTTCTGCTTCTTCTGTTTATTTCATCGTCAAAATCAAAACGTTGTTTTGGCGCGCAAGACAAAATCGTTTGTAACTTAAATGTCTTATCTCCGATCGCTTAGAAATTGTATCACTGTATGTAAGCAAGTTAGCTCATGCAGATTAACCCATTCATGCCCATGTTGTTTGTGGACAACATCGTTTTTAAACAGCTATAACTTTTGATTGTGGCGAGAATTGCTCACAAAGACAAGTAAGGCTCATTAATATGATTATTGTCTTTAATTTGAGTATTAACAGTTGCAAGGATCAGCTCTAGAACTGAATTTATTGCAATTAGTCTGATTGATTTACGATGAAGCAGTGCTGCCAGGGACAGTTTACGTTGACGACGGAAAAAGATTTTTCCATATATCTTTGTTATGGTGCAATATTATTGAAACCTGATAAAACTTATCAATTTAGACTGTCGTTGGCTACGTTTTCCACGTAATTCGACTATTGTAATTATTCTAGGAGAATTGTATTGAGCATTAGAAGATAAAAATTGACCAGCTTCTACCACTGCTATGGAAGCACCTATCTTTATGAAAATAGGCTTTTCATGTTTCGTGACTACACCGTTTTCAAGGAAGAATAGTTTTGAAACCCTACATGCACTAGAAAAAAGTTGGGCATGAAAGGGTTAATAGATTCTCTTCACGGAATTTTGATTCGTTTGGGAAATTTGTACCTTTTTATTTTTCAAAACAAATGAAACACGTGCTACAAAAATCAGTCAGCTGATTTCTGAACGATAAGTTTGTGTGCGTGCCATCCCCTATCGGTATAGTACGTTCTAGCCGCACACAGATGCTGATCGTAACCCGAATATGACCGAACCTTTGTTGTGATTTTGGCATCGCTTCACTTTAAATGAGCCATTGGTAACGTCAGTTTCTCGATTGCACATAGCCAGAGTGAGGGACCAGCACGAATTCGTCCAACTTTTCCAGCTTCTTGGAATTGGGTATTTAACCTCGGTTGCATTAACATAGAAACGGTAGTCCACTGTATGTCAGACTTTAGCTAGGGGAATTATTAACCACATTTGCCGGTTAGATTATCATTTCTATACGAGAGACAATTCTATAAGGATGAATCAATCAATTTACTGAAGACCCACCAGTATACATATTGTTTGAACGTTTGCACTTATTCACTCATAAATCAACTTACCTGTTATTTTAAACGAAAATATCACTTAAGAATTAAACTTCCGTCACTTGCGCCAGTGCACTGAGTGCACGCCGCTCTGAATATCTGGCGAAATCGTCTGCTCCTTCTGTGAGCCATTTGCGCGACCTCTGGAGGGTTAACGTATCGAAATAAAGGAAAAAATCGTAAATAAACCTTAAAATTAAGGGCTTGAAAATTACATCCGCACGAAGATGCACCACTGGGTATTATCAATGTTTGCCTAAAATGTACACCACGGCTTACATATACTAGGCTAGCTCGTTAGAGTGTAAACATTTGACGAGAGCGCGTCATAGAAATCGTCGGCGAAAACAATTACATGAAATTCAAATATTGTTTGCTGCTAACGAATAATCGGCACCTGGTAAATCACAAGGAAGCTATGCGGATGTCCAAAACCTTTGCTATGATCAGAAAATCACGGTGGGATATGTTTTCTATGGCATGCATCCAAATTCCCGCTAATAATCACATAGATGCACTGATTATCGCCTGTGTCTAGTGTAATTATGGCGTAATTTACGTCAAAAATCCATTGCACACTATTTTTTCCACCGTAAGAGCTCGAATATTGTAAATTAACAACTTTCGAGAAATCCGTTTGTTTATCTCAACGATTTCTCTGACGTCACCGAAAACTGTCAATTCGCGGAATAGCAAGCCTCCTTTCTGTGAGCCGTGAATGTACACGTTAATCATTATTCAAGGCCTACTGAATGTTTCATATTTCAAGGTTAGCCATAAAGATAGGGTACACATGGTCGGTGTTAAGTCAGACCGGACTAAGTCGCAAAACATCAAAAAATGAGATGACTATTGGATAAAGAATTTCGTAAGCTACATTCGACTTTTGCCAGATTTGAAATATGTAACAATAAACAAGAATTATGGAAAAAATTAATTTCCAATTATAATGTAAAGGATGCTGCGATCCAAACTTTAAACTCGTTTCTCTCGAAATCAATATTTTGTCACTTAGTCCGGTCTGACTTAACACCGACCACATAATGCATTTGGATTTTAAAAGTTATATTACTATAATAACCAAGTACCCCATCTAACCCCCCCCCCCTCCCCCCACATCGCCGCTCCCCCTGTCCGTCTTTTCCACAGTGCCCCTACTTTCAATGCCGATTTTCTTGACGAAAGGACTGTTCGTATTATCATTATCAGTCACCTAAACAATTCATCCGAAGTAATTCTCAGACGCAAGACGATTGTAGAAACAATTTTTCAACGGCTGACAGTTCTTATCACTTACAAAACAACTTCAATCGCCCATTTAATTACCGCTGGCCTCTAGATAACTGGGTCATTTCGGACACACTTGCAATGAGTTTTTTTTAATTTCTGCTAAAAATATTTGCGTCACTTTACTGATCATCGATAAATATCAATCTCGTCCGAATTTGTGCGTGTTGATCGGCTTATCCACCCTCACGATTTTCTCACCAACGTTGAAGTACCCCTCGTATTCCACCACATCCGGTGTGGTATCGATATGGTAGTGTCCTCCCTCGCCATGCCTAGAGAAACTATGGAAATGTTGCAGCCGCAGATCCAGGTCGCACTCGTTCGTTACCAAGGTCCCAACAGCGATCAACGTGGCGGACATATCGAAAAAGTTGAGCCATGTGTTCAGTTCCTCTTCCGTGTGGATAGGAGTTTCCGAGAATGGTGACATCACGTGCTGTTTTGCCTTACCCTTCTTCATAAGGAACACCCCACCCAGTCCAACCGTTCGTTCTCCGTAATGCTGTTCCAACGTCGTTCGGATGCTTGCGATGAAATCTTTCTTCCCGATGCGCTTTTTGCAGCTAACTTTTAGTACTTTCCCCGGTTTACCTTCCGAGAGGAAGATGTTGGCCAACAAGGCACATCTCGTTTCGCTGTTTGGAATTTTCTCCAGCACCGTTTTTCTGCGATCCGGGTTCACACGGGCCAGATGGCTCTCGCTTGTCACATGCCCGTTAGCGTGCACCTTCAGGTTGAACATCCCCTCGCAGTTGGACTCTACGAGTGGATACGGACCAGCTCCTGCACCGATCGCAAGGAACTCCTTTTTCGTGTTATTCAGTGCCTGCTGTGAGATCGACACCAAATCGTACAGTTTAGTATAGTCGACAGTTGGAAGCAGGTACGGTGGACCGCCAATTTCTACGAGCGTTGGGCTACCATTCAGACCTAGATGGATGTTAAATGGGAATCGGTAAATTTTGATTGTAAATCGTACTTGGAGGAGTTTAGTTACCTTGACCAGCAAGATGGAATGGATCCTCCGTGAGGTTGGGGCAGTCCACCACTTCCACATTGACGGTAGCGAAATTGGTTGTCAAACCGGCAGCAACCACTGAGAAATGGTGAAGTTATTATTGTTGAGTTTTTTGAAAATAAAATAATTTTTGATCTCTTTGATTTTCTACAACATGCAATCGAAAATCTCGTCTTTTTTGTGAGACTTTTCTAATTTTAAAAAAACTTCATGATAATTTTTGGATTGTATACTCTCAGTCACACATATTGTCGTCGGTCGCTTTTGATATATGGCACCGTAGGCGATAAATCATTTTTTTTTTTGCGGAAATAAGTCTAGAACTTCAGAGCAGTAAGTTCACACATTTGTTTTTTCGAAATAATTTATCAAAAGAAAAGGTAAGCATGGCTTTTCTTTGAGGTGAGTGTCGATAGTACTACAAAATATTGAGTAAAAACAAATATCTTTCTTATTAAGAATATCAGGTAATTAAACCATTTTAAAAAGTCTCAGAAGAATGATTTCATACTAACTTCGCCAAATATTTTGAACTCTTTCATTCCACCTGGAAGCTCAACAAAAACACTATAATATTTGGTATAAGCTGCTTTGCTTCTTATTTTTCTTCACACGAAAATGTTTGTTTTAATTCTTCAGTTTCACGAAAAATTATTATTATTAATAGTGAAAAAAATGCTGGAAAAGGAAACAAAAATTAGAGGTACAAAGAATGGACGTAAATAAGTTTTAATATTAGTTAAACAAGATTTGAAAGGGGTTGTTCGTCTTATCAATGCCACAAACATGATTACCATACAAACAATTTACTTTCCAATAGAGCCATCTCATATCACTTTCTTTCGATGAAATTTAATAGATTGTTATATGCCAAGTAGGGGAATTATGGTTAAAACCGACACCTTAAGCTTAACACTTTTTCTAAGTTGCCACAAAACCAATAAAATTATAATTTTAATGCACAATTCTTCTTCAGAAAATTCTTAACAAGACTTATTTTTTCAGCGCTTCGAAAAATTAATTTCATTAAAAATTATTGGTTGTAAAACTTGGAAAACAAAGTGACTTTTTGTAGGCACTGCGGGTAAAACCGACACCCTATAGGGGTAAGATCGACACCCCCTTTAATTTCTTTTCTCTCCACTTTATTAAAATCTTTATCTTTATTAAAAATTAGATATATGCGTGATTAATAAAGTGTGAGTATGTATGATGCAAAATATGTGCTTTTTATTGCTTGATCATGTAGTGAGGGGAAGAAATTTCGAAAGCGTAGTACTATAAATAAGAGTATTTTATGCTATAGGATTATTTATTGATATGAGTATTTTCAAATAATCCTTGCGCACATCATTGTAACTTCCAGTGTCATTTTATTTCGTAAGAGAAGATTTGCAAGCGTTCTACGTTCTGCTAATTGGATTCATTCACTTATAAGTGACACACACACATTTCTTAGTAAAACTATCTTTTTCAGATTTGATTTTTCGGAATCTGATTATCAACGATCTATTGGGGTATACATAATATCATTGTCTCATTGTGATAAAGTTCGTCTATGACAAACCAAGAAAACACTAGAAATTCGGTTTGATGAGCTTTTTGGAGAAATAGCAAAAGCTTCGATAGAATTAGATAAGCAAAAATTCCAATTTTTGATTTTTAAAGAGACTTATAAGAAATAAACACAATAAAAGTATTTCTGTGTATTTCAGCTATTACTATAGTGTGCTAATAGTGTAATTGAAATGTCACAAAGATCCCCAGCCTTTTGTAATGAATCGCAAGTAAACACAACCATCTTAACAGTGTGTCGGTTTTACCCTAACCAAAGGGTGTCGGTTTTACCCCAACAGCGCACATTTTTTTATAAAAGCAATTAAAAATATTGAATTTCTCAAACTCGTCTTCAATGCATCTAATTAATCATAGGAAAGGCCGATAATAATAGGTACTGAAAAATGGGGTGATTTGAAAAGCTTTTGTTCGGTTAAAACCTTAAAATCTACCAACGAAATTTTACATCCAGACGAGTATGAACGCTGCTGTCGTATGTTTTGTTTATTTTTCTGACATTCGGCGCACTAACGTAAATCCAATTTTTATTCAAATGCTCTACATAAACGTACTAATAATAATGTATCATTATGAAATGAATAAAAATTTGATTTCTAGGCAAAGTTGTGGGGTGTCGGTTTTACCCACAGTGTCGGTTTTTCCCACAATTCCCCTATCAAGTCATTTACTGTGTTGATCAAAAAACCTTATGTATGGTTGGAATTGAAGGTGGGATTCGAAAGGTTGGCTATTTACAAGACGATCGTATTACCAAATACACTCGTGTCTATTCCGCTCGGTGTGATGGCAACACTCACGTCACTTCGCGTGATTTTGATCATCCGATTGTGAGGTGAGATATTTCCCATTGCCGTTTAACGGGCGTCTCACGTCATTCAAAGATACTTTTCAGAATCGGGCGAGAATAGTCGTCTGCAATGAGGTGAAGTTAGTCATCTTGCGCTACACGTCGCTGAGAATAACGTTGACTACGCGGCAGGTGACGTGAGAAGACCAAACTCACCTCACTCTATGCGACCTTTCTCACCAAATTCATAAGAGTCACTTCGGTTGACTGGAGACGCCCATTTAACGGCACCCACCTCATCTCATCCAAGTCGACTCTCAGAATCTGGCAAGAAAAGTAAAGTTACGTCGCGTGAAATGAGTTTAGTTGTTTCACGTCACACGCCGAGCAGAATAAGGACGACTGGTGTGTTCAATTGTTGGGAATAAAATGAATAGTTCTGTCATCCGTGAGTAATGTATAGAAAACTTTGTTTATGAAACATTTTAAAATGTTGACTCGCAATTTTTATTCCTCATGTGACCTTTTCAATAGGTCCACATTTTTCTGCAAGGACTCTCCGCGAAAGTGGAGATTTCCAAGCAAAAATTTCACATGAAAATAGGTGCATTAAGAAAGAGCCCGTTTACCCTTTATCATAAATCACCAATATTTTACTTAAGATTGAGCGGAGAATGGAATGAAAATCGAAAATTTCATTACAGTTCCGCTGCCAACTTTTAATATAGGTGATTCTTTTACAAATGTCCAACAGAACGTAAGTGTCCAGAAGATGCATCACTTTATATTAGTATTACTGACACGAGAGCTGGAGAAAGTGCTAGCCATAGTAAAAACGTCTTTTTGATCCCGAAACCCACGAACTCAAAAGGTAACTTCAATACATTAAATGCCGCCAGACAAACCCGTGGACTTGCGCGGCGAACGCGATCAATGAACCAACAATCGACCAACAGTCAGGACCCTAGCCCACAGAGAACACCCGAAGATTGTCAAAACACCACTAACTTGAATTAATAGACAGAAAAATTTCAAACACCAATAGTAAGCCAGCCAACGTTATCCTGAATGTTAACCACTATCAACACCACACAAGACTCCACTCGATGAAACCCTCGCCAGGCATTGTATGAGCCGGTTTCCGAAGATTGTGGTGTTGATAGCGCATCTATAACAACCTACCCCATCCGCCTCCAAACTTCTCATACATGTCAACCGCAACAAGGAGTCACGAACTTCAGCTGACGAACTTTAAATAACGCGGCTATTTTTTTCGTAGGAGACGAACAACCATATCGCGGCTATGGCAGAAAGCGAACTGCAACCAGGAATCATCCATTTCAGCACGCAATCTTTAAACAACGTGGCTATGGCAGAAGGCCTTTCGCAACGCGTTCACGTTTAACAAACCCTTGACTCCAGCTCGCAAACTTTAGTTAATTCGGGCATTTTTTTGTTAGGAGAAACTTTGCCACTGCGACCACTATTCAGCTTATCTTTTGTGGGTGCCCCTGTTTGCTCTACTTGTTACGAATGTAGTTGGAACTCAATGCGGTATATATAGGTGTGGCAGAACACACGGTTTGCTAGTGTTGGCAACCAAAAATATGTAAACAATCCAGAAGCACAACGGGTCGACGTCATAGCGGTCACACGATTCAATGGGAGCGGAACGACCGCTATGACGAAAGCAAGTCGATTTATACTGTGATCACTCACACCACCCATGTAAGATTCATCTTACGAATACCAAAGTGCCATCTTCGCCAGACCTGTATATACTACATTGGTTGGAACTGGGTTGTTAATCGATAATTCATCGTCATCGTCGATAATTCATCGGCGGTTATCGCGATACATTTTGCGTTACTTTACCGTTTATTGGAGTTGAAGCGGTTAACATTCAATTGTTTAGAAATAGCTACCTATTGAAGCACATGTAATTGGTAGTTGAAAATCAATAGTTTTGGACATTTTCAATGCAAGGGGGGGGGGGGTCCGACGACGTGTCAAAATGGATTTTTTCAACGTTTTTGGAAAATGTTTTATATTGAAGGAAAAGTTGTTGGCAGTTGACATTTTCAATGCACATGGGGTCAAAATGGAATTTTTTCAACTTTTCGGGAAAGTTTTTTTTATTGAAGGGAAAGTTGTTGGCAGTTAAAAATCAAAAGTTTTGGACATTTCAGAAATTGTTTTGACTACGAAAAAACAATTTTTGAACTATAGTGTCTTCAGAAAAGTTTATTTATAAACTGTTTCGCATTTTAAATCAGTTTGGTGATTAATCTCCCTAAAGCTTAGAAGCCAATTTATGTTTGGTCATGCATGAAAATAAAAATATAACTTTAATTAGTAAAGTTGTTAAGAATATCCAAAGCATCAACTTAGTAGAAAAGACTATGTGTCTTTCTGTCGATTTTAATAGACATTTGTAAAGATTTCTATGATATACCCTTGGAAATTATTTTTTTCAAAAAAACTTTTCCTGGTGAATTTGGAGAATTTCAATTTTTTCAAGATTTTGTTCTGCATAAGAAAATACACAATTTTTGTGATGTAATTTTATTTGTATCTCTTACATCTTTGAAGTTATCGAATGTTTTAATGCACAAAAACAATATTTTGGTATGGAAACCGCAAATTTCCACAGACGAAGCTACACCAATATAAATTTGTAAAGCAAATACTATCATATCCAGGGATAACCATTTGTTGCATGCTGTCACAGTGAAAACCCAATTTTATCAGTCACCGATTTACCTTTCCATGATTTTGTCTACCCCCTATTTTGTTAGCTTTTTAACCCGATTTTGTCAGCCTCATGTGAAAAATCGTTTGGTGGGCTCTAGCATGCGAATCAAATCAAATTCGAGTAAATACTTTTTCTAGCATATTTTTCTTATAAATATGCAAAAAATAAATAAATCTTTTTTTTTTTTAATTTTGCACTGTAAGAGCTCCTTAAGGGAAATTTTTACTAAATGATCAGAAAGGGTTATGAGACTATGTCAAGTTTTTTAAAAAGCAAGAAAAAAATATGTATCGATTTTGTCAATGTCCCCGTTTAATCAGCCTTAAATTCATCAAGGGACTGGTAACAACGGATCTTCATTGTATTCAAAAAACGACTAAAACTCTGTTATGAGGCCGTTCATACATTACACTACGTATTTAAAGGTAAAAGAAGGAAGTGTGAAGCATTTTGTTACATAGTGGCTAGAGGATGGTGGGGGGCTGAAACATAGCATACGAAATAAAAATTTGCTTCTCAGCTTTAGGGAGATTAATTACCAAACTAATATTTTCTCTAAAGTGGGAAACATTTTGTAAATAAACTTGATTGAAGACACTATAGCTCAAAATTCGTTTTTTCATGGTCAAAACAATTTTGTTAACTTTTTTGTAACTTTGGAAACTCCGTGCACCTGCTGACTCATCTGTGCAACAACTTTCCCGAAAAGTTGAAAAAAATTCCATTTTGACGCTTCGTCGGACCCTCCTGTGCGTTGAAAATGTCCAAAACTATTGATTTTCAACTCCCAACAACTTTTTCTTCATTATAAAACACTTCCGAAAAGTTGAAAAATACCATTTTGAGACATCCTCAGGCCCCCTTAGCAATGAAAATGTGTAAAACTATTGATTGTCAATTACCAATTATTTTCCCTTCAATGTAAAACACTTTCCCGAAAAGTTGAAAAAATTTCCTTTTGACGCATCGTCGGACCCCCGTGTGCACTGAAAATGTCCAAAACTATTGATTTTCAACTGCCAAGGGATCATCCATAAATGACGTAGCATTATATGGGGGAGGGGGGAGTATTGTATTTTGTGATGATGTGTGACGACAGGGAGGTAGGGGGCCATGTCATGCTACGTAGCTTTTTAAAGGGGAATAACTAACTACGTAATTACCAGGGGGTATTTAGAGGTTTGTGACGAAATGCTATGATTGGGGAGGGGGGCGTTAAAAATCACTCAAAAAATGCTACGTCATTTATGGATCGTCCCCAACAACATTTCCTTCAATAGATATTTATTTCTAAACAATTGAAAGTCAACCGAATCAACTTTAACTCCAATAAATGGGAAAGTAACGCAAAATGTATCGCGATAACCGATGAATTATCGCCGATACCGATTTATACAACGATACAATTATCGACGATGACGATGAATGCGACAATACATTATCATTAACGGAGTTTCCAATGACGATACATTATCGTTAACGAGAAACGCCGATAATTTATCGTGAAAATTGTATCGTTTTAACAACCCTGTATGGAAGCGAGTTGTTTGTTTGTCCACATGTGTCATCCCAACCGGGTAGAACATTAGTAATGTAGCTGAGGATCCGTTTGGGACAGATATGTCATACCTTATGAGGCGTCATAAGATGCCTTCCGAAGTATCGCTCCCATCGAAGAAAATATGTTTCGAGGCTTGTAATTACAGAATCGACAAATGTCATCTTGATTTTTGCCATTTTTTCAGATGACACTTAGCAGAACAGTGTCCCGTAAATAAACCTGTAATTATACGTAAAGCTTTTTGTTTTAGATCCATTAGTTTTTTGGCTCTCGTTGTATCTGGGGTGTGAATATCTTGGCTTGTCGAACGCCTACTATGTTACGCCAGTCGTTTAGTAGTTGGTCTCATTAGTACAGAAAAAAATTCTCCTTGCGGGGAAATATAGCAAAATGTATCTAGCATTGGCTTGCTAAGTCAAACCAAATATTTCGGTTTCACTAGTTCTCAGCAGCATAAACTCTTTTTCTTGCGGGCCGTCACCATTGATTAGGGGTTTGCTCAGAAACCCAAGTTGTGTCTCCGTTTTTGTAAGGTAAGTCAATCCTGCGCTAGCTTAGTCCTGCCATTAAGCTAGTGTTGGATTCTGATGAGACGAAGTCGAAACGCCAATTCCATAACTAATTTCGCTATTATTTAAATGAAAACACTACTGAATTAGTTAACGGACAGTATTTGACGATAAAATGTTACTAGCAAAAATAAAAAAAAACAACAATAAGCGGAGAAAAAATCAGATTCCAATCCACACGTCTTTCAATTGGTTTAACTGAGGTGTCTGCCAGATGGGCATTTTTCCACGTTAATATTTGACGTTGCAAAATTATGTACAACCCAATTCAAAAGCATGGGCTAGGCCCGCAAGGCCCACCCTATGTTTACTACTGTCAAAACCTATACAGCGCCATATCCTTGCCATGGCACTCGTTTAACTTCTAGAGAGGAAACATCGCTTACCCTAATCACAAGTCAAAATTTGTATCATATAAATCTCATTCTTTCAGATGCTGTTGAAGGTGACGAATGGATGCAATCACCAGGATACAAAAAGCACAGAATGTGGCGATCAAGCAGCTTGAGCAAATGCTACCAACTACGGATACTTCTCAGGACAATGGAAACCAGCAGTCGAAATTAATTGAAAAATTCTGGGTGTCGGATTGGCAGTCCAACCTTAATGCTTCGAATAATAGGACAGCTGCCTCTGATTCTTCGGTTCACACCGAAGACCACTTTACACAATCGGGACTTAATGATCTTGTAGTCACTTTTAATCTGGACTTCTCGCAGGAGAAATCCGAATTGTTAGCCTCACGTTTGAAAGAACGGAACTGGAATTTTGAATTCAGTAGATTACAGAATAGAAAATCACGGATTGTTCAACGGATTAGGTAAGCCATATGATCCGACTTGGTGAATGGTGCTTGTACATCGATAGCAGTAAGTTAAGTTTAAAAGCTGTATTACAGCATCTTTGTTTCTAAGGTTTTGCCACGTTGACAGGATTGCAACAAGGATCCACATAGTAGGTGTTTTTAAAATAATCATTTCTTATTGTAGTTAATTTAAAATTCTTATATTTCATTCAGTATAAATGAGAGCATGTTTTAAATGATCCATTTTCTGAGAACATTTGGGTTTTTACTCAAAAATCTTGTGACAAAAGTGATGAGCACAGTGAACATTTTTATCAAGAAATGAAGGCGATAGGAACAGCGTTACTTTTTACATTTCGCATATAGAAAGGCTATGTACTCGCTTAGAATTTTAGTAAAATAGCTCACAAACTCTTGAAATCTTAATAAGTCATGAATTGCGTTTCGACTTCGTCTCATTAAAATCTGGTACTGATTTAGCAACAGATTAATGCAAGATGCAAAACTGAGACACGACTTGCGTTCCAAAGCAATTTGTGATGTCCCGCAAGGAAAAAAAGTACTGATTTGCTGATCAGTACTTCAGTACGGCTAAATTGATTGTTGCGCGCCAAGGGCACAATACCAATAACTTAGTGTCATGGCTTGCGTTTCGACTTCATCTCATCAGAATCTGTCACTGACTTAGTAATTTGATGCAATCTTTCTTGTTCACGTTTCGTTTGGTAGGCGAATTGTTTACTGTAGAAGTTCACATAAGCAGGAATTTGATTTTTTCACTGATGATGATTTTCATGCTCAATATGGCACAGTATTGTGTGTTGGATCTTTTGCACTAGCCCCGTAATTGTTCTATACGCTGATACACTGTCTGCATGACTTTCTCTTACTATTAATATTGTAACATTTTTCCACGGAGGTTGTCAAGCTTACTATAAGATTACCGGGTTTCATTAAATGTTTTAAATCACGTTTCGACCATTTCGCTACGAACATCGCAAAAATTTGAATAAGATAATATAGGGGAATGATGTACACTACATTCTCAAACAAGAATCAATCAACCTCAACTTTATCAGATATGCAAATATTTCACCTGTTGACTAGAAACCATCCCTACAATTATGAATCGAACTGGCACTCTGACCCTTTTGAGACCTGTTTTTCACTAATTCAGCATTGAAATTCTTGTACACTTTTTCAGCACAAAAACACTATTGAAGTCTTAGCTAATTAAGTACGAGATGCGCCAATCTTTACCATCACAAACTTCCTCCAACGGTGGTGTGTGCAGTCGCTTCTCCTCGAACGGTAATATCGTAGTATCGATGCTGGCCATTGTCGTCGAATTTTTGTGCAATCTCTGCGCCAAACCAAGTCAGACTGATTCGAAAGTCACTTTTAACCTGTCTGGGCTGCGCCCGATTGTGACGATAATAATTGCGGTATTGTGGTTGTGATGCATCACAGCTGCTACAGCTAATAGTGTTAGTTGGCAAATTCTGTCCTGTCCGCCGGTTGGTTGAGTGTTGTAAATATTTTCACTTATCATCCGTAAACAGTGCAAACCGCAAACACACTCGACTCTACTATCAGTCTCTTATCAGAGCTGATCGCACGGAAAGGGTTTTCAATGCCTTCGTACCTTTTGCCGTGACATATTGGATTATTTTGCACTCAAAGCTTGCCGGTGAGAGGGTTTTTAGATAAATAAACATTGAATTCATTACCGGATTGTATTTGTACATCAAACCTGTCGTAGTGGTATAGGGGTCACTGCGCATGGGCGATTTCATTCATACAATTTAATATTCGGTCCTTTTGTACCACACTTACATGCTGACAGTTTCGGTTGCCCGTGTGGGGAAACGAAGGTCGTTAAATTGGAATGAATGGCCATGATACTGTTCTCCTTGTTTGTTTCATAATGTAGATGAATTATTCGAAGCAACATCAAGAAAGAACATAGATTCGAAATTATGAATGTTGATGGGGTTGTGTGGTGGTTTTACTTGACCGTCGCGTGGTCCTTGAAGATCAGTTTACACGAGAAAAAAATTGTTACTAAAATCGTGAATAAAGTACCATTAATTCAGGAACGAAATCACGTTTTTACGTTGCGAATACAGAACCAAGACCAAAAATCATATCATACTTGTTCACAACTTTACGAACATTATTCATAAAACCAGAGGTTGACTCGCGCTTTTATTTGAACTCTGAATAATGTTCCCATTTTGAACTTGATTCATAATTCCTAGTATAAAAGTCACGACTGACCATTCGTGCTCGTAAAATAGTTTACAAAATCGAAAAATATTTATTATGTATATGTGACCTGATTCATGATTCCTAGTCACGACCGTCAATTCATGCTCGTGAAATAGGTCATTAAATCATGAAATAGTAGCCAGGAAAAGTGAACTGGTTCATGATTCCTGATGTAAAAATCACGACTGACCATGCGTGCCTGAAAAAAATATGGTTCATGTATTCGTGACTGATTCATGATTTCTAATACATGATTCATGATCTATCTTGAGCGCTTGTGATGCTTAAAATATATATCAACAATTTTAAATTTCATGCAAATCTGCACATGGTCATGAAATTTTCACGAGAGCTTTTTTCACAAAATATTCGGTGAAATATCATAAAGCCTTGTCCAGCTGCTAGCGACTAATAATAGATGCAAGAAAACTATTGAAACATTCATTTGATAAAGTTCAATGTACTGTTCGAATAGAATACGAAAATTCCGTTGAGCACCAAAAATATATTATTGAGTCACAAAACGTGTTCGTGATACAGTTAACAAAATAAGATACCGCGAATAAGTCACACTTTTATGGTCCCATTCATATTGTTACGTTACTCCGAGTAAATAACCCTCTGGAAGTCGCGCTTATGTCTCACTGAGCGAGCAGCCGCTGGTGTCCCAAGACGATTTCGCTAGATTTTCAGAGCAGCGTGCACTCAGTGTACCAGTGCGAATGCCGGAAGAGAAATTTCGAATATCATGATAAAACTGCAAATATCATTTACTTTTGTTACACGTGTTAAATTCGAAGGTGAGCTCAAGAATAAAATATCACGATAACGTGCACATAAATTCACGACTATGATCCTGAAATCAAGAAAATAAATCACACTACTGGTGACTAAAATATCAAAAATCATGACTAAGATCCTACAATCATGAACACAAATCACTCTACTTGTGACAAAGATCCTGATATCATAAACATAAATTTCACTATTCTGCCAGAAAAATTCGATAGTAAACTCATGAATAAATTATCTCGATAACGTTATGAGAAATTACGAAAATCGCGATAAAGCTCCTGAAATCATGAACGTCGTTTAAATGTCGCACAGAGGCGTAACTACTGCTGAATCCTGGCCAAAATTGCAAAAATGATTTTTTGTGTTTTTGCCAATTTTTTCCCAAAAAATTGTTTTTCAAACCATACTTACATAATTTTTGTATGTAAGTATCTGAAAATGGATTTTTGAAATTTGAATTACATTTTTCGGCAATTCTTCATATCGTCCAAAAACTATGTATACAAAGTCAACATGTGGTGCAAAACAGTGATGTTCATAACAAATGCAGTTTGACGAAAGGATACCTATTTTTGTTATATTATTTCCGTTTTTGAGTTGGGTAAAAAAAGTGCCAATTTTATCAATGTTACTGAAAATTCTGTAGTGAAAAAAGTATCTTGTCGGGCAGTTCCGTTTAAAGGACACGATTATTTGGACTCTCTTCAACCAGTTTTTTCGGCATTTAATTAGCAAGGGACTGGAAGGTGAAGTATATTTTTCAATATTTAGAGCCATAGTACTCAAGGGAGAGCAAGGTGTTGAAAGGAGAAAGTTTAGAGTCGGTTCCGACAGCATGAAGTAACAAGTTACTTTACGCTTGTTCGGACATGCCGTAGACTCAGGTGATTCACATTTCTAATGCCAAAAGACCCTGACCCCTACGGTAGCAGACAAAAGGTTAAGTCGCCGGTGAGCTCTAAGCTTGCATATATGATCCTTCCACGTTTTTCTAAACTTTCTCCTTTCAACACCTTGCTCTCCCTTGAGTACTATGGCTCTAAATATTGAAAAATATACTTCACCTTCCAGTCCCTTGCTAATTAAATGCCGAAAAAACTGTTGACAAATTGACTCAATAGGTCGTTAACAAAAATAGTTAACAAAAAAATGGTAAAAATATCTCTTCAACCAGTTCAACGAAAAAAATATTCCCAATTAATCCCATTACCGCTTTTACAGCAGTTTGAATATGGTATGTTTTTTGCTAAAATATAGACAAAATAAAAAAAAGCTAAGGGAATGTTTACTCATAAAAACGTGGAATTTTTCGTGAAGAATAGTAATTTTTATTTAAAATGAGTAAAGAACCCCCTTAATTGAAAATTTATCTCAAAAAGTCAACGTAGGGGTTAAGTATTTTTTACATAGAATGTGTATGCAAAGTTTGAAAGAAATCGGTTCAGTAGTTTTGGAATGGCATGTAATACCGCCAATCATGTTTTTTCCAGAGAGTTCTACAAAAAGCTTCGTCACCGAGTCGTTTGTCAATATTTTTGCATAGAATAATTACAGCATGTTATTGAAATGATGTACTATAATGTACAAAAGTTTTTATCAATTCGTTTCACGCAGTTTCAAAAAAATCGCAAAAAAGTGTGTTTTCACGCTGAAAACCTCCCCCCCACCATTTCGCCAATTCTAATTTTTCATTACAGCATCAATATTCTTGTCAATACAGAACATATTTCCAAATGTATTGGTCGTGTAAGGACCGTGTGTGACACGAAGATGTAGAAAAGTCGTCTGATAAAAGACTCTTAATCTTGAATCTTCAATCCGTCAGTTTTTTTGTGATTCTTATTTTCTTTATGAGTCGCGATATAATCGCTTGTTTACTAATTGCTACTGAATAAAACTAATTTTAAGTGGCTTCTTCTCGCGAGGCTTAAAATTGAGTACTTTTTGGGAATAAATGGTAAAGCATCTACCTAATGGATTCAGAAACTGTCTTTTTATTTTGAGGATACATGTTTTGACTTTTCAATTTTACTTTTGTAGACGAAAAGAAAAATCTCTCGCGACCTTGAAACTTCATTGATGACTTTGATGTTGAAACTGCATGGGTCCCGCTTAAGTAAAGTTGTGGCAAATGAGGTAAACTGTAAACAGAGAACTCATATTTTTATAATCATAGTCACGTTGACTATGTTTAGACGAGAGGAATTTCTTTTATTTTAGAATTTATAAAAGTTATGCAACGATTTGTGAAAATTTCCAATATTAACGTTATTTTTTTGGCCTATTAAGGGCCATAAAATGGAACAAATTGACATTTTGCAAATCCCTCTCGAACAAACATAGCAGCATGTTCTCTGAACAATTGGAGAAAAATTATTGAAATCGGACCAGTACTTCTATGAAAAGTCTTACTTGACCACTTAAAAAACACTACTTTCGGGAAAACGCGTTTAAAGATAAGTACGGTGTATAACTCGATAATAGTAATTAACTAGATTATCTACTATACCGGGTCCGCAGAGCTCACCTTCCTCATCACGAAAATGTTCTTGGCTTTGAACATTTTGCTCTCTCTGTTGAATTCGGGTTTGGTTTGCCGTGACACCCACTTTGCGTTCAGAATGAACGTTCACTGTCGAGTCGAGTAGTACATCTTTTAGCTTTAGTCAAGGTAATTCCCATCATCTCCATAGCTTGTAAGATCGTTGAAAATCCTTGGTTGAAGATACTGACTGCCAAATAAGTCACAACAATGACCACCTGCCTGCCAGAATTTGTGCACGTGTTTTGGCGCTAAGAAACAGATTCCACTATTCAGAGACTCATTGATGTTTTGGGTGTAAGCTCCTAATCATCTTTCTAATAAATCATTGGATGATAGACTTTCATAGATCCTGACATGTTCGAAAGTTTCTAAAGTTCCTTTTAATTAAACCTGACGCCACTTGCACCAACTTTTCTCGCCGGGTGAACACTTTGAGTGTTGGGGATTTTCGTTCGATGAGGAGCAGTGTTCGAGGGAAGCTCAGATTGCATTTCGCATATCTAGCCAAACATGTCAAATGGTCCTAAGTGCAAATGACAGTTTCTCTTTGATTACTTTCTCTTTCTCTAATAATTCGGCAGTTTATACGTTTGTTACTCAACTCTTAGCAGAATAAGATAGTCGAAATCAGAGTTTTTCGATATATGCTGAAACAATATTGAAAAGTTTTAAGATGACACTGTAATAATCGAAAGAGAAAGTAAACAAAGAGAGGCTCTCATTTACACTTAGGACCATTTTACATGTTTGTCGAGATATGTTCTACAGAATTTGAGTTTCTCCGAATCGCAAGACCATCAAATTTTGATAGCTCACCGGTTGATTTGTCCGTCAACTTTCCCTTTCCTTTCCCACCGATACCTTTGTTTTCTTTCTTCAGTTTTCATAATCTCGTTCCCATACGCTTCTCAACATGTCCGATGCATTCTTTCTTCCGTACGATAAACTCGTCCCAAAAAAAAAGAAAAAACAAGAAACCATTCACAGACGCTCACATGTACATAAACCGTCAAGAATGGACCGGTGAATTCTTTAAGCAATGATTTTTTCACAGACAAGCGCCATCGTGGTGCGCCGCGCTTAGTATCTCGGCCAGAGATGGGTACCTGTCGGTTCCCAGAAACATGCCAAGGAATATGATTTTCACCAAATCCTTTTGGTAGCGTACACACCAAAAAAATAATGAAATTTAAACGACATGTAAATGAATACGAATGTAAAAATACAAAGCTTGAATAAAAAATTTGATTGAAAATTAAGTTGAATTAGGATGCACTCAATGGGATCATCAAAAAGCCTACGATTTTAAACTTTCGTTCGTGTGATTTTACATGTCACTTATCTTACAGCAATATTGGATTAAAACTGCATTAAACTGCATTGGTATCCCGTTTAATGAAACTGTTATTTATCAATCAACGTGTAAAATTATAATAAAATTCGTTGGAGAAAGCACGACAAGTTGTGTGTATTTGTGGTGGAACTTAATTTTACATTTATATTCATGCTTCAAATATGTGCATGAAAATAAATTTAAAA
Organism: Topomyia yanbarensis; assembly: GCF_030247195.1. NCBI lineage: Eukaryota > Metazoa > Arthropoda > Insecta > Diptera > Culicidae > Topomyia > Topomyia yanbarensis. The sequence goes on along the minus strand of NC_080672.1, from coordinate 323,208,261 downwards.
TTACAAGATATTTTTTTCTGTGTATTCTCAGATACAAAACAAAGAAAAAAAATCGGTTTTTTGAATCCATGAGAGTAGAAAACCCCCTTAAGGTTAGTTTATTAACCTTTTTTTCGAGGATTACCTACCACTTAAAGATCTGCGTAACATCAAAGGATCCAAACATTTAGGAAATTATTTTCGGTTGCGTTTTTTTCGGTCAATCACGGCTACAGAAACGAATTAGCGGCTACCATGCTCGATGAAACGAAGTCCATCTGATTTTCTCAATTATTGTGTGTTTAGTTGTCAGAACGTGACCGCCAAGTGGAAAGGTATGTAATGTTTTGTTAAGGGTACACCGAATACCCGGAATTAACCAAATAAGTAATTCTTGTTCCAGGAACACATGTGGAATGATTAGTGCGCTTCGTTGATTTCAATATCGACTAAAATGCTTCCGCTCTTACTATGCAAGTTGAAGAAATTGCGAATCTATTTGGTCTAAATGTTGACAAGCTGGTGTCTCAAATTTCCTACTGTGTGGCAGTGATATCTGGAGAAAAAGGCTTCAAGCATTAATGAAACGAAGATTCCCAAAACTGAGTATATCCCTGGGTATATCCACTTTGAAGAACATAATTAAAATATTGTGCTGAGTATAGCCACTGCTTTTCGGAGTTGACAAAAAGAGAATCGAGAGTTAAATAAATGTGTTGAGCACAAGATTTAGAATGTATGTTAAACGAAGTTAGCATACACCTCGGGGATGGCAAATGTGGTCTAAGAAAACTTGTTACAGTCGAGGGATTGCCCTTCCTATGATGATTCTCAGGGATAGACCGTTCCAACATCAAATTATGGTCTTGTCAAATTTTGGTTTTGTCAAACTGCAAATTACGTGAAAACCCAAGATGATACCAGCTAAGGTATAGGCATACGTAAATCAAGAGTTTTGGTTTTACAATTGGCAACATCTATATTGCGTAAATACTGCTTTACTTCCAGAAAACAGAAGCTGTTAAAATCGAAATTAATTAAAACAATGTTTTGAATATAGAAACTAGTGCTTTCAGCCTTTTTGAGGTTCTCAAGGCGTTTGCCACCAATAATATTATTGTACACACATGCATGCACCTTATGCAGATTATCTTGAATCTGTTTTGCGCTTGTTAAATCTGCCACTCTTCTTATTCTTATCTGGACACGCTCCTCTTCCCTTTGGGGCAGACCATCGGTTACAGTGGTTTAGTGGCATGCTCGGAAGACATCTATCTCGGAAACATAGATTTGGATGCGAAGACATGTTCCTTATTCCGTAGGTTGCATGCATTCATGTTTGAGTTCAGTAGAGTGTTCCAGATGAAGCTACTATATTTGCAAATACTGATATTCTTTACGGCATTCTGCAAACCATGGAGCTGAACATATTGGAAATGTCGTTCAGCTGTATCGCACAAACATTCTAAAATTGAAAACAAATATATATTTTGAAGATTTCTACGCAGAATTAGGCGAGAAATAAACGAAACATAATTTCAGTAACCTTCTCGATGACATCATTGAACGTTAAACCATGACCGATTCAAATCGCATACAAAATAAGTTATGTTGGCCTTTTTAATGTGGATAAATTTCCCAAATATGAAGGACCATTTGCAAAAGGTCTGTTGCAATCCCTGATGGTACACAGAACACCGATAGGTGAACTGTTTCACCTTATACTAATGACAGTGAAAGATAGGTTAATGAAAGAGGTACAACAGCATTCGAATTTTTAAGATGAAATAGCTGATTTGTTCTTTGCCCATGTTGATCGTGGAAATCCGCTTCTGTATAAATAGTCGTAAATATATAGTTTTCTTCACTGAATTTTACATTTCCTGATATGCACGCATATTCTCCCATGTTCGATTAAAACGTGGAAATAGGTAACCGTCAGCTTTCGTCATATGTTCGATCTCCATCAAGAAAGGATCTATGGCAATCAATAGAATCGTAGCACTAGGCCTGCAATTGTTCTAGGTTAGGCTGTGCCGTGTTTTGATAGTCGCTTATCTGGTTCCAAGACGGATTGTAGTGCCTTGCTTTTTTATGCCTGAAATGCTTAGAAGTGTGGCATTGCAGAGAAATTTGCGAATGTGGTAACCAAGGAGCTTTTACTTTCAGGTGATACGATTATCAAAAAATTATCAATATTCGTTTTAAAAACGACAGCTAACAATATTGTTTACTAGTTTCTAGTGATGAAACTTTCATGTAGATATATGTTTGTTTGAATTTCAGTTTGCACACACAGTTGATTGCTGTCACATTTCTCCCCCGCAGACTGTAAACATTGAAGTAGCGGGCGTCAGCGAAATCGTTAGGTGATATTAATATTTGTTTTGTTCCTAGAGCGTAATCGACAACTGATACTATGCCGCTATGCCGAAAACAAAAACCTCTGCTGGGAAGAGACATTGTTTGATATGTTTTCTATGGTATGCAGCCAAATTCCTTATTTTCGTTAATAATCACCGAGATGTACTGATTAATCACCTTAAAAAATCAACGCACCTTGGCGGCAACACTGTTCATTACTACAGCCGATTAAAGAGATCCTCTCTACCTTCCGTATTCGCATTTCCACTTTAACCATTAAAACATTCCTCCTTCTCCTGACAACCTATAACTGGAGCCTAAGCCCAAAGATAAACCGTTTCTGATTATTTCTGATATGATAGATTCCGGCAACAAAGGTGATGATACCCAGTCAACACTGTGGATACCCTTTGCTCTAGTAGGTCCTCCTACAACAAATTTAACTTAGTGAGATTTTCATATTGGCACATGGTTAACATACAGGAAGAAAAATATGAGCTACATAACTATTTACTCCTCCAACGAAAGCTATTCTGTGCAGTATCAACACCTTTATCCTTTTTTTACTTCGATTCCCATTAGCGTAATTCGTTTAAACATGATTCCTCTATAAGGGAAATTAACCTTTAAACATTGAATTTCTCTATAAGACACTTTCTGGTAAACAGCTGACTGCGTAAACAAACCAATGATGCTTGTCAAATTAGCACTTCAATCATCAGGATGAACACATGCATTCATTCGTGCCGTCATTTGTAAAGTGTGTTGTACATGTATGGTTGCTATGCAACTGAATGAATCAGCCAGTGAACTGAATACTTTACGCTGACGTCACAAATGAACTGAGTGTTCATTTTTGACAGTTCGCTTGTACTGTTTACATGGACTTAGAAAAATTCTTTACGATTTACTACGAGCGAATCTAGTCGGGCCCATATTATTGGCTCGAATCATAACTCGTCGAAATGTCAATTGACGATAGGTTCATCCGGAGTGTTCATTTGTGTTTACATTTTGCTAGCATTGCCAATTTTATTTTGTGTCCACCACCCAATGTGGCTACGCCACAGCGCTTTTGCGCTTGCTGTCCGACTTCGCTACCGCTCAGTCGGACTTAAACTAGGGATAACACCTAGGTTTGAGTAAGCCGGGCGAACGAGTGGATCACAGTTTCGCTTGCTTCCGACGGCGGCTCGGTGGTCACCTCGCCCGTCGGATCCTTAGCGGCTTTGCGCCGCTTCGGTTCCTAGGTCTCGGTTATGCGACTAAGCCGCATCGAAATGGTACCCCTTAAACATTCTAACTTGAATCGGTTGTGTCACCGGAGCCGGAATACGAATTAGAACCAGCCAGCATTCCGGCTTAGTTAAACTGGGAAGTTTAGTAAAATTTAATCTGGAAATAAAATTTTCTGGCAACGCTCCAGCACCCCGTTGAATTCTAACGATTTCACCACCTGGGCGCCAGGTTGACGATATGAAATGAACTTTGTTTACTTTCGACAAGTTTTGATTCGAGCCAACAACATCCAGCCATCTAGTCGTCCACAAATTTTTCTAAGTTCATGTAAACAGTACAAGCGAACTGTCTAGAAAAGTGAGGTTAACCGTGCCAGTAAAGAACCTAACTACACGGTCTCGTTTATTCGAGCATTGAAGTACAAGAACAGTTTGGTTTGACAAACGAAGACGGTTAGTCGCAAATCAGTGTTCAGGTGTTGGTATCATCTGCAATCAGTAGCCGAAATTGTTTTTTTTCATCAAAACAGCCCGGCATCTTTCATTTGATGGATTGAACTTTCGGATAGTGACGATAAAACACATTTGTACTGGATTAGCAGTTAGTATTTTAACATATATTTGACCATGCTTCACGGTACAAGGCTATTCACTAGAAAATTACTACGTCACAGCGAGTTTGGCTTTAGCAATCGATTGGCAAGTATATATGTAACTAATTATCCTATAATCCTAATGTATCAGCTAGCCTATGTTTCAAATTGCGACGAATGCTTGCAGAATGAATAAGTGGATCTCCGTTCTTTGACCTGGTGCTGGAATGTTTTTTTTTCTGGGGTACGGGTTGGACTTTGACTTCTTGATGCTGCGAATGTATGCGTACTTAAACTGGGTAAAAACAAGCTGTGACGATGGCAGTGGGCGATAATTGTACTATTCTGCTCTCATAATGACGAAGCATGTTAATTCTTATGATAAGATTAGGATTTTTAACGTGGCATCTGGATCGAATATAGTAGCATTAGAGACATTGAACGAGAGAGGTTGTCTGCAGGTATCCAAAATTTAAAATGTTTCAAAACATAGAACAATCACTGAAGGCTGGTATATTCAACGTTATTTATAATTGGTTACTGTCATAAATCGAATACTTTGCAGATGAGTGCTTCGAATCGCATCAATGTCAAAGTCCACCAGGGCACCGTTTCTGGTGTGCGGGAGAAGCTACCCAATGGGAATGATTCATTCGCATTTCGAGGTATTCCGTACGCAAAGCCTCCGATCGGGGCGCTACGGCACAAGGCACCAGAGCCGTTGGACAAGTTTCCAACCCCGGTGTTGGACTGCAGCACCGAACGAGACGTGTGCTTTAGTAGAAACGTGTTCACCCAAGAGATCGAAGGTTCGGAAGATTGTCTGTTTCTCAATGTGTACACACCTGAGTTGGGAAGTGACGGAAAATTGCTGCCGGTGATGGTGTTTATTCATGGTGGTGCTTTCATGTTTGGTAGTGGCAACAGTGACTGGTAAGTTGATTATTCAACAGTATGATGGTGTTGGTTGGGTTGAAATGTTTTACAATAATGTGTAATAATGAAGAAAAACAGTGCGCATTGAGATTTTTTGCATAATTTGAACGACTATTTCGGATAATAAGATGAACGACGTATAGATCGAACCGGTTTGTCCTGATTCCTTACTACCAACTTTCTATTATTCAATCTGAATTCGCTGGAGCCTCAAGCTGCTTCGTACCTAGTTAAGGCCTGACTAACATCTACTAGCTACTTCCAAAAAGAGATTCTGACACTGGTTTTCATTTTAGCTACTCGCCCGAGCATCTGCTGCAGGAAGGTGTCGTCACAGTTACACTCAACTATCGGTTAGGTACGCTCGGATTCTTATATCTTCCCAGTCAGGGAATCGAGGGAAATGCAGGCCTTAAAGACCAACTGATGGCTTTGAAATGGGTCAATCAGAATATTGCCAAGTTTGGTGGAGATTCTACCAATGTAACACTTTTCGGTGAGAGTGCTGGTGCAGCGTCGGTGCATTTGCATCTGCTATCGCCTCACTCCAGACAGTATTTCCACAAAGCCATCTGTCAGAGCGGATGTAGTATCATGGAATGGGTTATGCAACTGAATCCGGAAGAGAAGGCGAGAACTCTTGCGAAATTAATCGGTTGTCCGGGGGAGAGAGATGAAGATGTCTTCGAGACTGTAATGACGGCTTCAACTGAGGACGTAGTTGGACGAATGTTAGGAGTTATGACGGAAGACGAAAAGATTCGTGGATTGCCGATGCCGTTTAAGCCGGTTGTAGAGCGTGAGACAGCAAAGGATGCCATTGTGACCAAGGCCCCTGTCGAAGTGATGAAAACTCCTAACAGCCTTTCGAACATTCCGCTGATGTTAGGAGTTAACAACCGAGAGGGTACCATTATGTTGTTGGATGCGATCAAAAAGTTGGAAGTGTATGATAATGATATCGCACGACTCATCCCGCGGACAGTTAACGTAAATTCTAACACGGTAGCTAGTAAAGAGCTTGGCGCCGAAATAAAGAAGTTCTATTTTGGAGATAAGCGAGTTAGCAAGGATACTCTGCTTCAATTAGCTGATCTGATGAGTGACTATCACTTTGGGATTCTCGCCAATGTCTGCGCGGAGTTACATGCAAAGTATCAGCACCAATCATCGTTGTATTATTACAACTTTAGCTTCGATGGCATGTTGAATATGTATAAAAGAATGCTTCAGCTCAACGTTCCTGGTGCATGCCATGCCGACGAACTATCCTATCAGTTTCTGTGAGATTCATATTTTTGTTCATTTCTCATGCATTTTGCTTTATTGCATTTTCCGATTTTAGCTTCCGTATGGCTCCTATTGAGGTGGCGCCAGATTCTGACGAAGCACGCGTTCGTTACTACATGTGCCGTATGTGGACTAACTTCGCAAAGCATGGGAACCCCACTCCGATCGACGATTCGACGTTGCCGTTCCGCTGGAATCCAGTGGTAAACGTCAAACCCAACTCAAAGGAAGAGTTCCAGCTGGATTGTCTCGATATCACTGCTGAGCCGAAGATGATAAAGAATCCGGACAAGCCTAGAATCGACTTCTGGAGAGGAGTTTATAAGCGGTACAATGAGGATATACTGAAAGTAAAACTTTAAACTGTGTTAGAATGCAATGTTATTGTATTTAGGATGATTGCTGTAACATGACGGCGTGTCGGTGTAAGAATTCATTTTGTTTCATTTCGTGAAGATACCAAATCAGTATTTTCGAAACGTAGGCATCAGGTGACCTTCGTTGTACCGGGTAAACAGAGACTTCCAAAAATTGAATCGAGCAGCGAATGGGTTTTTGATTATTTTCGGCTCCTCAATCAACTCCACTGCGATCAGTTCAAAATCCTTCAAACTTGTTTTTGTTTCATTCACAGCCGGCCAGCAAAACCCTAGCGTGTCCTCGTCCGGCGTTGGGTTTCCAAATTTCGCAAAGTTCGTCCAAAGTTGGCACATTGTTTGACGAAACTTGTAGGCTTTTCCCGAAGACTCAATCGTTTCTGTGGAAAAGAATGATGATCTACAAATGTACAAAGCAAAATATGATTTAAAACCATTTCATTGATCCTATTAGAAGAATGATACTCACTCAAACAGATAGCATAAATCATCACCGTGACACGCTCCTGGCAAATTAGCTGGTGTTTTGTTTAATTCTCGTAGTTTGTTTAGCTCGGACATATATGAAAATATATAGAAATAGAGAGGAGTGCTAAGGGGGAAAATTATTAAAGAATGTGTTCGCTTACACGGAAAGCCTCGTACTAGAAATATCAAGAATTTCTTTTGGTTGATTGCCGACATTTAACAGGCACTAAGGCATTTTTTTTTAACATTTAGTTTACAGCTAGAAAGTTATTTTCTCTCAAATGGTATAATTTAATCGAGACCGATTAACCGATTTCGAATGTTGATATTTGGATAGTTATTGCGCACTTCTCATCAACCTGGATTCCGCACTTTCAAAGTATGACTGATGAAACTGCTACTGAAAACTGCGAGCTGTCAAAACACATGTATTTCAAGTGATAGAGATGGTACTTTTATGGACAGACCAATCGAACTAACCAGTCTATGAGAAGAATTCAATAGAAGAATAGCAAATGCCCAGTGCGGTTAGAATCCAGTTTTTAGCGCCACAAGCAATATTCTGAATTGACAGCTGCGAAAACCATGAGTTGTGAACATTTATTGATATTTTAATATTAGTTTTTTGTTTATTGTAATTGATGTATTAAGTATAACAGTCATAGCCTCAAAATGTAAACATCCACCCCATGAAATAACCTAAACAAATCGTATTTTCGTTTCTACCATTTTTACTTCATTTTATATTAAAAAATATTAACAACCTCGACTAAGTGGTTTTGTGCCACCTTTTTATTCTGCATTATGGGCAAAAATGTTTCCACCTTTTTATTCTGCCTCATGGGCAAAGATTTACCGGGGCTACCTAAGCTACCTAAGCAAATCGCGGTTTTGGGTGGATAGATATGGAAAAATTTATCAGTCAAAGGTCCTTATTGTTACTATGTTTTTAATTGCCGCAAGGTTCTACTGTATCGATTTTGTTGGCTATTTTCGGCAAATTTGAGACTAAGAGAAACGAAAGCAATGAAATTGAAAGACGGATAGGTATTCTAGAGCGAATCAGTTATAAACTTAGAACGGAAAACTAGAACTAGACAGGCTCATATGGGCATGATCGAAAGGAAATGTGAAGAATTTTTTGCCTTCTGCATAGTAGGAGTTGGGCGTTCCACCCAAGTCTACCGCATGGTCTATGGTAGAACATAACTCATCATCATGTTTTACCGCCGACGACGTGGAACGCCCAACTCCTACTATGCAGAAGGCAAAAAATTCTTCACATTTCCTTTCGATCATGCCCATATGAGCCTGCCTAGTTCTAGTTTTCCGTTCTAAGTTTATAACTGATTCGCTCTAGAATACCTATCCGTCTTTCAATTTCATTGCTTTCGTTTCTCTTAGTCTCAAATTTGCCGAAAATAGCCAACAAAATCGATACAAAGGTCCTTATTGTTAGTTTGAAACCTCAGCTACATTTTGATACCTTGAAAGCTCATTTGCACTATTGCATGGCTGCGTTAGGTGACGATTTTTAAATCCTTACCGTTTTTCATCTCTTGCAATGAAGGGGTAATTCGGACCTCCCTACGGGGCAATTCAGACGGTCATTAATTTTTTTTTACGATTGAATTATGTTTATCTATGAAATATTCATTGGAAAAACTCCTTAAGAATAAAATAAACACTTACTTTTTTACCCTAGAATGTTGCACCGGGGTACAAACGTACCCCACATGTTTGATCGCAGTTTTCGCATGTAAAAATGCAAACAAAAGAAATGTATAATATATTATTTTCATCGGTTTTTTAATTGCGAAAACTGCTGTGTAGTTCAAAGTACGGGAATTATTGAATCAATGATGCATAAATTGGCTTGTCCCAGGTCGGTAGATGCCGAATTCTCGTTTTCACACGGCTCGAAAGATGGGGTGGGATAAATTTGTACCCCAGTGGAACGTTCTAGAGTTAATAGCTCCGAGTTCCCTATTGTTTTGAAACAAATAACAAATTATTTATTTTATTGATGTTCCCCAGTTTTAGGGTTAAGAAAGTAGTATTAGTTGTGTAAATCAATGGGCCCCTGGTTTGCTAGTTGACTAAATATATTGTCGAGCCCTTCGACTTTCCTTAATTTATGGTTCACAAAAAAAATCATCAAATTGAAATATACACCGTTGGAAATGTGAGAGCCTTTCCCTTAAGATAGGACTATAATCTGTGTACAAGGTCGTTTATTGGAGAAATATCAAATAAATCGCAATTTAATAATTTCTATGTAACTGTATGTGCGCGTAAAAACTGCGGTAATTCAAAAATACGCGTAAATTTTTTTTCTCGTCAATTTAATAGCAAAGCTGAGGGGAACGACACTCCGTGATTTGTTGATGAAATGAACATATAATTTATAATTCTGAATGGATTGGTAAATGGATTGGCATTGGTTAGTTCGGAATGGACTGCCATTTCCAACACTGCTTAAGAATGGTTTGGAATGACCGAAGATGGTTTGAAATGCGTCATGTAAAAAAATGGATCGCTCAAAATTCACGTTTTGACAGTTTCAGCGCTCGATGAAATCAAAACGAAACATTTCCAGCGACATAACTGCAGAAACAAATCAAAACAAAAACGTAATTTTGTTGCCAGAGTTATTGAATGATTCGAACATAGAATATGCAGAGCTGCAAGTTACATCAAATTTGTCGCAATTCGAGCAACATTGGATTGAATGGATTTGTTGTAATGTCTTCAAGTTTTTCAGCATCGATAATTTGTTAGAGAATTGGTTAAATTTTCTAAAATTGCCGGAAAAATATGAATTAATACAAAACTGAACGGAATAACTACTATTCTTAAGGTTCAAATAACTTTCGGTGAGCGTCTACACGAATTGAACGCTTGATAGTATGCGTTGGAAAAAATGCGTTCAGCTTTGTCACCGGTTTATCCATATAAAGCATTTATTAAACGCTAAAAGAAAAAAATCAGTCGATTTATTAGATTATCAAGATTCAAATCATGCAAAATAGGTAGTGGAAAAACAATTGACCGGGTGGAATGGTGCTTTTGAAAAAGTGGCGGTGATTTTTCGTCACACCACAACACTGTCCCGGGGCACGCAACACAACTGCGTAGTGAAAAAACCAAAGCCACTTTTTCAAAAGCACCATCCCGCCCGGTCAATTATTTTTCCACCAACTATTTTGCATGATTTGAATCCTGATAATCTAATAAATCGACTGATTTTCTTCTTTTAGAGTTTAATGAATGCTTTATAGGGATAAATCGGCGGCAAAACTGAACACATTGTTTCCTACACATACTACCAAGCGTTCAATTCGGCAGAAAATCGAGCAATATTTGCGATTTTTTTGCGGAAAAATAAAAAGACATACAAACTTATGCTTTTGATCTTTTACTCGTTATTTATCGATAATAAGAATGATTTTTTTTTCGAAAATTCAAAATGGCGAATCTCATCGGCCTCTGCGCGCGAAACATCGTCCTACTTCGTCAAGTGCAGGGCCTCTTCTAGTTAATCGAAATGAGAAATATATATATTTTTGTAAAATAGATAAAATTTCCTATGACTTATACCTAATTTCAATAAATTTAGATGAAAAAAATTACAATTTTATAGACGTTAAAGAGAAAAAGTGAAATTTGTCTATTTTTTTACTGAAATCTCGTTTACAAATTGTAAATAAATAATTTTTCATGCCAATACATTGTCATGTTAGGTAAGAGTCATACAAAAAGTATATATTTCCAAACATTTTTTTAAATAAAGGAAATCGATCAATAGAACAAGTCCTGATGTTTCCGTTCGAAGAAAAAACATGCTTTGTGAGCGCCATTTGAAGGCGCCATTTCGAATTTTTGAAAAAAAAAAATCATTTTCTAATTATCGATGAATAACGAATAAAAGTTCAAAAGCAGAAGTTTGTATTTCTTTTCATTTTCACACAAAAAATTCTCAAATGTCGCTTTGATTTTCTACCGAATCCAGGAGAAGGTCCCTTTAAACTTTGACCTTTAGTTGTTCAAAAATATCTAAATTTTTCGATCTATCACTTCAAAATATAGCTACAAAGCTTGAAGACTGATCGCATAAACTGCTTTCGGCTTGCAAAAGAAACTTCTTCCGAAGAGAGACATGCGGAGACGCCATCTTGAGCCAGCGAAACTGCCAGATTCTTGAGCCAATTGAACGAATCTATCTGTTAGATTTTAATGAAATTTAATTTTAATGAAAATTGAAGGTTGCCATTTTATCCGCATATCTCTCCCTGGAGAATAACTAGTGCATACCGACTTTGAAAACACAGTTCAAAAAAAGGCTTGAACCATTGACTCGAAATATACACACTGAGATTCTTTCAGTCATTTTTTGTGATTCAAGTATGAGGTCTCAAAATAAAGACGCAATCTGAAGCTAGATAATGAAACTCTTGATATATCTTATCGAAGACATTCCAAGTGTTATTTAATACTACATAACTTAGAAAAAATACATTACCTTTGATGGCGAAAATGCAATTCTGCTGCCAGATATCCAGCAAACTTATTCGCGTTATCGCCCAGAATCTGTATCATGGGCTGCACCGTGTCAACCGATAATTTTTTATCATCAAAAAAGTATTTTTGAATGCTATGTACCGCATCTTCCCTTTCAAGCTCGCTCTTGATATTCAATGTAAAGGGTAACATTTGTTGACTAATATTTGTCTGGTACATATCGATTGAACGTAGCACATGGCTCGCTAACCCAACACCTTCCTCATTGGTGATCCCCATTATAATTGGAATATCCTTGGCAAAGCGCTTTGCGATCAACTTCAACGGATCATCTGTCAGAACTGGATGTTCTGAGTTAAAAGCTGGATCCTCTACGACAGGTGTAAAGGGAAAGTTTACCAACACGAGTCTCTCTTCAGGTGTCATTACTTGGTACTGAAAATCAGCTAGATCTTTCGGAGACGCGTTCATTAATGTTTCTATAAGAAAATGTTGGTAATTTCGATATTGATGCTAGTTTCAGATGTCATACTCACCATGAACAAGTTCGTCATTCTCACTGAATTTACACCCAAGCACTTCCGCTAATTTACGTGCTCGACCCTCTGGATTTTTCTGCATGACCCATTGATTGAATGCTGTTCCGCTTTGTGCAATGGCTTTGTGGAAATATTTGCTGTTGCATAAAGAGATTAATGTGAACTTATCGCAAATAGGTAACTTTTCTTACCGTGACGCCTCTGAGAGGTAGTGCAACTGAACCGATACTGCACCAGCGCTCTGTCCAAATATTGTAACATTGTCCGGATCTCCGCCAAATCGTTGTATGTTCTCGCTTACCCATCGGAAGCTCATCCGTTGATCCTTCAGTCCCATGTTCCCACGAATCCCAACGCTTGGCAGGCACAGGAAACCCAACGGTCCTAGGCGATAGTTTACCGTTACCACTATCACTCCTTCCTGGACCAGATACTTTGGACAGTACATGGTCGATTGGGCACTTCCTTCGACAAAACCTCCGCCATGGATCCAAACCATAACGGGCATAGGATTGCACGCAGCCCCTTCTTCGTGTATGGTTGATGTGTAGACATTAAGATTCAAGCAATCTTCCGACATCCGATCGTTGGGAAGATCGTTGTGCACTGAATAACATCCTGGACCATCATTACTGCAGTCCAAAACTTCCGACGGCAGTTTGTCCAGTGGCTCGGGTGGCTGTTTTAATAAAATTAAATGATCCGTTCAAAACTTTGTATATACTGGCAACATTTTTTTTTTTATTTTTTTTTTTAATAGCCCGCCTCTTACCCCCACACCAAAAAGCTCACAAACGGAGCCCCCTGGTAGTGGACACATCAGTTCTCAGCGTACAAAAAAAAGGTCAGCACAACAAAACAAAGTTACGAATCGCGGAAACGCTGAGAACAAAAAAAACAATACGAGACCGACAAAACACAAAATTTGACAAGAAGCTACGGCGAGTACCCAGCGGAAAAGAATCCTTTTAAGGGTCCCATCGTAGCTTTGCAGGAAGCTCATAATAATTTAAATTTATTTATTACTTATTGCTATAAAAAATGCATTTATCAATTGTTTTTATTTAAAAAATGTTAACCAATTATAGCTAAAGGAATAAGCTCGATTGGTGGTGAACGAAGTTTATATTAAAAATTCTCCTATTTTATTTTTTAAAATTAGTTTCAATTTTGCTTGGAAACGAGTGCGACATGTTATTTGCTTTAAATCCGTAGGAAGCTGGTTGAATAACTTAGGTCCGATGAAAGAAATGCGTCTTTGACCAAGGTTCGTGGATACTCTGGAGTATAATAAATGATTGGCTTGTCTGGTGCTGTGAGCTCGAATTCCTGTCGTAAATTCTAGATTATTATGAGCAATAGTATTATGCAAAGCATTGTGGATGTACTTTATTGTTTGGTAGTTAGTCAACCCAAGCAAAGGTAAAATGTTATGGGCATTATTATTGTATAACAAAATAGTAGGGTACATAAATGGTTTTTTATAAATAATTTTAAGACATCTGTTTTGAAGCGTTTGTAGCTTTTTCAGATTCGAAATACTGGCACGGCCCCACACAGATACAAGGTAGTTCAGCAATGAGTGGATGTGCGCATAATAAAATTTTAGAAGTACATGCTGGGGAACAAAAGAGCATACTTTACGCATAGCCCCACATAACGATGCAACTTTTCTCTCTATAGATGTTATATGCTCAATCCAGGAGAGTGTGGGGTCTAAGTGAAGTCCTAAATATTTGAAGCAGTTAGTTTCCTGAATTACAGACTGTCCCATTCTTGGGTCTGGATGCACGCCTATAGCTCTTCTAGATGAACGAAACAGCATATATTTAGTTTTTGGTAGGTTCAAGGAAAGAAGGTTTTCGTTGAAATACGTCGTTAGTGTTTTTAAATCCGATTCAATGTCGCGTACAATATCCAGGCAGTTGTTGTTCGGGTAGAACAACGCGGTGTCATCCGCGAATAGACGAGGAGTCCCTTTTAACCCGAGTCTACCTAGGTCATTGATATACAATAAAAATAACAGTGGCCCAATATTACTGCCTTGGGGCACTCCTATTTCTATTGGTCTATAAGAGCTACACGAGTCTCCAATAGATGCGAATTGGTTCCTATGCGACAGATAGCTACGAATAATATGATTTGCTAATCACCTGATACCATAGCATTCTAACTTCTTAAGCAGGATTGAGTGATTCAGAGTATCGAATGCTTTTTTTAGGTCCAGAAAAAGGGCACCAACAATTCTTTTGCTATCAATTTGACTAATGATGGAGTCAATTAGTTCGGTCATTGCAATTAAAGTGCTGCAGCCCTGTCTGAACCCATACTGGTAGTTGTAAATTATGTTGTGTTTGTTCAAAAACTCGAGTAGTCGAGTGATGAGCAATTTCTCAAGAATTTTATTGAAAACGCACAATGTTGAAATTGGTCTATAGTTGGAAGGTTGGTTAGGATCACCAGCTTTGAAAATTGGAATTACTCGGGCTATTTTTAAACAGTCTGGGTACCTGCCGGTTTGAATTATTAAATTAAAAGCTTTGGTTAGGATATTTGCAAAAGTGGTACAGTTACTCTTAAGAACACTAGCGGGGATCTTATCAGGACCACAACTGTTATTTTTTTCGAGGCCTTTAATCAAAAGGATCACTTCGTTTATGGTTGCAGGACGCAAGAAGATTGTTTCTTGGACGTGTTGTATATTTGTAGTAGGATTTGAGTTGGGACTCGTGGGAATATTGTCAGACAAATTTTTGCCAATACTAGAGAAATATTCGTTGAAAACATTACATACTTCTTTAGTCTCAGTGACTCTGATATCATTGGAAATTAGGCTGATGGGAACATCCGACTTTGAACGACCAAAAATGGTATTAATATTTTTCCAAAGTTTTGAATGAGTTGTATTGGATAGAAGGTTTTCAAAGTAGGCCTTTTTGCACCGCTTTTTCATTACATTAACTTTTTTAGTTATGTGTTGCAGAAGAGCTTTGAGGTTTTCATCATTGGGGTTATTTTTTACTCGTTTCAGATAATTACTTTTGATTTTAATCAGTGTCCACAAATCGAAATTGATCCAGGGGCAAAAAACGCCTTTACATTTAAAAGTTTTGGAGACCGTTCTAGTGTTTTCCGCAAGTAAAGAATTGTAGGTTGTGATGATATTTGTAAGACATACATCTACATCATCAATCAACTCGATGTTTTCTATGAAATTTTGGAAGTCGTTATTGAGTTTTTCATGATTGATTATTGATTTCGTCAAATTAACGGGTTCTCTTTTTACTGCAAGTTTATATGAAGATATAATTTGAACGTGATCACTAACTATGGTGTAAACCGTGTCGTTTCGTGCTACAGCGCAAATTTAGCACACATTTGTTGTGGACCTATCAGCTAAAAAATAATTGTATTCGGTCAAAAGCTGGGTTAGGACTAAGCTAGTCGTGCCGTGGCAGAGAGCTAATCAATTCAAACGACAGACAAAACCGCAAAACTTATCGCGATTTTTTCGCGAATTCTTCATTAGTGTTGTTCTATGGTGGATCCGAATACTAATATTCCTTTTTACCATTCTTCATTAGTGTTGTTCTATGGTGGATCCGAATACTAATATTCCATTTTACCTTTCTCAAAGAGTTTAAGGAGGGTGTAACGGTAATTTCGAGTGTCCTCTGAGAAGAAATATTTAAACTCGTTGAAGCTACGCGATCTTTCATAAATATCACCTTCTAGTGCCTAAATGTCCACGTTCTCATTATCATACTAATCCAAGTGTCCACCTTCGCATTACCCGGAATGGAGCACTGGTACAGAATTTAAACTAAGGTAATCTGCTATGATTTTTCAGATAAAGTACTCGAGAACTTCCATGTTTTCCCCAAGAAATACAGAGTGCTTTGCATGCTCCATCAAATGGAGAGCCTCCTGTAACTGTAACGGTGTGGGTATGGTCGTTGATAGGTAAATATAAAACAATCAATTTTGTGGGGAGAATGTTGGCAGCACAGCCTCTTTTATGATTACACTCAACACTACTGTCATAATAATTAGCATAAAAGCGATGTATAGCTGTCATCATATGACGAGCGTTCCGTGTATTCCAATCACAGGATGAATCGAATACACAACGTAGGCCCTAGCCACCAGATGAAACATTGTTTCTCTGATGATCTGTCCGATAATCCGTTGACGGACATCATCAAGTTTTTCATTTGAATTTGTAGTGTAGCGTATATTGGGAAAAATTCGGGCGATCCGATGTTAAAAAGTCCCTTTCGCGTATAATTCTAAACAATTTCTGCCCAACACAAAGTAGGAGACTGTTCACGGTTGTTCGTACTCGTTTCGTCTGACCTTTAATCGTAGAGCGAATGCATTGTGTAAAACCTGGGGAAAATGTAGGGACTGAAATATAGGGACACTTGGGGTTTTTGATGTACCATGTAGAAATTCCTGCGATTATCTAAGATTACCTAGACCAGGAAACACTTACTTCGTTTTTATAACACACTCAGGCCTTTACTAGGAAGTTTAGCAGAGAAAACTGATTTTCCTCTTTCGGAAATTTATAGAATGGCGAACCAGAATTTTTACTGACCGAAGCAAAGGGTTCTTGAGCCTACACCATCAATCTCTACTTTCCAGGCGGGTACATAGACTAGATACTTCTTCGTACACGGCCAAGTGGTATTTAGTTAAATCTTGCATACCGTAAAACGGGGTATCTTTGATCACCGGGGTAAGTTTGATCGAATGAGACTATTTTCAGTAACGAACGATAAGATGATTCCCTCTAACAAAATCCTCGAAACAAAATACAAACCATATTCTAAACAAGTTTAGCAACTACTAGCAACGATTATTTTGTAATTTAATGTACCTTTTATGAACACAAATTCAAATTAAAAATGACGTAACTTTCATGCATCGTTTCAATCTGTTCAAACAATTCCTTGTATATTAATGAAATCGACCAACTTCAACTAAAGTGATCACTTTTTTAGAAACCGTAAATATTTTTGTCCAATAATTTATTTAAAAAATCCGAGGTTTTTATTGATAACTATTTTATTTCGACTATTTTCCGAAAAAGTTCGATAAAAGTCGGCCGTATCCTTCCAGGCATTTTTGTTTTCTTACGAGATGACATAATATAGGGCCATAAAATCGCCTCCAGATATGCAATTTACACAACATTTGGAGCGTTATTTCTTATTTCGATACACATATTTTGCTGATCAAAACAACAAATGAAAATTTACATCAAATTGATTTTAATTTTATAGCCAAATGAAATAAATTACCAAACAATGTGGACGTTTTCAATCTATGGGTACCAGTACTTGTTTTAAAAATGCAAACAGTTAAATCTACCTGTTTTGAAGAAATTTATTCGAAAAAATGTAGAAAAATTGACCAGTGTTCACCCGTTTTAGGGTACAGAAAGTTTCATTAAAATCTGAGAGGGTGCTGCCAACTCTGAATACGAGTTAGCGCGAAATTCGTCATGCAAAGTTTAAAATTGGTTCAGTAGTTTTTGAATGGCAGGTAACACCGCAAATCACATCTTTTCCAGAGACGTTCTACAAAAAGCTTCGTCACCGAGTCCTTTGTCGATATTTTTGCATAGAAAAATTACAGAATGTTATTGAAATGATACGCTATAATGTACTAAAGTTTTAATCAATTCGCTTCACGCAAAGTTCTAAAAAAAATGCAAAAACGTGTTTTTTTTTCTCACTCTGAAACCCTTATAACCACCTTAACTTAATATTTCAATATCTTGTCTCGCATGGTGTATTTATTTTCAAAAGAAAAATTTTCAACAGCTCACACGCTTTTTTAAATTATGATGTAAAGTTTAAAATACTTATTCCAGAAGTGCAATAGTTTTCAAGTATCCTATTGATCAGTTTAACCTTCTAGTTCCTAACACCGTCTCCAGGCGGTCTCTATAAAAATCTAAATAAAACTACTAAAACATGATTGTATGTTGTCACCCGCACTAGCATTTCTTTCCAACGCTCACACCTTGCATACACACACACATTGATTGAATATTCGTAGCCTTCTGTCTAAGGCAATTGAAGCTCAAAGTTGAAATTCTTGGAAAACGTGGCAAAAACTATTTTGTGTTTAGAAATTTCAACAAACTAAAAAATATTTTTTAGATATATAACCTGTTACTAGCATTTCACCGTAGATGTGAATTGGTTTCGTGGAATAAATTGGAAGTTTAGCTTGTTTGGTAAATTTCTTTGCCAGCCTAAAGGTGTTGGGCACCTGGGTGAAAAAATATTCAGTCTTTTGTGAAACTAGTATTTTGTGCAATTTTAGATGAAAAGAAGTATGTTTTTGAAACTTTTGGTGAATGCTGCTGTTAGAATATGGATGTCCTTACCATTTAATAATATTTAGGGTAGTTTGGGGCTAGTTAGCGGAATCTTTTTTTCTCTTTTTGTATTTGACATATGGCGTTGTTTCTAGTTCTACACTTCAAGTAGGGGAACATGGGGAGACTTAACCATGCGCAGAATTCTATTATTGGCTATGACTTGTTCTATTGGGTTCTTTAAAAAATTGAAAAAGACGAAAAAGACGAGCATAAGTGATTCTTGAGTTCCAGTTACATTTTTGTGCTTTGGTGTCTTCCGAAAACTTCTGAAAAACTTTTTGAAAAACTTTGTTCGCGTGAAATTTGAGATAGACACCTTAATTCTTAATTAATGTGTTATAATCAGTTTCCAATGTCTTTGTTTGATAAACATAACAATTAAAGGGTTACATACCTTTTTGTGCGAAAAATGTCAAGAAAGTTTGAATTTATGTAAAGCAATCATTTCATTACATCAAACTTATAATATTTTGGTAGTAAATTTTTCAGTGAAAGAAACAAGCATAAGTTTAAAAAAATATATTGATAATTGGTGGAGTTAGGGCTTTTACCCCAAAACCCGTTTTCATTTAAGAGGTTTTCGCTGATCACGATGGAAAACCAATATATCAACTGAAATCCCAAAACATGAAAAAATTCCAATAATATATGAGTATTCTTCGTACCGTACCGATTATTTGGAAAAATAATAATTTTTTCCTACACAGAAAAAAATATTTTGTAATTTTAAGTTTATTTTCATGCACATATTTGGAGCATGAATATAAATGTAAAATGAAGTTCCACCACAAATACACACGACTTGTCGTGCTTTCTTCAACGAATTTTATTATAATTTTACACGTTGATTGAAAATTACAGTTTCTTTAAACGGAAAACCAATGCACTTCAATGTATTTTTACTCGAATACTGCTGTAAAATGAATGACATGTAATATTACACGAATGAGAGTGTAAAATTGTATGCTGTTTGATGCTCCAATTGATTTCAGCGCAATTTTCAATCAAATTTTTGATTCAATCGTTGTATGTTTACATTCGTATTGATTTACATGTCGTTTAAATTTCATTATTTTTTTGTGTGTATGTTCAGCAACGTCTTTCCTAAAAAATCGATGTTTTAAGCTCTAAAAATTGTATTAAAGAAATTCTCATCCACAAAACAAAAATTTAAGCATAAAAAAGGAATGGTTAAGGTACGAGAAAAATTAATTACGATCAATTGAAAAAAAAATTGAAGAAAATCGGTTGAGTAGTTTTCCAGCCTAATAGATCACCTGAAATCTCAGCTTCCCAATGGGTGGCCTAGCGTACGGGATTCCTCTGAAGGCATAGTACTGCTGACCGTTCGGTAACGGTTCTACGACTCCCGATATCAAACCTGACCTTATTTGAACTACGACTCGATCCGGCACGCCATCACGCAACCGCTGTACTTCGTCGCTCTGTCTAGCACCAGACACATCTGGAGTACCACTTAATTGTGTGCTTGTGTCGCACATGTCGATTGAACTTCCGAATGAAACTAATTGAATATGATGTGCTTTCTCTCTTTCAGAACAACGAGCCAACAGTCGGTACACATGCATGCATGGTTGTAGTGGAAGATTGTATAACCAGATAATGTATGGCTTTATCTCACGAACGCTGAAAATTGAAACTACTCTAACTACGATAGTTCGCTCGGATCATTGAGTTTAGATGGATCATTCCTATATGATTTGCATCTGAATTTGATAGTTCGTGGAGGAAAAATGGAAGATAAACCACCGATAGTTCGAACGAAATTGGGATATGTCTCAGGGGTGAAAGCCACTCTTCCAAACGGGACCAGTTGGTATTGGTACAAAGGAATACCTTACGCAGAACCTCCGGTTGGAAGTCTACGATTTAGGCCACCGGTTCCGCTGGAAAAGTTCAATAGTCATCCATTGGATTGTACCAAAGAAAGGAATGTGAGTCTCAGTAGCAATTACATTCCACCAGACAGTGTCGGATCAGAGGATTGCCTGTTTCTGAACGTGTATACGCCAAGTGCACCTAATAATGCGACGGGTGAAAAAATGCTCCCAGTTATGGTATGGATTCATGGTGGTGCCTTTTGTAGTGGAAGCGGTGATTCTTCGATCTACAATCCAGAATACATGGTGCAGGAAGGAGTCGTGGTTGTGACCTTCAACTATCGGTTGGGTCCACTCGGATTTCTGTGCCTACCTTCGGTTGGTATCCATGGGAATATGGGACTCAAGGATCAGCGGCTTGTTTTGAAATGGGTACACGATAACGTTAGAAGCTTTGGTGGTGACCCTCGAAATGTTACACTTTTTGGAGAAAGTGCTGGTAGTTGTTCTACCCACATTCATTGCCTTAGTGAAGCATCCGTGAAATACTTCAGCAAGGCCATTTTGCAGTCGGGTGTTGCTACTAGTTCTATGGTGCTGCAGAAAGACCCGGAAGTAAAGGCTCGTCGACTGGCACAATTCCTCGGTTGTCGGGGGAACACTGACTCGGAGATTCATGGTATGTATTTGGGAATCGTCGAAAATCTAACAATTACAATTTATTTATTTTTTTTCAGAATTTCTGTTGTACATATCAGCGGAGGAGATCGCTAGTAATCCGAAAGGTTCTTTAACTGAGTATGAGCAAACATTAGATTCCTTTTATCCTTTCAAACCAGTGATAGAAGGTACGGAATCTGATCAACCAATATTAACGGAAAATAAACTTGATCTAATGGGAAAGCCGAGCAGAATCTCGATTCCAATAATCGTGGGCGTCTGCAGTGAGGAAGCTGCCTATAAAGTAGATTCATTGGCGAATAATTTCGAGAGGTATAGAAGCGAACCAACACGATTTGTTCCTGATTCTCTTGATGTACCTGAGGATCTCATGAGATCGGTAGCCAGCAAAATTTTAAAGTTTTACTGCGATAGTTGCGTGCCAACTGTGGACAAAATTCATGAACTAACACGAATATTTTCGGATAATTTCTATGTTGTTCCCACGTTATTGGCACTTGAACTATACAAGAGCTACCAATACAAGTATGTTCCATTCTCATTTTTTATAATAATATATCTATATTGATTAATATTGTTTTCGCAGATCATCTACATACTTCTACCAGTTTGCTATTGAAGCTGAGCTGAATAAATATCGCAAGTTATGGAAGGTACCAGATGCGTTTCATGGAGCCTGTCATGCGGATGATTTGTGTTACTTGTTCAGCTCGTCGTTCTTTTTCACGAAAGCAGTCAAACAAGGGTCTCGGGCAGACCGTATGAGGAAAACCATGTGTAAATTATGGACCAATTTTGCTAAAACGGGTAACCCTACTCCGGACGGTTCCGATATTGGATTTTTGTGGCAACCATATAATTCTTGTTCGAACGAAAGTACAAATTGCTTGCTTCTGTCAGATGATATCAAAATGATAGAAAATCCCTTCCGCGAGCGACTACAATTTTGGAAAGGTATTTATAGTCGATACAATGGATCTTTTCTGGAACCAAAGTTTGTATAGGTGTACATAATATTATAATTCCACTTCAGTCCGATACGCTCCACTAAAGAAATCTGACAATTTTAGATATATTACTTGTAATTTATTATGTCTTTATATCAAATATTGTTTATTTACCTAATCTGATAGTAATGTTCATGGTTGACGGTTTCTTCCACATCCGAAAACTCCCCATAAACACTCATTGGCCTTAAATGGCAAACAGGCTGTACAAAATACTGTTTGCATTTTTAGCTCCGATACAACCAGCCTAAAGTCGTTTTGTTCTCTGTATCGGCAATATTGTAGGATTCTTTACCCATAAAGGGTGTTACGCTAAAAAATTGATCAAACAATATGTGTAAATCAGTTAAACTTTTTACTAAAAAATCAAATCAAATCCTCTCCCAGCCGACGTATAATATATTTGTACAGGAAGCTGTTTACGTTGACGTTGATTTTTTTTATTTTGATTATAGAGGTTTTAACCTTAGGGTAATTCGCCTCTTTGTCATGCTTTACTAGCATCTCCATGTAGAGTTTCCGCGATCGGTTACCGTCAATATTTTGAGTTACCACCTTCTTGTATGTAGTCGACAGCGCACTTTGTTTTTTAGCTCGTTGCATGGTTGTAGACGACACTCTTATCTTGCTTGCGACGTCTAGAACGGAGTGGTTGGGGTTAAACTTGAAACAGCTGGTTACTCTTTTCGTCATTTTTGCGGCTTCCTACTTTCGGTTTTCCCCCGGTCTAGTCTTTTTTGGCGGTCGATAAACGTTTTCCAAACACTTTTATTACGTTGGTGAAGGATGATTAACAGTTGGCGACACGCGCACTTCTCTTGCTTCGATGTCATTTTCACGACTGATGTAGCTTCTATCGTTCAAAAGATATAAGCACTTAACATATCAAAAATAGATTATTTTAACTCAATTTTATGAAATTTAAAAAAATATCGTCTTCGCCATTTTTTGCTCAATTATAACTATAATCATGACTTTATTTATAGTTGAAAAACTACAGGAATCAGGAATCAGAATATATTGGCTCAAATGGCACGTTCCCCGTACATAGTCGGGGATTTGTGCCTTGCCGTGTGTTTTCATCATTCCCTGAGCGGAAGGAAAGGACAAGGAGGTGTGGGGAAGTAGAATTGGGAGGGTGGAAAAAATAACAGCACAAAACAAAAATAAACAACAGGCAGGTTAAACTCACAAGTAGTTCAACTTGCCTGCGAATAAGCCTAAAGCTCTTTACCACATTGGATAAGAAACTTTAGTATGTCTCTGAGTTTCAGTCGACCAAACATGGTTTCGTCTATATAAGGACGACTGAAGACTCGAAATCGCAATTGCGCTACCGCTGGACAGTTGCATATCAGATGATATGAGGTTCCGTAGTCGGATTCACAAAGATCACATGAAAAAGCGCGCTGAATAGTTGCCATGTGATAATTGAGTTTGCAGTGGCCGGTTAAAGCCCTGGTCAGCATGCCGCAGTGGAGCTTCGAAAAATGTAAGAGATTTTTCGAAACCACTGGGCATGGTTGTTCTAGAAACGCCTTTGTTTGGCGACACGTTTGTAGATTTCTCCAATAATTGCGGTGCTCGGACGAAGCCCAGGACCGTATTTTTTCCCTTATCCAACTCAGGACTAACGAAGTCAATCGCTGAACCTGTCCTGGCCAATTCGTCAGCCCATTCATTTCCAGTAATACCGCAATGTCCGGGCACCCAGACAAGGTAGATAGTGTTGACAATGCTTAGTTCTTCGATTTGGGTTCGGCACGCGATCACTAGCTTGGACCGGGATTTGTCTGAGCTAAGGGCATTGATTGCAGCCTGACTATCGGAGCAGAAGTTTATAACTCTGCCGGACAAACTCAGTTGAAGGGCCGATTGCACCCCGCACATAATCGCAAAGATTTCTGCTTGGAATACAGTACAGTATCTACCTAGTGAGTGAGATTGTTCCAATCTCATTTCACGACAGTAGACACCAGCACCAGCACGTCCCTCCATCAGAGAACCGTCAGTGTAACAAACCACTTGCGTTTGTTGTTGTCTTTCCATAAAGCCAGGCAACCACTCCTCTCGAGAGGGAATCTTCACATGGAATGTCCTGTAAGGAAAACTACAAGTGAGTGTAATATCGCTGGGAGCAAGAATATCTTCACCCCTTGTAACCATTTGTGACCACAATCGTGTATGACTGGTAGCAAGATCAACATGATTACTGTTCCAAAGCCCAGTAACCTGCAATCTGTATGCACATGATAGTGCTTCTTGTTTGGGGTGTATATGTAATGGTTTGATATTTATAAGTGCCTCAAGAGCAGCAGTCGGAGTCGTGGTGAAAGCACCAGTCAACGTCATGAGCGCCATTCTTTGCAGATGGTATAGCTTTGACTGGACTGTCACCACCTCTCCCCTCTGCCACCACACAAGGCATCCGTATGACAGTATTGGACGTACAATTGTCGTGTAAATCCAATAGATGTATTTAGGTTTGAGACTCCAGGTCTTTCCAAAAGTATCAAAGAACTACAAGGGATGAACCCCGGTTGTTATTCGCTTCTTCGTGAAAAGAACCATTGAAGTTTTGCTTGGGTTAACTGATAGTTTAACTTGTCGACACCACTGTTCGACAGCTCTTAATGCCTGTTGCATTAAGTCAAAGATTGTTCCGATGCAAAATCCAGTAATTAGTATTTGGTAATCGTCAGCAAACCCGTAGGTTGGAAATCCAAGCTCATTGAGTTTCTTCAACAAGCCGTCAGCTACTAAGTTCCATAACAAAGGTGACAGAACGCCGCCCTGAGGACAACCGCAAATACTCAACTTCCGTATCTCAGCCTGTCGCAGTGACGAGCAAAGTATGCGGTTACTAAGCATTGCGTTTATCCAACCTGAGATATATGCAGGTATCCCATGACCGCGCGTCGCTTCCAGAATAGACTGGAAGGACACATTGTCAAAAGCACCCTCAATATCTAGGAATACACCCAAGCTAGATTGCTTGAGCGAGAAGGCTGTCTTAATGTTGAAAACAACATCGTGAAGCAGAGTGATCGCGGATTTCCCACACTGATATGCATGTTGCATTTTGTGCAGTGGATATTCAACTAAACTAACGTTCCTGATGTGATGATCGATTATCCGTTCCAAAGCTTTCAGAAGAAATAAAACTTAAGCTGATAGGCCTAAAACTCTTGGCTTCTTCATAGCTTGAGCGCCCCCCTTTGGGAATAAATCTAACAGTTATTTCTCGCCATGCTTTCGGGATATACCCGGTAGCAAGACTGGAAAGCAAAATCTTTTTCAAGACATGTTTAGGAAATCAAATCCCTTTTGCAGTAGCACGGGAAGTATTCCATCTTTTCCGGGTGATTTGTATGAAACAAAGCTGTCAACTGCCCACTTGACCGATTCAGTGGAAACCAATGTGCGTGCTAACGCCCACGAGTCCGAATCACCAGAATGAGATCTGTGAACATTGTTCAACTGCGGATCGATACAACCTGGAAAGTGTGTGTTGAAGAGACAATTAAGAACATCTTTTTCGTCCGTCACATAAACACCATCTCTGGTTTTTAAGGAGTTCATCTGAAAATCATTCGATTTGGAGAGAATTTTATTTAATCTGCTAGCCTCGTTCAGACTAGAGACATTAGTGCATAGGCTTTGCCAGCCAGCCCGTTCTGCAGATTTAAGACATTTCTTATATGCACTACGAGCTGACCTGAAAGCCCTGGAGTCATCACGCTGACGCCGGTTCCAAGCTCTTCTCTTAACTTTCTTCATTCTTTCAAGCTCAACCCTCCACCAAGGGGTTCCCCTAGTCGATTTAACAGTACGAAGTGGACAAGCTTCTTCGTAGGATGCTAATATGAATGAGTTTGTCGTATCCACGACGTCATCTAAGTCGTCTAGTTGACTAATTGTTGGAAAATATCCAAAATTACGATATGTCACCACATTGAAGGTGACATCAAAATGATCGAAAAATATATATTTATGATCGGATAGAGACGGTTCAGTTTCATTTGGAACCTGCCAATTTCCCAGTTCATGCAAAATTCTATCAGAGCAAAGTGTTATGTCTAACACCTCCTCCCTCCCAGACCTCGCAAAAGTTGGTCGGTTTCCCACATTCAGAATATGGAGATTTGTACTACTTATGTACTCCATCAGTTCAGAGCCTCTCAGATTGATGTCTGAGCTGCCCCAAATGATGTGATGAGCATTCGCATCACTGCCGATAATGAGCGGAAGCCCATTTCTGCTACAATATGACAACGCTTTTGAAATCATCAGAAGGAGATGATTCGTTATGCGGTAGGTATGCTGAACAATATATATATATATATATATATATATATATATATATATATATATATATATATATATATATATATATATATATATATATATATATATATATATATATATATATATATATATATATATATATATATATATATATATATATATATATATATATATATATTTTGTCTACGTTTCCGACAGTTAGTGTAACTGTGACAACACAGATATCGCGAGTTGTGAGCTCCGATATGAGACACGCGTCAATAGCCTTATTTGCAAGAATGCAAGCACGAGGCATTTCACGTGGGTTAGTCATGCCTGTCTTGTTGTAAGCAATGAAGGCAGTGTTAAGTAACTTTCCAAAATAAAAGTTTCCTTTATGGAAATACGGTTCTTGAACCAATGCTATGGAAGCTTTACCTTCCTGCATGAGTCGAGATAAATTCATAGTTGCTGTACGTTTATGTTGGAGATTGATTTGTGCTATTCTAACCATTGTTGATTAGAGAACTGTACATTTCATCTCCAACACAAATTGCACAACTAGAGGACACCAAGCGAGTTGGGATGTTAACGCATATAGCGAGCCATATCAGGTTTAAATGGGACATGATCATTTGATTCCCACGATTTGCGAAGAAAATAATGGTCCACTGTGTCAGAGATTCGCATAACACAGTAAGGGCAAAACCCCAAAATGCTCCGTGCGCGACTGGCTTATTTTAGACCCTCCAGTCATTAAGTCCTCGGCACGGAACTACACCTTGACTTAGGGTCTCCTACTTTCAGTAGCCTCCTACGACATGGGAGCAGGACGCCAGTGGCTCAATTCTAGGCCGGATACCACACGGCCTCTGGGCAGGTTCATCTGTACACATCGAAATTTGATAATCGAAACTCAACAAAACTTCACCGAACTACCATCAGCCGAGAGTCTCTGCAAACCCCCAGCCAACAAAAATTCGGCAAAATTAAGTGGATCATCGGTGAAAACAAATCGGTGTGTAGAGTGAACGTTCCGCTGCGTAATGCAGCATACTGGGGAGTTCGCCCAACTCTTCCCAGTTCGCCATTGAGAAATCCCCTCAACAATTTTACCCATAGCACGGGTCGCATGAAACTATGGAATTGGGGTTCCCTGTTTGGTAGATTTATGCCACTGAAACAGGTAGTCCGTAGTGTAATTCTTAGCCGGTTGAAACAACCACTACCGACACTACACGGCTTATCTAGGCTGTTCGGTGAAAGAAGCTGACATTGAAGAACAGCTTCCATATTTAGATGGGTGAACAGCCGCAGAAGGAAGGAAGGATAACGAGAGGAGAGGGATTTGGGCTAAGCTCGCATGTACAAACTATTTTGTGTACGAATAATTATACATAAAAGTGTGCTGGAAACGAGCACAACACAAAAGATAGCATACGGACAAGCTCATTCGCATTCACTGGATAGCGTACCACCACAGGCAGTGTAACGGACTTTTAACTCAGCTACACTGGCTGTAAAAGCACACAGCGCAGTGATCTGCTTCACCTGCCGCTCAACAGGCAATTGAGCTGGTTCGGCGAAATCCGTCCGTTTAAATAGTCGATGATGACGTCATTCATAGAAGCGTAGCGCGCTAGGTAAACAAATCTGTCGTGCTGGACTAGGGAAGCGCTATCTTCTGTGTGTAAATGCGCGATATTTTGACTAGGTTGTTCATTATCTAAATTTTTAATGCCATGATATCAAAAATCTATGGGTTTATCTATTGGAATCTATTGTTAGAAGTATTTCGGGGCGATATGCGCAAAAAATTTGAAAATTTATCGTGAGATGGCTGAATTATATGCGTTTAAAATTGAACCACTTTTCGTTACATACCATTCTTGTAGAATTTACAACGTGCACCCCTATATCGAAAACAAAGACGTAGTCCTACGTCAAAAGAATTATCTTTTGTTTGTCCCAATGAGTTATACATATTGTTATTCCAAAAAACCTATTTTAATCCACCTAGTGGTGCAATTGTGCTTTTCTCATCTGTCAAAGCTATGATTTAAAAGCTAGTTGCGTTCATTATAATATTGTGGAAATGTCTATTACATTTTTATTACATTATTACACTTGATACAAATAAAAATTTAATATTTAATTAGCTCAATCAGCATGAGTTCAATGTTGTCTTCATGTTAACATATTTGGAAATGCATGGGGGGAGGAGAGGGAGGGGATAATCAGAGAGTGTGGGAGAATGCGTCGGGAACAACGGGTGGATGAAGGGAATGCGGGTGTTAGGTTGGTTTTAGAGGGGGGAGGCAGTGAAAGTTTTGGTGGGGTGTAAGAGGAAGGAGAGAGAAAGGGGTATGGGGGATGCCATACCAAACTTCATATTATACCTTCCATTTGAGACTAGGTTAGTGAAAATTGGTTCAGTCGTCACCGAAGTGGCTTTAGTTCTGGAATATTCCGGAGCCCGAGACTTCCGGAATTATCGATAGTGGACAATAAATTCCAAGAACCTTTGATTCAGTGATCTGGGTCATTAGTGATCTGGGTCAGCGAATCGAAGTAATTTGATGTTCATTTCAATAGATTCTAAACCTATGGAGTATTATGATGGGAGCGGCTACATGAGAAACTCCTATTTGATCGCAATAACCAATCTGTAGTACTGAATGAAATTCAATAGCAGTCAATGGAAGTATCATATCTTTGATTTGAAATCAAGTATTTAAAAATCGGTTTGCTAGAAAATATGTGTGACGTTAGCTAAGGAACTTGGCGAGTTGGTCGGGTGCCTCAAGAACCGTCATATGTGGCCAATGGGGACAAAGCTACTTTGATCTAGACCCGCAAATCCAAGTATTGTTAAACCTATTTGAATATGTATTACATAATTCGGACACTATGGTGTACCAGTTTTTATGGGGATTTGCTGAGTTACCGTACTCTTCAACCCGTAACTCGAGAAGTAGGATCACCTAGAAATTCAATATGGCTTATGGAAGCGTTATACCGTTCATTTGAAAATAAGTTTGCGCAAATCAGTTCAACCATCTCGGAGTAAATTTAGTAAAATTATTTAATACACACATATATACACACAGAGATATTTTGCGATATCGACGAACTGGCCTCGGTTAAAAAATCGGAATTCCGAGTAATTGCATAACCTTTCAATATGAGAAAGGCAAAAAGGTGTCCCAAAAAGTCGATTTTTCTAAAAAAAATTTCAGGGTCATAAAATCTCGACGATTCATGCATTTTAAAGACATTTGGCGTCAAAAATGCGAATTCGATTTCTGAAATTTCATGGGGTTCCCCCTTTTAAAATAAAAATTTGAGTTCCGGCTTATCTGGGAATTTTCTATGTGACCGGATGATTCATTCTACATTTCCGGAACTATATAACCGATCTGTATGATTTTATAGCAGCCTATAGGGATAATATACCTTTCATTAGAAATTAAGTTTGTGAAAATCGGCCCATCCATCTCCGAGAAACTCATGTAAGTTTGTTAATTTTGAGAGATTACCACTTTTCCCGGACACTTCCAGAACCGTTTATGGTGGTCAATGTGCTCAACAATACTTCGATGGGCCGTCAGTAACCTAGAACTGCAAATACAAGATGTTTGGCTCCCATTTTAGCAATAAAATCCTCTTTGCTTTCATCGCGGTATCGGTTTGAATAGGTGTTTTCTATGTACCCACTAGAGTGACAAGAAAAAATGACCCCTATCGGTCCACCCCTGACTCGATTTCTAGTCCCACCAGGAGTACTTGCACCAAATTTGAAGGAAATCGGACAAGTCTAGCTACCGGATCAGCGCTCCTGAAGTTTGTATCGGATTTTTCGACAATTTACATGGAGAAAATCCACTATCTCGCACTTTCACTGCTAGATGGCATTGTATGCGTCGTATTATCACTGTAAGTGAAAATAAGACAAACAATTTAATTGTCTATAACTTTGTCGAAGACTGCTAGACAATCCGGCTTTGTTATAAGAAGTTATTAAGCTTTCAACGAAGTGATGTCTGAGTCAGTTTTGCATGGGGCATAGCAGCGCATGGTTGAAGGTTGTACCTTTCATTTGCGACTAAGTTTGTGCAAATCGGTCCAGCCATCTCTGAGAAAAATCGGTGAGATTGTTTGACACATACATACATACACACAGACTTTTTCCGATCTCGACGAACTGAGTCGAATCCCTACGGGCCTTGGTTAAAAACTCGAAATTCCGACCGATTGCATAACCTTTCTCTATGAGAAAGGCAAAACGAAAATGGTTAGATATGTGGTGCCATGAAACAAATTATTCGCCTTAAAACAATTTTAAAGTTGTCTGAAAACTACTTCTGTTTTAAATCAATACCGCAAAAGTTATTTGAATAAAATTGTTTTTCTAAGAAACATTCGATTTTAAATATGTTGTAAAATGAAAAGTATGACAGCTAGAGATTACATGTCTTCAGCAAACTTTCCAAAAATTGTCGTTCTACAACTTCATTGAATCTAGCTCTAGCTCTGGCTCCAGCTGGAATGACTAAAAAGTTAATTTTTTGATCTTGGTAAAATTAGAACCCTGACTGTTGTTTTAACAGAAAGAAGGGGCTCACAAGCTACGAAAACTTATCCAAAGACTTAATGAGGCTAAGTTGTTTAATTTTAGTAAAATTTCAAAATTCCTGTTACATTTGCATTCTGGACCACTGTGAAATGGCCATTGAGACTTTATCGAAGTTGCATCGTGTAAAGTCAAAGTTGAAGTTGTCGTTTAATTGTATCAATTCACCGTCATCAGAACGCATATCAAATCTTAAAACGAAGGGTTTATGGTAAGAGTCAACTTTCAGTATAGATGTAGGAGGCTCAATCAGCCATTAGGTTATGCCATTAGAAGCCTCAGGAAAGGCTCATGCACGGCACGAGAACAAGCGAGAAAGTGATAGTAGTACATATTAGCGAAAGCGTTATGTACATTTTGAACCTTAATAACTTTCCTTCTACTACAAGGATTGCTAATCTTGTTTCATAAATCGGAAGAAAAACGTTCAACGCTTGCTTCCGATACGTTGTTTGCCATATAAAATTTGTTTAAATAGTTCAAAATCTACTTTAAATGAGAATCAACATTCATGATCAAACCTATAAATAGGGGTGTCGCAGCTTTTCTCAAAGCCAGACTATGTAATACGCAGTGCATAACGGACGTGCGTGCTAGGTGTTAGGTCGTCCATTGAGAAGCTGCATCGGACGACCAATCAGATCGGCTATCACTGGAGAGAAGAAGAAAAACGTTGGTGGAGGTGGTGGCGGTGAGAAGGCCAAAAAGCCAAAGGCTGCTGCTAAGAAACACAGTCACTGAAAAGGCGGTAGCAACTGCCACTAAAAATGCCACCAAAACATCGAAGGCTGCAGCGAACAAGCCGAAAGAAGAAGACCGCCAAACCTGCCAAGAAAGCTGCCCGAAGAAGATAAGTAAATTCACGCGTCTTTAATGTTGCCAATAGTCCTTTGAGGACTAACAGAATAATTGTAAAGAATTAATGGTGCTTATTTTCCGTTAGCGCTGTTAATTGTAGATGGATTTGTGTCATAGTTATATGCAAACCGTCCTTAGGATGAATATATAATGGAAAAAAAATATTAGGAAGTTCCTTTTATAAATTTGTATAATTAAAAATAATTATCATATAAGAAAATATTTTTCAAATTAATCTACAAACCCGAAGGTTTTTGCAAATCCTTCCAAGAAAATCAGTGAATGTGGCAACTCTGCCACTAAGCGAAAGCTACACCAAAACAAATGATGAAAATATTTTCATTTAACGCACAAAAGGATGGCCTTCCATCTGCACCGAAAAGTTAATAAAAGGGTCAAAGGGATCGCCTTGATGCAAAGCGTACTCATTCGGTATGAGCTGCGAAATGGGAATGTTCGTATGTGTGTACGCAGTAGAAACAAATCGTCGGCAAGGTTTGAATCGTTTCAAAAGATTTTCGTCTTGTATCACCATAGTTATCTACAAACCGTCCTTATTAGGACGAATGCATAATGGAAAAAGATGGGTTGATAATGTATATGACATAACAGGGGTACCGTGACCACACTTCGAAGTTATTTCAAATCTTGCAAAGTATAAATTGACATAATTTCAATGATTGTTCCTATATGAATGATATGACAAATTTTCAGGTTAACACGGCAATTTATAGAACAATTTTATATTTTCAATTATCATATAATAACTGTCATCTCTTCCAAACAACTTAACCCTCTGCTGTCAACCCCGTGGTTTTGCGGGGTTAAGGAGAATCATTGTAAAATGTGCAATACACGATTTTATGTTGTTACCTCCAAAACGTTTTATTTATGTTGTTACCTCCAAAACCGCCTCAAGACACTCCCAACCGTCATACAAGTACATTGTCTGCTTGTTGAAATCATTATATGAAATGATATTTGATATTGAAACTTTGAAAGAAATGAGAAAAATTAGGGGTATGTAATGTCCGGAACATGACCGGAGTGTTGACGTAGGACAATTATTTTGTGTGAAAGTTTTCTGTATAACCTTAAAAGATCTTGACTAAAACGTGCATTTCTTAACTTTTATCGACATAAATTTACCGCAACTCTTATTGAGTATCGACAGATACTTATTGACCTGTATTCAATGCGGAGAACTCGGTAATAAAATTGTTTTACTGGATAGATTAACGAACGGGATCCCCAGGAAAATTTCGCTGAGCCCGGTGAATCGAACTTAATGCGTAAAATTTAGCCATTTGAAAGAGATACAAGCAGATTTTAAGAATATGAACATCGCGGTTATGTCCCGGACATTACCCGCCTCTAGTTTTTCGCTAAGCGTGATTCATTTCTGTACGCTAGGAAAAAGATTCCGATGGTTGTTTCGAGAGATTTTAACATTGATATTTCAAAGCAAGAAAATATGAAGTTTGTTCATTTCATGAATGAATGTGTCAGCGAGTTTAGAATCCAGCGCATCCTCTATCAACGCAGACGCCAACAATAAAGGTTCTTTTCAGAACCACCATAATTATTATAAAGAATAACGAGTAGTCACGACACTCCGGTTATGTCCTAGACATTACCCATCCATCTTTTTTATGTATTTTATAACAATAAACGGATTTTAGTTTTCTTTAAATTTTTTAAGTAATTTCGAACTTGTTTAGTATATCAAGGGTTTTGAATGACTGATTTGACCAATTGAGCTCTCAAATGGAGGTAGCGTTGCCGCCTCTGGTGGCACTTTGACCGGGAGAATTTTATGACCAGGTAATTGACCTCAAAAGACACCTGGCCATGCACTGAAATAAATCAGAATTCAGAATCAAAGTGATTACCTGAAGGAATTTTGATACACTTCCATTGCTTTTTATCACAGTAAAGCTTAAAAACTAATAAATATGCTCCGCTTTATTTCTTATGTAGGTCGTAGCACAAGGAGGAAAAATATCGTATTTTCTTATTTATTCGCCGTAGAGTGTAATGTTATGGTAGAGCATGCCACATTAAGGTGTATTTTTCGCATTTGTGAACAGTTTTGTTGATTTAGTTGGGTGTAGTACTTTGCTTCCTCGGATATCCACAAAGAATCAAAAAGCACCAGCCACTCTTGCTGTGTAGGATAACCCGAGCTAGCTTTACTCTGCTCTACAGTAAACAAACACGGGGCATGAAATCACACGTCAGTGGTATGATGGTAAAACTTTTTAAATAGAGGGAGAGACCCTCTTTATCGATTAGGGCCTGCAACTCGAGGATGGTGTTTATGATGACTGTGTGCTGCACGATTTATAAAATTATGCTAAGAGTTCATAGTGAAGAAAAGGGCAACGAAAAATGGCAAAATAATCCACTGGATTCTTCCTGGTGAAATCCGAATTACCTGAACGAAGACTCGCCTTCAAAAACAGGTGTGGCAACCCTAAAGAGAAGGTTGAGAAGTTTTCATTTTCTTTCTAATAATGTGATCCTCAATATTTGAAATATGCAGAAGTTTAGAATTTTAGCTATGCTAATTACATCATAGGGTAATTTGGGGAGAGATGCCGCATATTTCTAAAAATCGATCCCCCATCGAACAACGACTAGCCATTCACAACTGCAGGCCACTCGCCACACCCGGGAGGGGTGATGGGAGGGACCACCGCGGCCCACCTAAACCTACCTTCAAGACCAAGCTGGATACCAGCCCCGAAACCGGGGAACTTTTTCAACCACCGACAGCACTATCACATACTAGACTTTAAAAACTGACATGTAAAAATTTTATATATCACGGGTGAATGACCTATAAGGTTAAACGCCTTCAATAAGATCAATCAATAAAAATCGATCCTGCATCAAAGGAAACCATTCAATAATTGATGAAAACATTTTTATCAATTGCGATAAGTATCTAAAATACTGTGAAATGGTTTTTGTCATGAAGAAAAAAATCATCAAATTTCCACGAACATTTTACAAAAAAAGTCATTGCAAGAGAGATGCCGTTTTAGTTGATGTTTTTGAGATTAAGTATCTTCAGCTCAGTTTCATTAGGTTTGATTACACCTATAAATCGGTTAGCACCTTCACTTGTCTTAAGGGGGTACTACCATTCCTCGAAAAAAAAAATTTATTCAGCGTTTTAAAAATATTTTTCTTTCGTAACCTTGAGCAACGGTTAAGTTAGAGTAACTTAATTAAGCGTACTATTCATTTATTTATATGCGATATATATCTATGTGTTAGTAGGGGTTCCTTAAAAGCAGTTTAAGGCTTTTTCTCCCAACAATGAATTTATATAACTTAGGTTTGTTCTTGAAAGATTCATTTTGAAAAAAAAACAACAATTCCTTGAAATTTTCGTTTTTATTCCAATATTTACATCACTACAAATCAATGCGTTAACGAAAATTAGTGCCTCAAACTTTAAAGAATAAATCGAAGTAACTAATACTTAGATGCATATCGCCCGTTTAAATATATGGGTAAATAGACTCTTAATCCTATATGCCACTGTGTTAGTTAGTTTATGGATATACCTTATTAAGAACCTATACCTGACGCAAATGATCATTTAATGACATTCCGATGTGCAAAAAATACTTTTTAGCTATGGATCCACCGCCATCATGTGCGGCATCTCACCCGCAATTTTGATGCGGCATCTATCCCAATTGTAGGGGAGAGATGCCGCACGACGACATTTTCCTCTTAAATTATGGATGACTGTACTTATGATCAGAATGTCTTCTAAAAGGTCCCAGCTATTCAACCGATACATGATTTACCAAAAAGACAATCGAATAATTTAAAAAAAAAAAACAAATTTCGATGTGGTACTGAAATTTTTTTGACGCTTCGTAATGGAACTGGACGCCCATAATCATTAATAAAATTTTCGTGAGTTGATAATAAGGATTATTTTTCATCTCCAGTGTTGTAATTCTTCTAAAGACAATCTCACAATATCATATAACCGTATAAAAGTGACCCCATATACAAGATATAGAGTGTGCGGCATCTCTCCCGAAATTACCCTGCATAAGATATTGAATTTTTAATTGCATTCTGAAATAAATTTTTGTCGGAAAAATATTTGTCAAAATTTCAGTTTCTGTTAAATATCCGGGTCCCCTTCAGAACTCCGGGCCCGGGGGGAAACACCCCGTCCCTCCAATCCTCTCGGCGGCCCTGTTCAAGGTAATTGTAGAACTACTCGAATGAGAATTCTTTCCGGTCGCGGCTCGAATATATGACGCAAAATTTATGTACCTACATCTCTGGCATTGCCGAAAGATTAAATGAAAAGATGTATGCGTCTTCCCAACTGAAGACAAACAGCGTTCGATTTGCGATTAGCTCGCCCAGTTGGATTCCAATGCTAAAGCACGATTAGAACTTCTGATAAGCGGCTAAGAAGTTACGTCTGCATTAAATGAACTGCAGTATTAACTGTTCAGATGCTATTTATTCATTCAAATCCAAGCTTTATCTAGTGACATTCGGACCGCCGGTTTCATCTTATCGGTGCCATTGTTTCTATTTAGTGACTTCTTATCTGCTTATCAGCAATTCGTTGTTTGCGATTCCAGTCGGCCGGCCAGCAGTAGACACGAAAGAATTTTTTGGGTTTTGCAACAGTCAAAAATTTACCGGCAAAATGGTCATTCGTAAGTTGTACGTTCCTCCCACGGTTGTCAAAAATGGTTTACCTCGTCTGGACGTTCAGGTAGGTTGAATTTTTCACGGTTGTTTCGCGATATACAACGAAACATTTTTTCAGATGCAGCGCCCGGTGTTTCAAGAGGAGCCTGCCGCTGTTGCTTTCAGCACTATTGTGGAAGAAAGTGCAGCAGCTGAAGATTCCACCGAAAATGATGATGTAATATTGCAGATAAAACCAGGCAAGATTGTAGGATGCAAGGAGGTTCTTCCCAACGGAGGAAGCTTATACCGTTTTAGTGGCATCCCCTATGCCAAACCTCCAGTTGGTGAGCTAAGATTCAAACCTCCGGTACCTCTGGAACGCTTTGACGTAGATATGTTGGACTGTAAGCGTGAGCGTAGCATTTGTTTCAGCATACAATACATTCCACCGGATGCTGGTGAATCAGCTTCCGAGGATTGCCTGTTTCTAAATGTCTACACGCCAACTCTACGAGAGGACGAATCGGCTGGGGGCCTTCCCGTGATGGTGTGGCTTCACGGCGGAGGCTTTAACATGGGTAGTGGAGATGCGTCATTATACTGTCCGAATTACTTGGTGCAGGAAGGGGTAGTGGTCGTCACTTGCAACTACAGATTGGGACCGCTTGGGTTTATGTTCTTGCCATCGATGGGAATTTATGGTAATATGGGCCTGAAAGATCAGCGGCTGGTGCTGAAATGGGTTCAGGAGAACATTCAAGCATTTGGAGGTAACTCAAACAATGTAACCCTGTTCGGTGAAAGCGCTGGCGGTGCTTTGGTTCATTTGAATTATATTTCGGAAAGTTCAAGACAGTATTTCCATAAGGCAATTTGCATGTCGGGCGTTTCATACAACCCTTGGGTTTTGCAAGGTGATGCTGAAGGAAAAGCTCGTCGTCTTGCAGTATTGTTGGGAGCAGAAACAACTAATGACGATGTTGTTTACGGTAGTCTTGTCCTTAAATCATTTTGCATTCAACACCTTAATCATTTGTCCCTTCCAGAAACACTTCTCAAAGCACCAGCGAAAGATCTTATTTCGAGATCCCCTGCAGTTATGACGGATGACGAGAAAAGAACTGACATGTTCTATCCTTTTACCCCTGTGGTCGAACCTAGCAACGCTGTTGAACCATTTCTGACGGAAAACTTCATCAGCCTAATGATGAATCCAAACATGACGAATATACCGATAATAAGTGGAGTAACCAGTAGCGAGGGTTTGTTGATTTCTGCTCAGTTAATGAGTGGAATAGAGGAATATGCTGCTAATCCTACAAAACTGGTACCTCTGGATTTGCATCTTCCCAGAGAGGAACTGACCGAAGCTGCAGGTGAAATAAAACGATTTTTCTTCGGCGATGCTGATATCGCAACAGACGGACTGCAAACCTTGGTTGACATCGTATCGGATAATATGTTTATCATGGCGGCTTACGTAGCTAGTGAATTACACGCGCGTTATCAGCATGAGTAGGTCATTTTTGGTGAGCTCTATGGGCGTTATTTGCTTAATTCGGGTTTTGTTTTCAGGGCGCCGCAATACTTCTACGTGGTGTCTTTCGAGGATGAGTTGAATAAATTCAGGACATTGTTCCAAGCACCGGATAATTTGTCGGGGGTGTGCCACGCGGATGAACTTCTGTATCTGTTTAGTTCATCGCTGATGGGAACTGAGGTGGAGGTTGGTTCTAGGGCGGATCAATTCCGGAGTACCATGTGCAAACTGTGGACCAATTTTGCAAAATGTGGTAATCCAACACCGGAAGGTGGGGGTCTGGACTTTGTCTGGGAACTGGTGAAACCTGTGAACGATTCGGAATTTACACTGGTTGCAGCTGACTTGAACGAAGAATGTAAAATGGTGGAAAATCCATTTAT
Source organism: Topomyia yanbarensis (assembly GCF_030247195.1). Taxonomy (NCBI): domain Eukaryota; kingdom Metazoa; phylum Arthropoda; class Insecta; order Diptera; family Culicidae; genus Topomyia; species Topomyia yanbarensis. The sequence continues at coordinate 323,169,643 of NC_080672.1, read as the reverse complement.
GGAACGTGTTCAGTTTTGGAGAGAGTTGTACGCACGTTATGTTGGTAGCCATCTAGTGAGAAGAGCTGATAACTGATTACTAAATTTCCGTTAAGCAATTGCACGTACTCGAATAAAACGTTTGATCAAAACTGAAAGACAGCAGATAATTTGATTACATGAGCTTCATTCAAACAGTAGTCAAATAATATAAGAAGGGGCGAATTCAGGGGGATTGTCTTGGGGTCCAGATCTCCCTGTAAATATTCAACTAGTAGAGAAATTTTGACTTAGTTACAATCCTAAATTAGTCTCTGATTTTCATTAATTGAGATTATTAAATTTTACAATGTTCATTGCAAAATCGAAATTTCAGGACAAATTTTCTGGATCCACCTCTGCATTTACACCTTGTATAACATTATTTTACCAAACAGTTTTTATCCCAAATATCACGCTAACTAAGAAATAAATTGATAATGCATATTTTGAAAGCGTGTCTTTGGAAAGGTTTTCATATTTTGTGAGCCCTTTCTTTTTATTAAAACAACAGTAAGGGTAGTTCTAATTTAACGAAGATTAAAAAATTACTTTTAAATCGTTCTTGATAGAGCCATACTACCTTCAGTGAAGATATTATTTACTGTTATTTATTTATGAGGGCTTTAATAATATTTCTATCGACTATCCTTGCCGCACTAATCCCCGCTTCTTGTGTTAATTTTTTTTCTCTTGGTAGTGAGCAATGGTTGTGTCTACCCTCTGTCGCTTGCTGATCATTCCGTCTGCCTTCTCCCTTGCTTGTGTTTGTGTCCATATCGTCGTCGCTAGAGCTTTAATTTTTGCTGTTACATGTTTGGTGCTTTTTATGTTTTTGAATGACTTTGGCATTCTTGCTTGTTCATTTCTTCCCTAGGTATGTTAATTATTGGCTTGGGGATACCGTGAAATATTCTTCGTCCGGCATTTATTTTTCAGGTGGGCTGTCTGTGGTGTATCATGTCGAACGCTGTTTGATGGTATTGGTTGTAGTAGATGAATTTCCTTCAGTTGTTTTGGCGCTTAACTTACCGTAGTGTCCCGTCTTGTTACAAAACTGGCATGTCGGCGTCTGCCTAGGGTTCTTTGTATGGAGTTAACACTTACAGATAATCTGCCCTCTAAAGTCAAGTTGGGCGATACATATTGGTTCAGCCGCATTCGCACCACCCGAACATTGTTAAGAGTGCTAAGGAAAAAGTTTCTCTAAGTGTCGTTAGAACGACAAATTTTAGAAAAGTTTGTTGAAGACATGTAAGCTCTATGTCATACTTTACATTTTAGAAGACATTTGAAATCAAGGGTGTTTCTTAGAAAAACTATTTTGATTTCAAACTAAAGTAGTCTTCAAACAAATTTAAGATTGTTTTAGGGCGAATAATTTGTTTCGTGGTTCCACATATGTAACTATTATCGTTGAAAAGTTATGAAGCTTTTTTCGATACAAAATGGTGTTTTTTGGAATACCAATATCACTGATTGGGGCAAACGAAAGATAATTCTTTTTCAGCTACATATAAGATCATGATTCTAGGTATAATTATAAGATATTCATGGCGATTACGATATTTTTTAAAGTTTCACAGAATTGATTTAAAAAAATCAAATTTTGAAATTATAGGGTTACTGTATCCTAATTCATCTAAGCTCCTGTATTCATTCCACCCATTTGAGCACATTAGTTAGAGCAATATCTGTTCTCTCTATTCAACGCATTAGGTCAAATGGTAGGATGAATAAGGGTGCGTTGTACTCAATTTTTCACTTCGCTCAAACGCGAGTATTTATTTTTTATTTTACTGCGAGCATGCTGATACCTATTCAAGCGCAATCTAATCACTATAGGCCGAGTTACAATCGAAATAGTATGCCGTCCTGACTAATGAGATGAATAAGGGCTCGTTTATCCTACGTATATCTTTTTAATTACGGATGCTAAATTTTTGATGCATTAGAAGAAAATGTTCGTTTTCAAAAACTCTGAAAATCATCTAAACAATATTTTAGCAATAAATGAAAATTCCAAATGTTATATTAAAAATTTGGTTTTTAATGAACAGACCCCGGGTAGTATACTCAAATTACTTTCACGGTGGACAATATAAAAGACATAGTTTCGTTCTCACGATGAAATTTTGCACTCTACAAAACTGTTCTAATTTTTGAAATAATGATTAGGGTGGTTCTAAATTTATTAAAATTGGTAAATTAACTTATGAATGGTTCGAGATAGAGTTTCAGAAAATTTAAGAGAATAAAATTTTAAAAACTTCGAGGACACTGGAGCTTTATGTCTTGGACTTTCCAGTTTACAAGAAATTTACAAAAAATTGAGGGTTTCTGCTGCAGTTTGATTTCTCGTTAAGATGACTTTAAAAATACTTTCAGATATTTTGAAGGAGAACAGTTTTTCTCAATATCTCAATCTCAAGCTTCTTCCGTTTGAATGTTATGTATACTTTTTACTAAAAATGAACCGTTTTTGAGTAAATATTGTAAGATATAAACATATCGTATTGGACATTTCAGTGATCTATTGTACAGAGTATGATATTTCATATAGCAGCAACGGTATTTTATGTTAAGTACCCGAATTAAACATAAAGATATTTCCTAAAGTTATATTTTTCATGTAAAAGTTCTTATAGCTCTGAAACGAAAAAAGTTTAATAGTTGATATGTGGGAATAAATTATGCACCTTAAAATAATATTCAAGTTGTTGTAAGGTTACGTTAGTGTAACATAAAAACTAGAAAAGTTTTATAAACAAAACCGTTTTTAAGGAACACCCTGAGGCTCACATTTGATTTTCTAGTGCAATGGAATGTATGGAATATAGAGCTTACATATCTTCGACAAATTTGTCTACAATCTGTTGTTCTACAACTTCATCGAATGCAGTCAAGCTCTATCGTAAACCGTTAAAACATTCAATTGTAGATCTTGCTTCAATTAGTACCACCCTACCTTCTGTTCAAATGAAAAGAAGGGCCTTTCCTAAACGTATTATAAGCCTAAGTTATTTAGTTTTAGCAAAAGGTAAATTTTCTGCATAATTTACATTCCGGACCACTGTGCAATGTTTTCGTACTAAGTCCATTTATTTTGTAATATTCTTTTGTAAAGATTGATAAGAAGATTCTCTAAATTAGGGAGATTTCTTTTCAATTATCTAGCGCACGCAGCTAAGAGTCATTTAGTTCACCATTTTCTTCTTTATCGAATACGCTCATGTCATCAAATCTGTAGCACGACCAGATGTTCTTATTTGCTTTTAGCGTTCACGGTTTGTGTTTTTTGTCGGTTTTCTTAATTCTGCTGGTGATGTGGACTGTTGGTTTGGAGATACTAGGGGCAGTCCTCGTCCCTGTTTACTGGTTGGACATCTGATGCACACTGTTAAAATATGTTAATGCGTATCTAAATTTAATAATTCTAATGCTTGTTGTTCAAATTGATGGAATGAGTTCGGTTTAAATTGGTTGTGTTATGTTGCATAGCTGTTTTTTAGAGTGATACAACAATAATTAATTCGTCGAAATGGTCCAAACTTGTTTTAAATAGTTCTGGTTCGCTACAGTAATTTTGGGATAATAATGGACGATTTATTTTTCATAACGGCGGTTCAAAAATAATCAGCTCATGCTAGATATTTTTAGGTTATTCTGGTATTAGAAATTGAATTTTGAGATATTGTATGTGGTCTACAATTGAAATATATTACATCGCACAGACAAACCTAACTATAGTCTAGATATAAATCGTTTCTCCGGAAAGATCTTCCCGGAACGCTGACATCAAGTTTTGCTAACAGTGCAGGGGAATCTATATTTTTTGCAAGCAAGTCGAAGATGAGAACGCAGCGATCTTCTTTGGAGGCGGCTGTAATCGATTTTGCCAGGGCAGCCGACGAAGCGATGTAATTCTCTCTCTCTCTCTCTCTCTCTCTCTCTCTCTCTCGTTCAATAGGATGTGAACGGAATGATACGGTGCCCAAATGGTAACTCCCTATTCCAGAAACTGCGTAACAGTGCGATGTATAGAGATCAACATAATAAACATTATTGAAATCACCAGTGTTGCTTTTAATGAGTTCAAGTACAGTGTAGACTTTAGCTATGACGGAAGAAACCTATGCGGTAAACTAATGAATACTAGTATAGATTTTGAATATTTTTCAATTTGGTATAATGCCGCATATATAGAAAATATGAAAATGATTTTTTTAAATTCCCCTGTTATTTTTAGAGTACCGTCTGTTTATAGTACTGTCATGTGGTGATCTAGCATTGATACATAGAAAGCGTGTTCTGTGCAATGCTAATAGCATGAATTTATATTTGTTAAGCTCGCTATTCCATGGTCCATCATACCAGATAAAAGGGGTGCACTCCCTTAGGTATAGACGGACGTTTGGCATACGTACTAACAGGGATGCATGAAGCCCAGCACGAGAGCCTAACACGAGCTGAGCGGCCGCTTTGAACGAACTAAAAGCAATAAGCGCTGACACAGCTCGTGCTAGGTAACATTCGTGCTCGAGCTGTACGATTCGAAGAGCTAGCACGAGTTAGCACGATAACCTAGCACCATGAGCCAGCTCGGTAAGCTGGCACGAGCAAGGTCGGTGAGCTAGCTCAGTGAGCTAGCACGAGTTAACTCAATGAGCTGGCACGGTAAGCTTGTCCGATGAGCTAGAACGGTGCAGTAGTGTAAGCTATGGAACGAAAGATTAGGACAAAACAAAAAATATGCGTTGGTGAATGTGCGACAGGTTGCTGAAAAAATGATGCGGGCATCATTACTCACACTAACGCGTTGTTTTTTATTCTGCTTTGCTATAGCTGAGCTATATCTCCGTGCAGCGTGCTAGCTATCACTGTGCTAGCGAGGGCTTTCGCTCATCGGTGCTCGTGCTACTTGCTAACTCTAGCTCATCGGAAACCAGCGCAAGCACTAGCTCAATGAATTTAACGTTGACACATTATGAGTTAGTGCGCAGCAGTAGGACACGGAGCAGCACCGTTCTTGTGCATGCCTGCGTACTAATGGACATAATGGACGTTAGGCATTATGGACGATTGGCGTAATGGACGTCAGGCATAATTTATCATGTTGAAATACCACTTCAAGAAAACAATTTTTTGGCATTGAAGGCCTGGGGTAGTAAGAGCGTGAATGTATGAGCTTTTCGATGTTCTAAAATTACTATGCGGAAACTCAGCGTTAATTTTTCGACGTACAGTCGATAAATTGCACATGACTAAATAGACTCAACACTCTTGAAATCAATCTCATTTGTATTAAGGTATGAATAACGCAACTTAACTTAGATTAGTTCTCACATACATGCATGGTGCAGTTGTTCAAAAAGAAAATATATGCCTTGAAGAACAGCTCATGAAAGAAAAACACTTTTAATCCACCTAACAGTGTGATGAGACATTTCTTATAACTCTTATCACTCTCTTCGGATATTATATCGTTTGAGAACATTTAGAACTTGATGCTTCGCGATGTTTTTGATAACACATACTAGATGGGATAGTGGCAGGACTCAGAGAATCGCTCAAATCAGCATAGGACAACATCAGTGCTAGAAATCTCAAACCAAATCAATGGGAAAGCGAAAAAATAGCCCATAAAATAAAATATCTAAATTGTGGTGGGAAAACTGAATTTTCCTAAAGGGGTTATACATTGTACTGAGCCAAAAAAATCGATTTTTTTTTTAATCGATTTGAAGTTTATACTTTACTCAAATTTCCAACGCGACTGAGAACTAAGAAATCAACGCTTTTTCTTGAAAAGGGCGATACTAGCAGTGATATCATTCAAAGAAAATCAACAGTGAATATTTCCAGACTTGGTTTTATTTCCTATTTAAGAACTATTGTGTTTTTTACATCCTAGATTGCAGGATTCAGTGATCGAAACCCAAAACTTCATAAAGTACTTGAAATTATTAAATTAAAATTTGTTTTTGCTATTGAAATTGACAAAATGATAGTATCGCCCCTTTGGCGATTGTTTACTTTTTCGGTTCTACCTATCAGCATTGAAGTATCGCCCTTACGTTTTTTTACAATAACTACCGTTTTACACCACCGATTTCGTCCGGGTTTTTTCAATAGCGATCATTGTTACTATTTACAGCTGGTATCAGCTTGATAATCCTAAAAAATACGAAAAAACAGTTTCGCCTCTAAACTGCTAGCAAAAAAAGTATCGCCCAGTTTGTTTGCATGGAGCGTGGAGGGCGAAACTTTAAATAAACAGACAAAAATACAGTTTCGCCTGTTGTATTTTTTGCCGTAGTTTAAGAAAGCAATATCTTAGAATCAAAAGTTTTAGGTTAATTTATTGCGTTTCAAAGGCCTCATTCGCATGTATGAAAAAAACCTTACGTTTACATTTGTAAGTATCACCCTTTTCACAAAAAATCGTTGAAATGAAATCGCAGCTCCTGATATCACGCTATCTCTGAAGTGCATGCGTGCATAGTTCCAAATTTTACTTCGACATCGACTTTTTCTAAAGGTGACTTCCCAGTAGTATCCTTGATTTGAATTATTATCGCTAATCCTAATGCCAAAGAACAAATAAAAACCTCTCGAAAACGAACCGTTTGGGAAAATCATCATCATTACTGGATTTTAATAGATATTCAGCATTCGAAGAAGTTTCTTGTGAACGAGTGTAGAACGTTTTTGTTTCTACTTACTTGAAGTCAGCGGCGTAGCCAGAAATTCGGTTTGGTGGGGGTTTGGTGAAAATCGATCATACTGTCCTAACGGTATAATTCCGAAACCGTAATCTTTGAAGTTTTAAAATGCAGAATTAATTTTTCAGAATATAGTAACAGAGTTCGTGTCTTTAGCGAATTTGTTGAGACTTTATTGTAGTCATGAATATTAACCTGAGAAAATTCACCATAAATACTTCTTGTACGATATACCGTCAAAATTATTTTATCAAATGATGCGCAGTTTAACGTTTGTAAAACTCATTGAAGATATTAAACCTCCGAAATTGGCGGTTTCAAAATGATGCTATCTTGACCTTAAATTACTGTTTTTAAACATTTGACCTATACATATAATTGGTCATACAATAAAAATCAAATGCTCATCAAAATCAATCAGAACCTGCTAGAGTCGAATGGAAATCGTCATTTTTCATAAATTTCTCTCTACATTCGGAAAGTGTTATCCTCGTTATCAATCATATTACGTTTTCGTCTCAACTCGACGCATTCCCAAAATAAAAACCTGTTTTAATCCACCTAGTGGTGCAATTGTGCTTTTCTCATTTGTCCAGACTACGATTCCATGGCTGGTTATGTTCAATACAATGGTGTAAATGAATATTACATGTTCAGTACGATTTGCACATACGTACAATGGATCGACAGCCACGATCTTGAGATACTATGTGATACTGAAACATCGCTTGAAACAAGCGGCGGATCATGGAGAAAGATCCGGGAGGTCCAGGTCCTGCCGAAAATTTTCAACTTGTTAAGAAATTTTAAACCAGTTTTAATTTTAAAGTAGCAACCCCTCACTGCATACTTCCTCCGGGCCGGTATAATTGACGATTTTTGGAGTGATTGCATAAACTTTCTATATGATAAAGGCAAAAATGTACCAAAGTCCAAAGAAGTCAATTTTTGTCAAACATCTCAATGTTTCATGCATTTTAAAGTCATTTGGCATCAAAAATACAAATTTGATTTTGAAAATTTTTCCTTTTAGTTTATATGGGAATTTGCTGTGTGATTGCACTCTTCAACTCGTAACTCCGGAAAGGGAAGTCCAATTAAAAAATCAATAGCAGCCGATGGGAAGGTTGTACCTTTCATTTGAGACTAACTTTGTGCAAATCGGTCCAGCCATCTCTGAGAAACAGAAGTCACATTTTTTTCCACATACACACATTCATACACACAGACATTTTCCGATCTCGACGAACTCAGTCGATTGGCATATGACGCTCGGCCCTCCGGGTCGGGATTAGATTGACGAATTTTAGAGTGAATGAGAAATGCAAAAACATTTTTAGCAAATGTTGAAAGTTATGCATTTTTTTGGTGAGCAGTTCTATGTTTCATAGACATTAAATCAATTTTAACTTCGCTTCCTATTAAATAAAGACCCTTATTACAGTACATCTCTACAAAAACGAGATCAATTTGAAAATAAATCTGAGGATTATGATTGATTACCGAACTCTGGAATTTTCTCTTGGAATGTTTTCAGGCAGGAATTTGATATTGATGCAATTAGACAACTGTGAAATCAAGACCAATAGATCCGTTACATATTAGGACCCCATTCCGACAATTTATCAATAGTCCTCAGGATGTTTACAACATCAGGTTATCAAACTACGGATTAGATAATTGTTATTGTAATATTGAATTAAATCAGTCTGCATCAATAAATTTTCAACTACAATCCAATATTTTTTTGGGTGTGGTGAGGGGGGGGGGGGGGGGTTGTGTGGTGTTAAACCCCAAAACCTTCTCTTGGCTACGCCGTTGCTTGGAGTTATTTATTTCGCTTTTCATTTTCCGATATGTTTCAGATCGATCCGATGGTTATAAGTTAGAAAAATTGCAGTCAGAAGGTTCGCACAAATGAACATTTTTGCACTGATAAGTTATCAAGTTCCTTCCAGACAACTTGGAAGTGTTCGGTGATTATTTCTAGCGGTTGTAGATAGAAAAATGAAATACAAAATTCGTTTTATCGAAATAATGTTTGGCTTATTTCAATGCATTATTACTATATTGAACAATAAATAGGCGACAAAGAGTAATCCACAAACAACAAGCCATAACTTTTAAAGTATTCAAAATAGATATTTGAAGTCTTCAGTAAAGCTATTCGCAAAAGTAAGAGCTACAAATTTGCTGAAGGCATCATTTCGATATAATCACTTCCAAGAAAATTTGTGAAAATATCTCACTCATAGAGGGATTAATCAGCAAAAGCACAATACCAAAAGAAAGGGCATATTGCCTCCATTAAATTCTCCGAAGATACTATTGACCTAAAATAAGCCGTTTTGGCGTAAATAATAGATTACATGTTTTTGGTCATATTTCTGGCAATGGGAAATGATAAAAATCTTTCGTCCGCATTTAATGTTAAATATCTCTTTTGATAATAGTCCAATTTAACAATCTATAGCTTGTTCGAAAGGTATTCGTATAAGCTGCCTAAAAATATATAAAGTGTTAATTTATGTTGTCAATTTCGACAGATAAGTTAAAAAAAACTGCAAAAAGCTCCATTTTTACGCATTCAAACATTCATATCTTGGAAACTTAACATCAGAATAAAAAACAAATTAATAGCGTTCTTACTGTTTGATAGGTCTTTCATTTTAAATTGGTTTGGATAAGATCGGTTCAGCCATTGCTGAGAAACACGAATGAGAATTTGTCCGTTACATACACACACACACACTCACACACAGACATTGTCCCAAATCGTCGAGCTGAGTCGAGTGGTATATAAGACTCGGCTCTCCGGGCCTCGGAAAAAATCTTGAAAGTTTGAGCGAATTCTGTACATTTCTTTTATAAGAAATGTAAAACTGATGCATTTCACTATTAATTCAATGAATACCGGAATATTGCTGCTTCTATATTGATTATGTCCCATACTATTTAGTTCAATGATTCTATTCTAGAGACCAACAAATATACAGCTACGGAAACTGTCTGATACGAGGGAGAGTTTTTTCTTGTCTTATGATGAGTTACCGAAACAAAAAAGGTATCGTCACAAATGTAATGGGCTGCAATAATATTGCAAGTTTTCATAGCTCCAAAAACTAATTTTTGTTTATTTTTTTGCTATAATTTTCAGTATATGGATACAGTTGTATTGGTAAAACATCTAATAGGCTTGACATGTGTTTGAACCACTACTGTTCACTTAAGTGGAGAAACTGGATGCTTTCCTCACTTAAGTGAACAGTTGTGGTTCAAACATATATCAAGCCAATTAGAGCCATCTACGGAAAAATAGAAAAAAAAACTCTTCACTTGTAAAGTATAAATATCTCGAATAGTATATTTCATATTTTAGTCTCTCGTTAAAGTTATACGAAGGTGTGGTATGACAAAGCGTAGTTTTTTTTTTCTAATTCGAAAAAAAAACGAGCGTAAAGTTGAAATACATACAATAAATAAAGCCTTGCGTTACTCGTACATTTTTGTGAATTATGCCTAACGTATATTATGCCAATTGTTCATTATGCCTATGAATGCTTAATGTATTTATGCCTACCGTATTTATGGCAAACGTCGCGCACGCTGACAAAAATATAAATAAGCTATAATTCCATTTTGATTTTGATACATTCGATTTCTACAACAGGGAAAGGTACTTTCCCTGGTTTTCCCGGTCTATATTACAGCAATCAAAACTGGTAGAACTGTTTACAATTATTAGCAACCATACCTGACTGAGCTGACATTGCAAAGAATTTGGAAGATTGAATTTTATATTGCAATTAGATATAAGATGCATACCATCTAGAAAGTTTTTGTTCGCATTGAGTGATAAAATCCTAGACATGATGCGTTAACAGAGCTCATTGAAGAATAAATCAATAATCGGTTACTTCCTTCAGTCTATTTTTGCATTAAAAAGACCATCATAACAATTCAATTCTTCTCACTGATGATTTCAATCAGTCAGATTCACAGGAGAACCGTTTAATTGTGTTACCAATTTATTGGAGTAAGAACCGTAACTCAATGAGAACATTGCTTACTGTTTTACTTGGAGCTTGGCACTGTTTGTGGCAATAAGAATCAAACGCGAAATCAAATTTCTGAAGATCAGTAGCGTGTAAACCAGGGATATCATGTATATTTTTCAAATGTTTCCTGCACTATTCTGCTTAAGTTTTTTTCCAAGACATTTTAGGGTCGGTAAAAATTGGCATGTAATCAAATAGTGGTATTAGCTCAAAAGTAAAGTAAACTGAACGAAAAGTTTGAGCTTCGCTCGGAAATTAGTAAAATAAGGAAAGTGCCCAATTTTTAAATAACTCTCTACTTTTCGTTATGTGTCACTTTAATCAAAAAGCACTATTCCGTTTCGGCGCAGACACGCAATGCACGAGATGGTGTTCTTGAGACGCATAGCTCACGCTCTTCCAGTAACACCGCATCAACAGGAATCTTGTGCTCTCGAGAGCCGCCAGTAGTGGAGCATAAACAGCCGACAGGTAGGAGAGCGAGAGCCGGGAAAAAAAACCGCGTGGATATGTTATGTCCACTGTTCGCACTCAATTTCCACCTTTTCCTCGCTCACCACATCCCAGTGCATTTACGGATGGCATGGCGGAGCAGGTTTTTCCTCTCCCAGCGATCAGCCGTTTAGTCAGTTGGAGTGTTTCGGGTCCAAAACAAAATACGGTTTGCCAAATCTGAAACGTTTCAGTCGGTATTCAGTCGTAGTAGTCGTCGGGAGTAGTTTATTCGGAGTTCGAGACAATTTGGAAATTGGTTATTTTCCAGTATTGCTCTAAGGATCACAAACAGAGTATTTGATTGCAGTCGTGTCTATTCCCACCTGTTCCACTCCTCGCCCGGAGTGATAAAGGGTGTCCCCTAGGTCCAATGTTGTGCTGTGTGGTTTTGTACGCCTTTAATTAGTGAAAGTAGAATGGTTCTAATTGAAAAAGTTTCGGAGGCTTAATGTAATGGTAGAGTGAATCTGTGTTCCTGTAAGCTTTGAGCTTCCGTATTTCGTTACTCAGTTATGCATTTTTAATTAGTGAAGGAAGAGTGCTTGGAAATCTGGTCAATTAATGCACAGTCGCGGCACTGTGAAATAGAGGTGAAAGTTCAATAATTTAATCAGTCAGTACATGAGTGCAACGCAGTAGATAATTATAATCCTAATCGTTTATGATCACGTCAATGATACTGGTCGAGAGAGCGAGAAAACGAAGTAATATACTGCTGTATAACATAAAAGTGCTACCAATCGTATTTCATAGTGGATACTGATGAAAAGATAAGGCACCACCCACCAGAGGCGAATACTGAAGCGCACTGTATCTGGAAACTCGACGGCCGAATCCTTACATATGTGGTAATGTGATAAGTATTTTGCTTCGCTGATATTTAATTCGGGTAACGGGAAAACCTACCCAAGTAGCAAAAACCTACTGGCCATCCATCCAATTTGTCATCGTGGAAAACAGCTGACGGGTAGGGGAATTGAATCAGGAGTCGGAAAATCTTTTTCTCGTGTTCACCACAATAGTTGGCACAAGGAATTTGTGATCGGAAATTGGGAAAAAAGAAAGCAATTCGACACATTAAAAATCGAGGCGAATCGGGCCTTCCGGCGGGAAATTGACCCTGTGAATGATGGTTGACCGAGTGGAACGATAATAGGCGATAACGAGTTGCAAAGCGGTTTCGATAGAAAAAGAAAATTGCCAAACGCGAAAGTGAATGTAGTGAGTTTTGCTTGTGAAAGTTATTAAATTGAGAATAAATAAAGTTCCTTCAATACGGTCAAAGCAGATGCGGTGAAAACGTAGTGTTACAGCTCAGAAAAACGGGGTAGATTGTGGAGATACTACCGCACGGAATGTAGCGAAATATATACCCTTGCGTGAGTATTTGCTGTTTATTTATGCGATGTGGTCGGATTGCAGAAGATTTTGATGTTTTTGTCGAAATTTGAAAGGGGTTCGGTTGTTTTACTGCTATGTGTGACAAATTCATATAAAACTCAAACATATCCTCAACTGGGTGGCTAACGGACCTGAATGTTAAGCATGATGTAGAATGCTTCTTTGCACTAAAAACAGTTGACTATTACAACGCTTTGGTAAAGAAAACTTTTCGGTTGGGTGCACTGAAGGGATCAAACCTGTTGACGAAGCAAAGAAGACTGATCCTAACTAACCGCTAGGATAAGGCACCTAGAAAGTTTGTTGTCCGGAGGTTGAACGAACTTTAACTGTTTCTTTTTTGTTGGTATCGTGCAACGAGGTTACATATAATGGAAAATTTATCTGTTTCTATGCCAGCATTGAAAGGGGAATATTGCTATAGGAGTAACGAATTTTATGTAAGGAATCCATATTTCATCCAACCATAGCGTACTAGATGCATTGTAGTATCAAAGGCTAATTGTTTCCAAATTAGTCAATAATTCACTTAAGATTCTAGAATAGTTACAGAACCTATCGTTTAGATTTTCAGTAAATCTCACATAACTCTTTGTTTAAAAATTATGAATTTGGCTCATAACTTTAGCAATATTAAATATTAATCATGACTCAATTGGTGTACCGTGGACCTCTCCACATTTTGAAAAAGTTTTGAAATATACATGGGTCAGCTCAAATTTTTGTTCTAGGTGTGAATTTAAGAACTTTCGCCAAAATGGCCTAATTTGGACAGGATTTAGAGGTGTCTCCAAACAAAAATCGTGTTTTTGCTATGTTTTCATAGGAAGATCACTTACACTCTGATTTGATAGGCCCTACATGTCCACATATCATCAAAGGTTGTTCCTTATACATATCTTAACATGTTTTAACAGGCAAACATAGCTCTAATCGCAATAGAAAATTTGTTACTATGTTTTAATTGCCGCAAGGTTCTACTGTATCGATTTTGTTGGCTATTTTCGGCAAATTTGAGACTAAGAGAAACGAAAGCAATGAAATTGAAAGACGGATAGGTATTCTAGAGCGAATCAGTTATAAACTTAGAACGGAAAACTAGAACTAGGCAGGCTCATATGGGCATGATCGAAAGGAAATGTGAAGAATTCTTTGCCTTATGCAGAGTAGGAGTTGGGCGTTGCACCCAAGTCTACCGCATGGTCTATGGTAGAACATAACTCATCATCATGTTTTACCGCCGGCGTCGGCGGTAAAACATGATGATGAGTTATGTTCTACCATAGACCATGCGGTAGACTTGGGTGCAACGCCCAACTCCTACTCTGCATAAGGCAAAGAATTCTTCACATTTCCTTTCGATCATGCCCATATGAGCCTGCCTAGTTCTAGTTTTCCGTTCTAAGTTTATAACTGATTCGCTCTAGAATACCTATCCGTCTTTCAATTTCATTGCTTTCGTTTCTCTTAGTCTCAAATTTGCCGAAAATAGCCAACAAAATCGATACAATAGAAAATTTGTTAACTGGATTTTTATATAGAAAAGAATACCAAAACCAAGAAAAAATACTACTAATTTTCCTTGGTTTTGATATACTTTTCTATATGAAAATCCAGTTAACAAATTTTCTATTGCGATTAGAACTATGTTCACCTGTTAAAACATGTTAAGTTATGTGTAAGGAACAACCATTGATGATATGTGGGAATGTAGGGCCTATCAAATCAGAGTGTAAGTGATCTTCCTATGGAAACATAGCAAAAACACGGTTTTTGATTGGAGACACCTCTAAATCATGTCCAAATTAAGCCATTTTGACGAAAGTTCTTAAATTCACACCTAGAATAAAAATTTGAGCTGACCCATGTATATTTCAAAACTTTTTTCAAAATGTGGAAAGGTCTAGTGTGCCGTGCACTCGTCCACAAATTGAGAATTATTGCTGGAGTTTCAATTATTGCATGTCACCTATTTCACGAGATTCGCTCGAGGAACTCAGTTTAGGTTTCATTAAATTTCAATTTTTATGGACACTGATTTGCTACAAATCTTCAGGATTCAGGAATCAGTAGCGACTGGCTCAAATGGCTCCTTCTCCATGTTGATCGGAGATTTGTGCCTTGCCGTGATTTGTCTTGTCATCATTTTCCTGATGGGACGGATTGGGGAAGTGGTAAGGTTTGGGGATAAGGAAAATAACAACAAAGAGAACATCGACAAAACGGAAGTATTCTTCGCTCCCAAGGGAATAAAAGACACCAATTCCCGAGGGGATATTGAGACATCAGAACGACAACCTCCCGGAAGAGATATTGTCATTCAAATACGGCTTAATCTATAGCTCTTTACCACATCGGGTTAGAGTCCATAGCATATCCTTCACTTTCAGCTCTCTGCACATAAATTCAACTGTGTATGGAGAACCAAAACTCCGGATACGCAATTGCATTACTGCAGAGCAGTAACATATCAAATGATATGAAGTTCCGTAGTCGCATTCACAAAGATCACATGAATAATACTCAGCACGCTGAATAGTAGCCCTGTGACAATTGAGTTTGCAATGTTTAGTCAGTGCTCTGACTAGAGTACTGCTGTTGTGCTTGGCAAAATGCAGCACATTTTTTGACATTTTCCTGCAGAACGCAAGTTTGCAAGCTACCCCAATGGTTGGTATGTTCCGATGCAGCCCAAGAGCGAATTTTTTGTTTTTATTCAACTTTTCGACAGTGGTAGAACTGGTTATGGGCCAACGAAGTCAGTCGCAGCATCCACTCTAGCCAATTCGTACTCTCATTCATTTCCAGTAATACCGGAATGACCGAGTACCCGTAGAAGGTAGATAGCATTTAAAATGCTAAATTGTTCGACGTAAGTTCCACATGGGATTACTAATTTTGAACTCGAATCTATCGAATTAAGTGTTTTCAGAGTAGCCTGACTGTCTGAGCAAAAATGGATTCTTTTTCCACAAATTTCCTCTTGAAGTGCCCATTGTACGCCACACCGAATTGCGAAGATTTCTGCTTGGAATACGGTACAGTATCTACCAAGCAAGTAAGACTGGTTTAATCTCATTTTATGACAGTAGACACCAGCACCGGCTCGGCCCTCGAACAAAGAACCGTCAGTATAACAGACTACATAATCTTCAAGTTGTCGCTCCATCCAGCCAGACAGACATTCTTCGCGAGGAGGAATTCTCACAATGAAAGTATTAAAAGGAAAACTATATGTGAGTGTCAGGTCACTGGGAGCAAGTGTATACTCATCCCTAGTAACTATTTGGGGCCACAGTCTATTGGGTTACTGTTTGAGAGCCCAGTAACTTTATAGGGATACACAACTGTAGAACTGGAAAAATAGGTACATTTCAGGATTTTTTCTAGACGCAATAAAGGTGAATCGGAATCTTGTAAAATGGGATTTATAATACTAGTTGTGAAGCACAATAAATATTTTTTTGAGTGATTTTGTCACAAGATGGCGGCTGAGCAGCATTTTCCCGTAGACACCTCTTTTTGGAAAGGGTACACGGCCGAAAACTTATCTCCCGTAATTTTTACCTATAGCTTAAAACTAAAGTTGTTGCGATTCTTTATAACAATAGCAAGCGACGTACGTAGGATTTTGTCGATATTTTGATTTTTCGCTAAATGACGCTCTTTTTAGTAAAAAGACGATTAAAATGTCATAGAAATCCACACAAAATTGTTTGCTTAAAAAACTAACCATTAAAAAAAATCCTACGTATGTCCCTGGAGAAATCAATTCTGAATATACTAGAAACATTTCAAAGCGATAGAAAACCATTTGTTCGTGCTATGTTTCCGGCCAGCTTCACAAATATTGTTACGAGAAAAACGCTTTTAGTTTTTAGTGCGCTCGTGGTTTACATAAGAGGCGTTGCAGCTGAATTGAAAATTGGAACATTTAACAATTGTTGTCGCCGGCGATTTTTTGTTATATCATTTTCAAGACACTAAAGCACATTTCGGACCAATATAAGAAATTTCAATTTTTTAAACTCCTAAAGACGGTATGCACAAGAAAGTGCTTCTTGTTTCAGAAGTACATATAAGGATTCTATGTTCAACAGTGTCTATAAAGCAGCAGTAGGTGTTGTCGAGAACATAGTGCAGTCATCGGCATCAAGACCATCCTCTGAAGATGGTTTAACTTTGATTGGATTGTAATAGCTTCTCCCTTCTGCCAACCAAGCAATGTACCCGTATTCCAGTTTTGATCTAACAATTGTTGTGTAGATCCACTGAATGTACTTAGGTTTAAGTCCCGAAGATTTGCCGACAGTCTCTGTGCATAGGCCGAAGGCCATGAAAGCTTTCTAGATTCTGAAATCGATGTGAACTGTCCAATTAAGTTTTGAGTCAAGAATTACCCCAGCGTACTTAATCATTATTTGATAATCATCAGTGTAACCATATCTCGGAAACCCAAGCTCATTAAGTTTCCTCAACAGTCGTCAAGGTTCCATAGAAGTGGTGACAGCACACCACCTTGAGCACATCTGAAGACACTTAGTTTCTGTATCTCTACTTGGCTTAACGATGAGCACAGATGTCGGTTGCTAAGCATTGCGTGTATCCAGTTCATGATACTCCATTACCTCGTGTTGCTTCCAAAATGGACTCGAAAGACACGTTGCCAAAAGCACCTACAATATTAAGAAAAACTCCTAAGCTTGATTGGTTTTACGAAAAAGCTTTTTCAATTTTGTAGACAGCATTGTGTAATAGGGTGGTAGTAGACTTCCCCCGCCGATAGTATGTTGTATTGTATGCAGCGGATGCCCGTTATAGCTAAAATCCCCAATGTAGTGGTCGATTAAACGTTCCACTGATTTGAGAAGGAAGGAGGTCAGACTGATCTTTCTAAAGCTCATAAGTAATACGCAGTCACCTTTGGGCGTGAATTTTACAGTTATTTCCTGCCACGTCAATGGAATGTATCCTGTTGCAAGACTACAAATAAGAACCTTTATCAAAATATGCTTGAAGTGTTCATATCCTCTTTGAAGTAGACCAGGAATGAGTCTATCTTTTCCCGAAGACTTACACGGAGCAAAACTTTCAATCGTCCATTTGATCGATTCGGTTGTCACAATTTTACGAGCAAATGCCCAAGAATCAGAACTACCTGAAAGTAACTTAGGGGCAATCGGCACTGATAGCTCTGAACAGCCTGGAAAGTGTGTGTCAAAAAGACAGCTGAGTACATCTTCGTCAGATGAGTCTTCACCATTGACAGTTCTAATCGAGCTGACTTGAAAGTCTTTCGTTTTCGAAAGTAACTTGAGACGTTGAGACTTTAGGCATTTGGTCGGAGGTCTCCAAACATTTCGCTCAGAAGATCGAAGGGCATTTCTGTCTGCTTTGCGAGCCAACTTAAATGCCTCCGACCCATCTCTGCCTCTGCGATTCCAAGCTCTGCTACATAAATTTATGAGACGAACAAGTTCAGTATTCAACCAAAGTGTTCCTATAAAAGCACGCATAACTAGAAGCGGTGAAGCCTCTTGGTATGCTACTTACTATGAAGGAGTTTGTTTTTTCAACGACCTCATTCAAGGCACTTGGCGATTCAATCGTTGGAAGATACCCATGAAAGCTAGTTGCCAAGCCCTCTTCGTAGAGATCTGAACAGTTTTTAGATTTGGAATTACGATATGTAACGATATCTTGCGAGACTTTTAACTGATCAAATGCCGTGTGGAGAGTCAGAGTCAGCGCAGAGAGTTACATCTAACTGCTCTTTTCTGCCAGCTCGGACAAATGTTGGGTGATTTCCTACATTGAGTAGGGGCAGATTTGTTCTACTTGAGTATTTCATCAAGTCGGTTCCTCTCAAATTGATATCTGAGCTGCCGCCAATCATGTGGTGGGCGTGTACATCCTATTTCTGCCACAGTACGATTCAACCCTTTTGAAATCATCAGAAGGTAATGGTTTATTATGCGGTAAACATGCTGAGTAATAGACGTATTCTTGTTTAGAGGAATTCCACAAAGATCCGTCCGACCGTCTTAGATTTCGTTTCACCGGCTTGGAAGACTAAACATTTTCCACAGTGAATAAGATTATTTGGGCTTAAGAGCAATTTTTTACGCGCATTATTTTCAATTTTTTTGATTGATTATTGTATTTTATGCAGCAAAAATATCTGAGAACGAGTTAAAGGGACTGAATACTTCTGTGCGAAACAAAATATACACTGAAACATTTCATAATTTTTCTAAAAACAAAAATTTGTGTTAAAAATTTAAACTGCGAAAAATCCATTTTTTAATTTTTTTATATTTTGTCAAAAACATTTTGAATGTTATTGTACGATGGAGATCTTATCGGTAAATATTTTTTCTTACAATAACTTTATACATATTTTACATTTCATACTAATTGACATACAAAACTAATTTTATTACAGAATATCATTCAAAGTATCATCAACGTTGGTATTTTCAACTGCAACCAGAATATAAAACTCATTACAAAAAGGTGGAAATAATTCCATTCTGACACATCGACGGACCCCCTGCGCATTGTAAATGTAGAAAACTATTGATTTTCAACGGACAACTTTTTCCTCCTCATCACAGAAAAGTTGAAAACATTTCCATTTTGAGGCATCAGCGGTCACTCCCCCCCCCCTCTGCGCATTGTAAATATACAAAACTATAGATTTTCAATGGCCAACAACTTTCTCTTCAACGATACTATGTGACCTTTAATATTTTGCTTGCAGTCCTTTCCTATAGCAAGCGAAAAAAGGACTGCCGCACATTCCAATCTTGCAAATATAAGCCATGAATGTCGTTCACTACATTTATTTTGAACCGCTGCTATGAAATTTATTTGCAACAGTTCCAACGCAACGGATGATGAAAGTTAAACACACGGGCCATTCACATACATTCGCAACAGCTAGCGAACGAAACCCAACTACGGCAGCAAGCCGAATAACCGAACTTTCACGAACATGTAACAGGCACGCTCAGCAGCACAAACGTTTTTGCTTTTCTCTCGTCCGTTTACATGCATAACAGCCAGGGTTGCCACTATTTTTCAAAGAAAATCTGGCAGTTTAAATAAAAATGTCTGGAAAAATCATGTCATCATCGAAATTTGGCATACATTTTGGTCTTCATAGAACATTAATCGATTTTTGTTTTGGAAAATATTACCCAGATTTCCAAATATTGTGTGTAACAATCTCTATAATTTATAAATCTGGTAGAATGAGAGGTTTACCTTTCTGCTAAAGGCTTAAAAAACTCTAGCTGTGCCAGATAAATCTGTCATAATGGCATTCCTTCTGGGGTTTAACGTAGAATTCAGAATATCTGGAAAAATCTGGCAAAATTTAAAAAATCTGGAAAAATGTCTGGCTTGAACAAATGTCTGTTCAGTTAGGAAAAATCTGGAAGATTCCAGATAAATCTGGAACATAGGCAACGCTGATAACAGCTCGAGGTACAGTTGGAGCGTGGCGGTCGCGTTGGTTTTTTCCCGAACTTTCGCATTAAAATGAAATTCGAAATGACTTCTTCCAGCCTTGGTGGCGGGAAACAAAACTACTGTGTGGCGGCATTCACGCACACCAAAGAGATTACATTCATTGAACGACATTCATACGTACACCAACCATGAAATTCGTGTATGACTTTCCTGCTCGGGCAGCAGCGTGAAAGTTTGTAAGCTTATGACGTTCATAAAAAAATGTCTCGTTTCCAGCCCTGGTCATGCTGCTTCTTTAGTTAATAACTTTTCTCAGCGAATTTTCACAAACTTACAATGTTCCACGATTGTGTTCAGTAGAAGAATACCTTTAGAAATATATATTGTTCTCATGAATTGATTGATGAGGTGATTTTTTAAGAATTTATTTTCAATTTTAATCGATTTTCCATACTAATTTCCATATAAACTTTCATCAAACGAATCATGTCGCAATATGTAGAAGTAGAAGGCATTCCCAACGGCGTTCGTATTGTGACGATGCGAGTGATTAAACCAATACCTTCTTATATGACTATCGAATGCAAATCACCGAAGGATGGCGTGACTTATAAGCAAACAACACTTATCACATATCCCGGGCAGATCCCGACATGCTAATTCTGTAACCATACAGCCCACTACGGAAAAACATGCGCTGAAGCAACTAGTCAAAACTCATCTACTACAGCTAACAAAACTCATCTACTACAGATAACGACCACGACAACCGCTCCCAAACCAACAACTAGCATCGCCAATAAAGAAACAAATACTGGTGAAGACGGATTTACAACAGCGACCCGTAAGAACAAGAAACAAATAAGAACCTCTGATCGTGAACAACAAGAAAGCAGTACCGATGATGACATGGACGGGAACGATAACGCGAGAGAAGGCAGACTGAATGACCCCCAAGCGACCTCACCGCCAAGGAAAAAGATCTCAACACGCAGCAGCAAACTGCGTCAACAAGATCTGGCAGATATACATTCTTAATTCCTTTTTATTTTTACTTATTGTAAAAAAATTAAAAGACCCACGGCTCAGTTGTGCTATCGCATTGAGCCGTTTCAAATAAATATTTAGATTAAAAACCTGTTTTAATCCACCTAGCGGTGCAATTGTGCCTTTCTCATTTCTCTAAACTATGGCACGGAGGCTTTTTATGTTCAACATAATTGTGGAAATGTCCATTACATTCTTAGTACACTTTGCACTTATACACAATGGCATGCCAGCCACGAACTTGATGAGCTACGTGTCGACGGTGAAACACTTGAAACAAAAAAATATCATACTCCATTAGCCTAATCAGCATTAGATCAATGTTATCTGCTTGCTAACTCATTTTGTCATGCGGGGGTGGGTATGTGAGGAGGGCGAAAGTCCCATGAACGAACGACTCCCCAGCTTAAATTGGTATGCTTTGTGATATAGTGGTGGTTTAAAGATGATGGGGTTGAAAGGGAGGAGTATGAAGGCTGGATGGGGTGGTGGTCTGAGGGGTGATTTAAGGAGATTTTTAAAGGAGGGCAGTGAACAGTAGAGGGGGGGGGGGTGTAACCCCTCTCCGTAAACTATCAACTACGCCCCTGTTAAAATCCAGAAACCTTATGCGAGTCGAAAAAAAAATTTGGCCGGGATTAGGTTGACGTTTTTCAGAGTGATTGCAAACCCTTTCTATATGAGAAAGGCAAAAATGTGCCAAAATCCAAAAAAGTGAATTGTCGTCAAATTTTTTTTCGAGTTTGCATTAAATCTCGACGTTTCATGCACCTTGAACACATTTAGCATCAAAAATAAAAATTCTATTTTTAATTTTTCCTATAGTTTATATGAGAAATTTCTGTGTGGCCGCACTCTGAAACCCGTAATTCCGGAACCAGAATTCCGATCGATCCAAAATTCAATAGCAGCTGATAAGAAGGTTGCACCTTTCGTTTGAGACTAAGTTTAGGCAAATCGGTCCAGCCATCTCTGAGAAAAATGAGTGACATTATTTGACACATACGCACATACATACACACACATACACACACATACATACACACATACAGACTTTTTCCGATCTCGACGAATTGAGTCGAATGGGATATGACACTCGGCCCTCCGGGCCGGGATTAGGTTGAGGTTTTTCAGAGTGATTGCATAACCTTTCTATATGAGAAAGGCAAAAAGGTACATTGTACATTGATGTTATTTGCCAATGACAGGTGAAAATCCATTCTTTCGTTTAACTAAAGTTTCAGTGATGCCGAGAGTTTTCCATGAAGTTGCTGAAAAAGACACCGTATTCGTAACAACAGGTACCATAAACGGTATAATTAATATGAAGGAGTTAGGGTTCGCAGTACCGACCCTTTTTGGCGAGAACCGGTACTACGGTACTGAAGCCCTCAGTACCGGTAAAGTACCGGTACTCGAATATTTTTTTAAAAAAATTCGAAAAAAGCTTCAAAGTGAAATTGAATGCTCAAACTGATGACCTTATTCTCAGATTATTGATTTGTGCTGATCAAAAAAAACATGTTTATTGTTTTAATAATTGCTAAGCGGTGCGACTTTTGTCGACTTCAACAGATGGTAAATGTAAGAAACACTATTAACAACAGTGAATCAAAGCGAGAATGGCAGTAAATCCGAACAGGTTGCTCGCATTTCCTCTCTTTATTTTCTGTAAATTGGTTTCGACCTGCATACCAAGGCTCCTTGCTTTTCTATAAACTATGGAGTTTTGCTGAATTTTCCGATCACCAGTAATTACAAATCGCCCCATTTGGAGTAGTTCACCAAGTCTAAAATTGTTAGCTTCTAAATCGCTGTTCGTTCTTTTATAAATAAAGGATTTAGAGCAAACCAAAGACATGACATAGTGAATAATGGAAATCAATCAGAATGTCGCTAATAAAAAAATCATAGCAAATTTTCACATCTCTTACGCTAGATGTGAATATTTTGAAATTTAGTACAAGATCGTTAAAATTTGATTTCAAATAAAGCAGGAATTTAAACACTCCATTCAGTACAACGGGAGCTAGTAATGTTTAACTTATAGAAGGTAATTAATATAATTGGTCGGTGTTAGGTCAGACCGGACTAAGTGACAGTGCATTGATTTCGAGAAAAACGCGTTTAAAGTTTGAATCGCAGCATCCTTTACATTATAATTGGAAAATAATTTTTATCATAATTCTTGTTTATTGTATCATATTTCAAATCTGTTAAAGTGGAATGTAAATGAAGAAATTCTTTATCCAGTGCTATCATTAACTCATTTTTTGATGATTTGCGACTTGGTCCGGTCTGACTTAACACCGACCAATTAAAAGTCATTTTGCAGACCGTTATTTTGAAGCAGGTCCCCCTAGAGCAGTGGTTTTCAACCTTTTTCGTTCCATGTACCCCTTTCCGAATATTGATAGTGCCATAGTACATAGCATTTCAATTTGAACTCTGTTCTCGTACTCTCTCAGGCAACATTTTTATTCTTGACTCACTGAACCAATATGTAAAGGTTTACTACAGGAAAGTTAAAATTAAAGTTAACAGTCACCCCGCATAATTCACCCCCTACATTATTCTAATTCACCCCTGGAGGTGAATTCATCCCCGGTTGAAAACCACTGCCCTAGAGAGTCCACATATTTTTCATAAAAAAATTGTATGGTACCGAAAATACCGGTACTGGCTTTTGTTTAGTACCGGTATTACGGTACCAAAAATGGGTCGGTATTCCCGGGATTTTCGGTACCGGTATTACCGGTACCACAACCCTAGAAGGAGTGTCTCAAAAACGAATATATTTTTTATGAAAAATCATGTAACTAAATTGATGCTCTGACCAGATTTAGCCAGCTGCTTAATGGCAACGTAATCGTTGGGGACACGATTGCATGGTATGAACAGAAGGATTTATGTTCCTAAGGATTGTAATTCATCTATCTCCCCTAATCAACGTTCATTCGAAACATACTGTGAAGGGAAACCTTTCGAAGGTTGATGGGAAACTATCATCAATTCCAAAATTTCGTTTCAAGTGGCACAGTGTTTCGAAGAAATTTGGAAGGAACACTGCTCAACGACCAATAGAAGACACCAAAAGAAAAGTGCACTCAACTGAACGGAATCTGAATTTTGGTGCGAACGGCCTTTTTGTATTAAAGTCAAATCAGACGACTCTCTTGGAAAAAACCTGCGCAACTGTTTCTACGAAATTTAAAGCAACAGACAGTTTCAACTGCCTGTTATACAACCAACGTGCATTTAGGAAAACAACGGAAAAATGCAGCAAACCAACAATCAGCACTACCAGTAGAGAAAACATATTTACAACTAGGGAAAACGAATACACAATCACAATGACAATGATCCACAGCGCTGGAAGCAAACAAGAACAATCGGCTTTACTACAACGATGATGATGTATGCGATAAAGAAGGACCCCTAAGCAGTGTTGCTACAATTAAATCTGTACCGGGAGTTGAAAAATCTTTTCAATCTGTACTTTTATATAGAGAAATCTGTTCTGGATTCTGTACCAAAACAATAAAAAGATAATTTGAAAAAAAATCATTTGATCATATTTTCAATGCGGGCCAGTGAGCTGAAAATTACATTAAGAAGCGATAAGCAAGAAACCTGCTTGTAGCAAATCAAAGGGATGATGTCTGAATGAAGGCCGAGCAAATCTGCGTGTAGTGTCTGCTTTTACTCGAGATTTCTCATATCTAATATCGACAGTACCAGCTCAGCTTCTCGTAACCATTGTGTCAGCAGCCTAACTCAATTTCCGGCTATTTACTGGGTTTGCAGTGTTTAATTATTTTACGTTGCTGTCACGTTTAAAAAATTCTGTATAAATCTGTACTTTTTAGCAAAAATCTGTAATCGAACAGAATCTGTACCAAAAATATTAAAACAATCTGTACCTTTCTAGATAAGTCTGTACTTGTGGCCTCACTGCCCCTATGTGTTAATTGTAAATGAGTTCAAATCGAAAAAGAAAACAAATCGTGGAAGGCTTCGTACAAAAAATCAGCAAACACAATTTAGTTTTCGTTTCGCTTTTTTTTCATCTTTATGATTTGACACTTTCTATCCACAGCTCAGTTCACCTAAGACATGCAGTCGTATAATGTATACGAAATCCATAAATATGTTAATATATTAACATTCGAAAGAGCTCTTAGTTGAAAATTGATTTAATCCTAAAAAATGTGTTTTTTGTTTACTACAGCTTGCACAGTGGAACAACCATGCCAAGCTTTACACTTTTTTGATCAAATCTAAAAGATTTTTTCGTCTTCCTTAACCTTTTTTTAATCGACTCAGGAGTAAATCGGTATGGAGTCAGATATAGTTGATTTGTATATCGAATATAAACCAACAAAGCTAGTCAGTAACGGAATTCGCTCGTCCAGATGGTGTGTACACTTGTCGAACCATCGCTTCTTTTCGTCTTGACAGACGATCACGTGCCATCTCTCGTGCACTTTGTCGCCGAATCTTATCGTAGACGCATAGTAACGAGGAAATCTCAGTTTTCGCTACACACAATGTTGATGTAATGAGAATTGATGATAAGGCATGATATCTGCTGATGGAGTGTATTACGATGCGAAGTAGACTCAAGTTCACTTATAAAAAATTAGCATATTAACCAACAAATTGCAAGAACGTGTGTATTAGAGCGAAATAAAACACTTGTACTAAAACACCACCTAACTGAAATGGAAGGGCGTGGGGAGCACGTGCTCCTACCTGAAGCCGCCAGTGAATTTATGGGTGCTACGCTAGGACTCAATCAGTTCACCGTGTAGACGTTCTCCATATGACATTCTACGCAGTAGATAGTATACTTACGGTTTGTTTCGCAATATTTGCAATATTTTAAATGATTTTTATTATTGATAACAGATGTGATTGGTTCACTTTTCAATTGTGAACAAATTCTCCCATTTCAATGAAGATGTAGTGAATTTGAAAGATAAAAGCCTCGTTCAGTTGAAGATACATGAGAACAAATTTTATTTAGCTTAGAGTAAATCCATCACGAAAATTCTTTGTGGGTGGCTCACCTTAATGCGACATAGCACATGTGTTTCAATATGCATACGCTTCTTAACCCATTAATGCCCAATCTACTATATATAGTAGGTATTAAGAATAACTCCTATTACTCAAGTAATAACGCAAAACAGGAGTTATCAATGAGTTAATATTGTGAAATAATACTTGCCGAATATGTTTAGACAAGTTAGAGTGGTGAAACCGATTTTATGTTCTGTTTTAATTCGATTTCCCCTTGAGGGGTTTCAATTTTTTGTCAACAAAACTGATTTTTTAAAAATTAGATATTCTGAAAGTAGAACATCGAGAAAAATTCTTCCAAACTTGTAATCAGATCGGAGCACTTTAACTTAAGTTACAGCTAATCATAGACTGCTACCTGTTGCAATTATTGTTAGATACGCAGGACCATTCACTCGCTGCACCGATTGTAAAACTTAATTATACCGGAATTGTATTTTTTTTAATAGTTTCTTAGGGACGATCACGAAATCTTAGGAACCAATTTACCGATCATTCTGAAATTAATTTCTTAATAAATTTCCTTTTTTGCGTTCAAAAATATTTTCATTTAAATTGTCACTTAGTTAAAAATAATTTGGGCAGTAATAGGTTAATAACTTATGATGTTTCATTAGCACAGCGAGAGACTTCCAATTTATCGCCTGAAAGCTTTTTCGCTTTCTACTTCCCGCCTACACTGGTTTTAATCAACAGGCCCCAAACGAGTAGAAGAAAATTAATTCTTCCATTTTTAAATCTCGCTGACAATACTGTGGGATGTTTTTCAGTCATATTTCCACGGCTGAGGGATAAATTCATTTTGAGTCAGGTTATGCCTTGTACGTGTTTTTTTTTTTCGCCCGATGCCACGTCAATTACGGCACGTTCACTCAGCAGGATTAATCTCCCTGGAGATAATGTAATTTGAATTAAGTCTATTTATATATTCATGCTTTTCGGCGTCGTTTTAATGCTTTCATGCGGGGATATAGCTTCCGTCGGAATGGAATTTATTTCAATGTTTATCAGATAAATACAATGATGTGTTCTTTTTTATTGACACGGGAATGGAGCTATGAATGATGCGCCGAAAGCAGTGAAAATGTTTGGTTATTCAAGATCTTCAATGTTTAACTGGTCAGGTTCCATTCCTTATTCAGACAAAGAACTCTTCGATTTAAGTGTGACGTTCTCACCGATAAAGGCTGTGATATGAGTTGTGTTATTCTAGTGTTTGTACGGTAAACTTTAATAAAAAGTGTTGATCCACCAAACAGTATGATGAGACATTTCTATAACTCCTGTCACTCTCTTCGGATATTAGAACGATTGGAAACATTTACAACATGATGTTTTGCGATGTTTTTGATAACACATACTACATGGGGCAGTAGCAGGTTTAAGAGAAACGCTCAAAGCACCATGGGACATATGTAAAAGGTCAAAACAAATCAATGTAAAGTGATAAAAATGGTCAAAAAAATAGACGGTCAAACGAATTATTACTAACGCTTTGCTGAAAAATCTATGTTTTTCAATCAATGTATTATGTAGCGAAAACTGTATTTTCCTAAAGAGGTAATATATGTTGTGCTCCAACTTTATTTATCAAATTATTGAAATTGCAGCTCTTGATAGCACGCTACCTCTGAAGTGTATGCGTGAATTCTGCAAACTTTATTTTGATATCGGCTTTTTCGTAAATTGATCTCACAGTGAGCAACATATTTTGAATAACGTTTAACCAATCGATCTGAAACTTCCCAGTAATATCTTTGATTTGATCCATTATTAGGGGGAAGTGTGCCAATACGGACCGCTGGTCAATTCGGACCCACAGCTGTTTCTCAGCTAGGGTTATATTATGAAAAGCGTATAAATCATTTTCATGGCTGTCATGTAGCTCTGTTCTATCTCACAAACTTTTGCGGTTTTAAGTTTTCGTGTGCGTGCGCTAGGGCGAATGGTGTTTTCGGAGCGCTTATTTTGAAAAATGTGGAAGCCTAAAAACAAGATTTTTGTTGGCAAAAACAATTAATTAAATAAAGTGCATTATCGTGATTTTGGACCTGCCGAATAATATATTTTATTTAATATCTTGTTTTGGGCGAGGCTATCAACTAGGGCGATGAGCCTATTTTCGCCATGTTTCTATTATCACACCACCCATTTGAAGCCGTTGGTTGGAGCAGCGTCTGCAATCTTTGTTCAACATATTGAATCAAAAGGTATCGCAACAATAGAGGCAGTTTTCGTTGCGCTTAAACACGAGCATTTCGCTGGTTTCAGCGCATTTGTTATTATATTGGTTCTTAACAACGAAGAAAAGCTGTTGCTGCCAATTTATACGCATTCCATTCATTGTAAGCCGAGTAATTAAAGGATAAGTGAGTCATCCTCCTTAGTATGGTAAAAATAGGCACTTTACCTTATTTTCGTTTAATCAGTGTGTGAATAATAGAATATGGGTTGGTCCAATTCGGACCTTTCGCCGTATATGCGATCTCATACGCGATCGCGAAAAACGCTTTGAAAGGAAAGTGTGTGCAGTAGACTGGTTCAATTTTTGACTTTTTGCTCCACCACGCTCTACTGATTCCTTTTATGGCCCTTAGTAATTGTGCAAATTTTGGTACCGATCGGTTGTCTCTACGGGCCCTCCAAAAATTTCAAAGTTTGTATGGAAATTAGTATGGAAAATCGGTTAAAATTGAAAATAAATTCTTAAAAAATCACTTCATCAACCAATTCATGAGAACACTACATATTTCTAAAGATATTCTTCTACTGAACACATTCGTGGAACATTGTAAGTTTGTGAAAATTCGCTGAGAAAAGTTATTAACTAAAGAAGCAGCATGACTTCAAAACAAGTGGATTTCATTATTAATCATAGCAACCGTGTATGAATAGCTGCATCTGTCATACGCGAACGGTGGGTGGCATGTCTAGTTTACACTTGTGTAACGATGAAGCTATTCAAACAGGGTTGCTATGATTAATAATAAAATCCACTTGTTTTGAAGTCATGCTACTTCTTTAGTATATAACTTTTCTCGGCGAATTTTCACAAACTTGCAATGTTCTACGAATGTGTTCAATAGTAGGATACCTTTAGAAATATATAGTGTTCTCATGAATTGGTTGATGGGGTGATTTTTAAAGAATTTATTTTCAATTTTAACCTATTTTCCATACTAATTTCCATACAAACTTTGAAATTTTTGGAGGGCCCGTAGACACAGCCGATCGGTACCAAAATTTGCAGAATTACTAAGGGCCATAAAAGGAATCAGTAGAGCCTGGTGGAGCTAAAAGTCAAAAATTGAACCAGTCTAGTGTGGAGTCGGTCGAGCTTTCAGGAAAACGTAAGTTTTCGCGAGTCGGTTGACAGATTTCGACATTATAACTCATAACCTATTTTTAGGTAACTTGACCCAGCTTTCACATTTTATTTTATATTTACTATTAAGTTTTATATATGAAAGAAAGTTCTCTTTTTTCATTTCACAATTCGAAATTTAGTGACAATTGAATAGGAATTACTTAGGCCAAAAGAGGAAAATATTTCTATTGCAAAAAAATTTATAATAAATAGGTAGTCCGAATTAATTGGGGTTGGGGTAATTCGGACCTTTCATGTACTTTTACGCACAACCGCCTATAGGCAATACGGGGAAAGATCGGAAAAAGTCGCCTTAGAAAAGTGCGCAATTGATCAAGCTTTCAGGAAAAAAAATATCCATTCGTAAATCGGTTGATACGTTCCAGTTCTATAGCTCACAAACCCTTACTAGACCCGAATTGCCAAAGATTTTTTTTTGCAAATTCTTTAAAATCACGTTTGGGAAAATCATCCTTATTACTGGAACATTTTTTTTTTTCGCGAAACTTACGAGTGACAGCTCAAAAATTAGATGAATCGAAATAGCTAAGAAAATAGTGATTTTTGCATCGTAACTATGCCAATTAGTGTTGTAACGAAAAGAGCAAGCTATTTGTTCCGCTTGAAATAAAACCTTAATGCTTTTATACTTCGGCTTATTAGCTGTAGTTTATGTGAACTATTGAGTAAAACATTATTTCTATTATAAATAAAAATAATTAAACACAGTTATTTTGTAAAACGCATTCCGCTACGGAATCTTGTACCAAGGCTTGTATTATATTTTGATAAAATTTAAATGTTGATTATATATTTATTTATTTGTTTCGCATATGTGGACTACATAGAATGGTATTACAATAATTACTTATATACTATACATTATTTCTACGGTTAAGTTGAAATTCGATTTGTTTCCTAGACATGTCAATTATTTTACTATTTTTTAGTTTGTCCTAAAAGATTGTGTTTGGAATAATTTACGAGTTCTTAGATGACGGCTCGGAACATAAAATTTTATTTACCAAGGTAATGAATTCGCGGCGTTCTTTGAGTGTTTGTATGATTATGAACATGTAACGTGATTTGTACGATGGAAGAGGAAATGTCGTCCAGTTTACTTCACGAAGTGCGCACAAAACAAATTATTTTCGGACTGATTCGATGCGTTCTTCTTACAAGATAGTGTGAGGGTTCCATACTACACTACAATAGTCCATAATTCGTCTGATGTATGTATTGTACAATGATTTAATTGCGTAATCGCTTTCAAAATTATAGCTAAAGCGTTTAATAATACCTAGCATACTATTTACTTTATTTGTTATTGTATTACTGCTCACATTTTTCCACAAATGTGAGATTGGAAATTACGCCTAGCTCTAGCACAATTTTGCAATGTTCTACAAAGTTGGTTTCCTAAGTGTATGTCTATGGGGATAATTGAAGTTTTTTCTGCTGAAGTTTACATTTCTTTACGTTAAGTTAGAGTAGACTTTTGCTACACCATGTTTGGAATAGATTGATTTCATTTTGCGATACTTCAGAGTCTTGTTTCCATGAAAAGTTTCATTTCGTCGGCATATATAAGCACTTTAAAATGTTTGTGTATAAAGGTGATGTCATTTACGTACAAAATAAAAAGAAGAGGACCTAAGGGGGAACCCTGGGGTACGCCAGAGGTGACACGAATTGGTTCAGAGAGTATATTCTGAAAGCGAACTATTTGTTTGCGGTTCGTTAAGTATGACTCGAGACATTTCAAAAGTTTATTTTTATGCCAGTTTGAACGGTAATAAATGTATGTCAATATGATCGAATGCTTTACTAATGTCTGTGTAGAGGGTTTCCACATGGTTGCCATTGCCCATTGCATTTACAGTAAATGTTATAAATTCTAAAATGTTTTATGTTGTTGAGCGGCCTTTATAAAAGCCAAGCTGTTTGCTTGTTATTTGATTTTTGATTCGCTGAATTTTTTTTGATTCACTAATTTTTTGAATAATTTTGGAATGCATGAGATAATGGCAATCGCACGATGGTTTTGGATGCCGATGCGATTTATTGCCTGATTCAAAAATAGGAACTGAAAAGGATATTTCTGGGAATGTTCCATTTTCAGTGACATTTTAAAAATACGTAGTAATGGTAGAGTTAATTCTTCTGATCGAATATCGGTTCAGCCTATAAAATTTCATACCTTAAACTAACAGCAGAATTTTCGCAATTGTTCCACCAATATGTTCCATTTTTTGCCACATCTTCTACACCTCTCATGGACATTCGTTCTCAATCCGAAACAAGAATTAGTGATTTAGAAGAGAAATTTATTAATATTTATTGTTTATATTTTGGTTTTAATTTTGTCCAACTTTGACATTCGAAAATACAATGGAATTTTATAAAAAAAGATTATTGAGCATTAAACTATAGGGTATTAATACACGTTCACAGAAGACCAGAAGTTTAAAGACGCCTTTATTGTATAACAAGTCCAGAAACAAAAAAAAATTCATGCGCTGGGTCATAATGAATTGAAAATACTCGTGCAATTCCGTCAGGTCTGGTCGTTTTGATGCGTTTAGGTTTTTTAGGGCGGGGTTAATTCGTGTTCCGATAGTTCGTGGATGGGATTGTCATTTGAAAATTCAGGTATAAATAAAAACTAGTCGCGGTCCCGGTCTGCTTCGGAATATTATTTTCCATTGGATTTCTTCCATTTTGACTGGCCTCTGGATTTCATTAAAATTTTGGCAATAGACCAAAATTTCAATCGAATTTTGTTGGGAAAGCGAAGAAGTTTTTGGAATATTTAAGTTACATTTATATTTTCTTCCTCTATAGAGGGCATCGTTACTTCCGAAAATTCGACGTTCCAAGTTTATGCGTAGCTTATAACTTCATGACAATTTATTAGAAAAAAAAATTATCCAACTTGCGTTGATCCGTAAAATAATCTTACAATGAAACTTATGTATAGAGTGAGTTATTGCAACACTTTGAAACTTTTTTTCACATTTGACCGAATTCAACCAAATTCTCAGTTTCTCTTTAGAGTGTACTGTTTACATCCGCTTATCTTTGCAGTTATGAAAAAGATCAGGCCCGATGGGAGGGGGGGTCAGCCAGGGCAATTGATTTGGGGCCCGGGTCGTATTTGGGGGCCCTCGTTTTTACCCGGTAGATGGGCGGACACGTCCGGTATTCATAGAAGAGCAATAAAAATATCAATAGTAATTTATTTGTAATCATTCGTCTTATTAAATTATTGTATGATGGAAGCGTAAAAAATGAAAACTTAATTTGATAGTTCACATTTGTTAAAACAAACGTTCTTAAGGGAATCGTCTACTTTGTGTACAAGTTAAAAAAGCGACTTTTATTACTTGAATCGAGGAATACACTACGAAATATTGAGAAGCCAATTCAAAGTATGTTCGAAGAAAGCAATAGAGCGTCAAACAGGAATGCGAGCGCACAGACAAACGCATCCATCCTCTTCTACGTTCGCTTCTTTGCTGGCTGTGCTGGTTGTTGGCGTGGAGATACTGGGCGTGATTGTTGTTGAGTGAATATTTGTTCCTGTAAGAGCTGTAGATATTGATTTTGTAGCCGTTTGTGGTTTGGCATAAGATAACGGTGTGCTGTTTACGATTATAGCAGGTGGGCTTTTTGTTCTTTTGCACAAAGTTTTCCGTGGTGTAGTGTCTTTTTGCGGAATTCGGTTGATCCGCATTTTCGGTTGATCCGCATAAAATGGTTACGTATGAAGGAGTTGGTTTGTACGGGAGCTTTCTCACCATAACAACAACGTTAGGGACATCCAAGAAAATGCGAAGTTTCAGCTGTTATGAAAAGCGTATCTAGACATAAATTTGTTAATCACGAAGTCTGGGGTGTGTGGAGATAATTCATGTAAGCGTATCTCTGCTCGTTTAGTAATTGTTTCACTTCTCAAGTAGCTGATCTTACAGGACATTTCCAAAAATCAATAGCAACACAATTCATCTGCAGTCGTTTTACCGTCTATCTATAGCGGAACGATTTTTAGTTTCTACTCTGGGCGAGATGAGAAGATAGACTGAGCTTAACTAACCGTTGAATAAAATGGTTAATTTTGATATTTTTGTATTGTTATAGCACGTACTAGTATTTTTCCTCTAATATGCATTGTGTTGAGATAGAAAGGTTATTTTCGGTCTCATTAAAGATGCGTATGATGTCTATAAGAAACCAATTATAATGTGCGAAACAAAGAAATCAAATCAACTGTACTCACAGTTGTTTTATTTGCGTCTGATTACTGTGTTCTGTAACTATATTGTTGTCGCGTCGCACATATTTTCACAGCTTACTTATGCAAATAGAAAATATTTTTGATTTGATAATTTTAAACGAGCATTTTGAGCTGCATCTGCTACCTTCTCATTTTGCTTACAACAATAGCCAAAAACTGCTCAACCGCTACCAGCAAATAAATCAATCCATGTGTCGCTTTATCTGCACAGTAGAAGCAAAATATTATGTTCTAAGCTACTGTGTCGAAACAAATGAGTGATAATTAAAAGCAGAAAGTTGCCTATTGCGGTCAAAATATATTCCTATTTACTATTCGAGACATTCCTTAAGATCTATTGTTAAAAGTACAAATGGAGCTAAAGATTGCCAATGTTTACACCATACAATTTCACCATGTTAGACATAGCGTGCTGATTAAGTTCCAGGCCATAAATGGAACAGAAGCGTTTGTTTCGCAAAACGAAATATATCAGCTCATTGTTAAAATGCAAATTCTAAATCCCTCCGTGGGTTGGAAGTATTATTCCTGCTATTGTAGCAGCTGCAGATCCTATTTTCCTTACCCCTACCCTTACCACTTCCCCAATCCTTCCCATCAGTGAAATGATGAAAAAACGATTCATGGCATGGCACAGAACTCCGATCTACATGGGGAATGTACCATTTGAGCCAGACGATACTGATTCCTGAGTACCCACAAATTTGAGAACATGTAACTATGTGGCAATTTTACCCTATTTGGATGCCGCGGAATAAGAAGCTGTTGAAATTCGCCTGTCTGGCACGCTATCTGTAGATGTGGCAATATGAGTCAACCGGAGTCTAATAGAAACCACGGACTGACGAGTTTCACATGGCTGAAGAGATACTAAGTCATACTGCACTAGAGGACTTAGGTTTAAAAGGGTCCGGCAGTAATACAAACCTTGGGGCCCGACGCGGCTCTCGACGGCCCTGAATAAGATTCCGATCTGGATGGAACAAAATCAGCAAATCCTTCGCGAAAGGGTTTTGTTAACTCATATGCAACTTCCAGGCTTGTCGCGTCGCGAAAAACCGATGAATATACGTCATTCGGCCGTATCAAAGGTCCTCCAATGGATGACAGTCGTAAACCGGCAACAACGTGCAAAAAACTGAGAGAGCAGCAAAATTTCAACGCGAAGCTTGGCCAAAGCATTGATATTTCGCAAAGTTTCGTCGAAAGGGCCAAGAAACGATCCGGATTGATATCGTACAAGGTCAAAACAAAAGCACGCACAGTCTTGCCGAAACGCACACCCGGAAACTCTACACGACGCCGCTATCGAAATACCGGTGTTGCATCGTTACTGATGAGACCTACATCAAAGCGGATATTAAGCAGTTACCGGAACAATTCACGGGTAAGGACATGTTTGCTGCGGATAACCGTTTCAAACGGAAGAAGCTGTCTGAGTTCGCTCTTAAGTACGTGATTTGACAAGCCATATGCAATTTTGGCAAACGTCGTGAACCTTTCGTAACGAAAGGCACCATAAACGGCAAGATTTACTAAACTAAATGACTTGGTTAGATCATGCCACAACTCCAAAATCGTGCATGAGTGGTATGCGGCGAATTCTATGGAACACATGAACCCTCCATACTATTCTGAACTTAATCTGATCGAAACTTATGTAAGGTTGACACTAGTGCTAGTTGTCATCTGCTGGTGCCATCATGCTGGCAACCAGCACGCTACCAGCATAATGTAAACGCCTGCCACCTGCTGGTGCCAGCTGCTGGCAAGCGTTTACATTATGCTGGTAGTGTGCTGGTTGCCAGCATGCTGGCACCAGCAGATGGCAACCAGTACTAATGCAAACTGGGCATTATTGGGCCATGATGAAGCGTGAGCTTCGGAAGACCAAAAGTGTGTGAGAGAGAGAGAGAGAGAGAGAGAGAGAGAGAGAGAGAGAGAGAGAGAGAGAGAGAGAGACAGAGAGATAGACGAAGGATGAAAACGAATTGTTGAAAAAGTTTAAAAAACGGGGAAAACGTAATGGAAACGACTGTACAGGCTCTGATGGAGGGCTTCAATCGCAAATGTCGAACATTTTACTCAAACTCGTCCCAAAATTTAACCGATGAGTGAAAGCTGAATAAAATAAATATACTGTACCATTGTAAAGCTTTGGTTTCATTTGGATAACTAAGCCGATTTACCAATGAATCTAAAGCGTCGCAATAATTATCGACTTACCCTTTATTCTATGCGTCGTTTCCTATAACAAGTTCACTTGATTATGAAGTACCAACTCTGTAGCCATAATAACTTATCGACGCTTTCGAATAATCATGGGGCAGCAATGTTCCTTTGAGATTGAAAACAATATTAAATACGGGGCAAACAGAAGATTAAATAAATACCAGCTCATGCAAGCAGGTGTAAGTATCACATTTCCCAGTTCAGAAAACCACGCTTAAACATTTTGTGAGCTGCTTTTCAGTTTGTGATGTGAAATCATGATTATTTAAATCTAAGAAAAAGTAAGTACGCTGAGTATGAATGCTTTAGTAAAGGACTCATTATATCAATACATATGAAAAGATATGAGATTTCTCTATTTAGGAATTCTGATGAACTGATTCTGAATAACATCGGTTAACATGCCATCGGGACTCGTTTCGTTATTCGACACGAAGTAATCCCCAAAAACATGGATTTTAGATCAGCACTTTAACCAATATAGTATGTTCCATACCATTTGACCGAATTAGGATCACTTTGAGTGGTCTAAGTGCTATCCAAAAACAAAACATATCAATTTATTTGCCCACTTAACAAGCTTTAAATCCATTTCTTTTGCGTGTCTTGCCTGCAATAAAGAATCAGTGTAAAATAGCGGCAGAACTCCGATGCTGTCAATCATCCGCTGATCTCCCGCTAACCTTACCACACGGGAACGATCAGCTCTGTACATTGAAAAGTATCAACAAAATCATCTAATAGCGCTGAACGTATGCATAAAATCCAGGCAATTATTAAATCACACTACCCATCAAACTAAACCGAGCCAAAGAAGCCGCTGTTGCTGCCGCCCGCCGTGTCAGAGGGGGCTATTAAATTTAATAATTCACGATTATTGCATCTGGTCTCGTTCTGCGAGATTACCCCGGTGCTGGCACCTTGCTGTACCTAAGTCCACCTACACGACCACTGACCCGCATTCGAGTGCAGAGGAAAAGTGAAAGTGATCTTCCACGGAAAACCGTTTCGATTTCTCTCGCGTCTTACACGCTCTAGCTCTCTGGTGTTTTCCTTCGTTTCGGTACCGCAATTTTCTTCTGTATCGGGAGGGATTAGAGGGACGGGGCCGGCTTTGTTTGATGGAAGCTAAATTTAATTTGGTTCAGAATGTCCCAGTGCAATGTTAAAAAAATCTTGAAGTAGTTGTTTATTCAAACACCATGTGTGCTGGCATGTGGAGCAGTTTTATGGTACACATTTACAATTTGTTTTGTTGGCATGGAATGGCACGTTGTACCACATCGTTGAAAACGGTCGGTGATTTATATTGAAAATAAACATATGATTTTCGAAATAGAATGCAGTTGATAAATAAAGAATTGTTGCTCTTTTTTTTCAATTGAATGGGTTTTAACGATCGTTGTCTGTATTTTGTCGTATGCGAGTTTGGAGTTTTTGTAGCATTTTTAGATAGTGGTCAATATACGAATAACTTCTGACTTCGAAATTTTTGACATTGATATGAGTTATTTTTGTCAAAACTATGAAAATATATCTGAGGAAACTTTATTGTATTCCAATCCAAAATTGAAGAGAAACAGTTTTTGCAGTTAAAAGACTTTGACTCGGAGATGCACTGGATCCAAACAAAACTTAGAACCAAAGCGATTTTTCAATGATATTTTGGAATACTTTCAACGCCGTTTATTCAAGAATTGGAATATATTGGCTCAAATGGCATGTTCCCGGTATGCAGTTGGGGATTTGTGCCTTGCCGTGTCTTCTCATCATTTCCTGAGTGGAACGAAAGGAGAAGGAGAAGAGAGGAAGTAGAATTGAAAGGGTAGGGAAAATAACAGCACAAAAACAAACAGCATGTAAGTTAAACTCACAAGTAGTTCAAATCGCCTACGAGAAAGCATAAAGCTCTTTACCACATTTGATAAGAAACTTTAGTAAATATCTGAGTTTCGGTCGTCCAAACACTGTGTTGTCTATGTAAGGACGACCGAAAACTCGAAATCGCAATTGCGCTACCGCGACACCGTAGTCGGATTTACAAAGATCACATGAAAAAGACTCAGCGCGCTAAATAGTTGCCATGTGATAATTGAATTTGCAGTGTCCGATTATAGCCTTGGTCAGCATGTCGCAGTAGAGTTTCGCAAAATTTAGAAGGATTTTCGAAATCACTGGGCACGGTTGTTCTAGAAACGCCTCTGTTTGGTGATACGTTTGTAGATTATCCAACTTGTCGAAATTGGCAGGGCGGGCTCAAGACCAACGAAGTCAATTACTGAACCTGCCCTGGAAAATTCGTCAGCCCACTCATTT